>NC_063188.1:97874774-98236349 GCF_023159225.1 Perognathus longimembris pacificus
TAGAACGTTTCAAAATTTCCCCCAAAAGTAGTCATAATTACTATTTAAAAAATCTTCCGGCAAATCAACTTGCTTTTTTGACAAACACAAATTATTCTATGTGCAAATCATAATACTGGAACTCTGTTTTCATTTTTCATCTTAATGATCTAATTTTACATGAGTTCTCATATTGTGTGAAATAATGGTAATAATGAATTTCCAAGGAAGAAAGTGGTATATTTTAATTAACATTGGAATTATAGAATGCTATTGATAACTCATATCTTACCTATGGAGGGAGGGAGACATTTTATTCTTGTGGGTTCACCTCTCTGAAGAAGACATAATTAACTTTAAACTAACACAAATTTTGTTTAAAATTATGTTATGAAACACCAAGGAAAAGGAGAAAGGTGGAGTCTTTTTTAAAATTTGCAAACAAAATTTCATTCACCTAAATTGTGTTAAAAACAATATAAGCCTACCACTGGTAGCTCACTCCCGAAATCATAGCTACTCAGGAGGCTGAGATCTGAGGATCAAAGTTTGAAGCCAGCACCCAGCAGAAAAGTCTGTAAGACTCTTATCTCCAATTAATCACCACAATGCTAGAAGTGAAGCTGTGGCTCAAATAGTAGAGCACTAGCCTTGAGCAAAAAAGTTTAGGGAAAGTGTCCAGGCCAAGAGTTAAAGCCCCAGGGCCTGCAACAAAACAAAACAAATACTTTGAATAAAAGCTTCCTGATTAACCAAGGCAGCTCACACACTATTTTAGGGATTCTTTCCAACATGATTTAAAGGTTACATTCTCTTTAGAACCCCAAATTACATTTACATTTAAAAACATGTTCAATTTCCTCATAAAACAAGGAATGGAAGTAGGTAGTTTATTAAAAATCACAAATGACTCTATACTTATTAAAGACAGAAAATGCTGATATTTTTCCTTTTCTATCCACAGATCTGAGTGATCATTTAATTTCACTACTTAGGTCAGAATGAAAAAGATCCCTGATTTTCCTTTCTTTGGAGGGGGGAGGGGGGTGGAGCTGAGGACCAAACTCAGCGCTTTGCACTTGCCAGGCCAAGTGCTCTTCCACTAAGCTAAACTCTAACCCCTCACATTTTTCTTAAAAATAAAATTTGATTATTAAAAACATTGCTAACTAAAAACGAAATGTGATGTACATGAGAAAACTGAGTCATTTATCATACTAGTAAGCCAAAGTTACAACTTGTTATCTTTCCATTAATATTATTTCAGCAAGATTTTTCTCCTCTTTGCAAAAATTTATAGCTTCATAAAAACCAATAAAACAAGTCCTAAACCTCAATAAGTTGTGTATGTCAAACCTCATTATGGATACTTACATCATAGTACTTTTGAATGAACTGTCTAATGTCCGTGATCAATTTGTTGCTTAGCTGTACCATAAATGACAGAGGTGAAGCATTACAATCAATATTACTGCAACGATACAAGCTGGGTTCCATATCTGTTCCCTACAGAAGTCAGGACAAACAAGTACAAAAAAGATTATTGCCAGATTATAAACGTTTCCTATGTATACAATCTTACATGTTTTCTTGGTGCATACTTCTCTTAGCTTGTTTTATTGGTAAATTTTAACTCTATTTTCTTAACTGCTTTCTTCCCAAAGCTCACTTCAGTCACTAGTATCTTCTACTCTTTTGACATCATCCTAGTGAAATACAGAGTCAAAGAAAATAACCCGAAACCCACTGCTTTACATTAAATACTTGATAGACTCTATGGATTAAATTATTTTCCAGCTGAAAATACCAGTGTAACCATTAATTATAAATAACACCCTTCTTAGAAATACTGATCAAAAATTTTGAATTTATGCTCATTCATTCCAAACTTTAAAATAAAGAGCCATTATGTGACATTAGCTTGCTGTCGTTTCAACGGAATTTTAACATCAAAGGCTAAAAATAAGTGTTGTACCACAAAAGCAGAATCATTTCTTGTCAAGTTAGCAAATCTAAAAATTTCTATATTTTTCCAAAAAAATGAAATATATCAGGAAAGGGAAGCAAGAGGAATAGCAGTTCAAAAGAATAATTATTACTTGGGAAAAGGTTTTGTTGAGTTGTGTTTTGTTTTAAACAAAGACAAAGCAAACATAATATATAGGAAAACTGTTGGGGTTTGTGGAGCATTTGTTTTCCTTCTGGATATTTAAACATCTTGGTTTCCTGCTCCAATCTGGTACATAACCCTACCCGCCACACTAAGCAATTCCAGGTGGAAGAGATTTTAGAGCTTGACATCGGCTCTTCCACAGTTAGCCCATCTGCAAGTCGTCAAGCCTCCATGCAATTAACTATCTTATTTACAGCTGTAATGAAGCAAAACTCAAGGATTTAGCAAGTATTGCTGATCTGTGTCTGCCTCTTCCTTGCACTTGCTTCCAAAGACTGCTTTGTTTTGATTCAAAAAAATGCAAAACATCTGCTGTTTGTCCAAATTAACTTAAAATAATTACTTTTAATTTAGATAAAGGATGTTCTTTTCTTTCTGTTTCAAGGTTTTACACAGTTCTGCTAACATACTTATTTGCCAATGGCTAGTACATGCACAAGACTGCACTGAAATCAAATAGGTTGGCCAAGATTCAAGTTCTGATCCAAGGTCAATGATACATTTTTGGCAGTACTTCTTGAGAGGAATGTTTTCCTTGTGACTTTTAAAATGTCTGATATGCATTGAAAGTAGTAAAGATAAAAAGAGTACCTATGTCAAAGGGGGGGGGGGGGTGCGGGGTGCGGGGCGGGGATGTGTCGTGACACACAGAAACTTTCCCAAAACATTTAGTTCCTCTTAACTTGATTTAGAATGAAGGAAATTATTACTCTACATCTTAGTAAATAGGGATTTGGAGTGGGGAAATACAGGTCACTAATTAAGAGATTAAAAATATTTTAAGATAATTAAAACCGCTTAAGAAATTCCACTTTAAAACCAAGGTCCAACACTCTAGGAAGGCAAAAACAGTTATGTTTAAGCCCATTCATCAGGCATTTTTTTTAAAGCAGGAACAAAGTAAGTTGTGAATGCAGAATTCATGTAGCTAAAATTCTTTAAAGCCACAATGTGCAATTGGGTGACAGGAGGCATAGGGAGGAGTCATACTAGTTTGCCCACCAAATGAAAGAAGGAAACAAAAAGAACTAACCGAACCATCAAAGAGAGTATCATAAATATTTTCAGTTCCACACATAGGACATGGACACTTGAATTTTTCACAGTCCTTGTATTTCTCTTCATCAGTGAGCTGTGCTGGACCACCAAGGAGAGCATCATTCTCTTCATCTTTATGATAGTGATAAACTTTAAACTGAGAGGTATTAAGTCCTATTAACATAAGAAAAAAACACAAAATCCGAAAGTATTTAATTTAAAAATACCCCAAAGAAAAACTATAACATAATCAGTTTAAACACACACACACACACACACACACACACACACCATCTGAACTCAAGATCACAGGGCCAAGTGATTTCTATATTTTTCAGAGGTTGCTTTGTAAATAAATCGAACAAGTAACTGCAACACAATACAGAAATTTGGTACCAGGAATTCAGTTCAGAAGCAACTGCTTTTATAGAATTTTCTTAAATTGTCTTCTTAGAGTTACTTTTCAAAAAAAAATCCTCAAATGTGCACTATAATTAAGAAGTGCTCTTAAAATCATAATGTCACCATTAAACTAAAATCAGAATACAAATTCCATTAAAGAAAACAGGATCACTGCCATTACGACTTCCTCAAGTACAGACACAACTGCTAGCCTTGATTTTTCAATGCAGTGGTCGATTTCATCTTGGCTCAGTAGTTAACAGCATGTAGGTTGCAATCTAATTCACTAGGTATAATTCAGTAGCAGCACCTGAGACAAAAATGCAACATTTTTCTGGCGTTTGGAATTCATAAATGTTGAAATACATATAAAACCAATGGATCTACCACATTTATAGATCAAAACACCCCCCCATAGCCCTGAAACCAAATAGCCTTTCATATTTCAATCGAGAGCACTATAAATCAATCAATGAATATTTTATACTGTCTTGTTTGCACCAAGTATTTTAAGAACAAAAAACATTTTAGGCCAACCAATTTAATTTCCCCTTGTTCAGAGCAGGTGTCAAAATTCAGTATTTGAATTTATATTAAAAAAAAGATAATTGCTGCCATGCTACAGCATTTTCTTGAAATACTAGCGATTCTTACAGCTCTAGGTTTTTGTAATTCTAAGGAAAGCTATTTTACTTATTTGGGGATAAATGTATGCAAGTAATATAAAATAGTAACTGAGCAAAAAGTTCACAAATACCAAAAATATGTCAAAATTGTTTTAAATCTATCAACAGCTGCATGGGTAGTCTTATCATAGGTATTCAGATTTCAGTGATAAAAATCCCAAATCTGTTTTAGTCAGTTGTCAAGTGACATCTAGGAGTTTTTTATAAAACACTTCAGGAAAACTCTTACAAAGTGAATAGGTGACAACGAATAAAGAGTAGGATGACTGAGGTATCAAGACTCAATTTTCTCACATGCAAAACAGAAACAGTATTGCTGACCGTACAATTTTGAAGTTCAAATGAAATAATAAAGGACAAACCTAATTCAGTGATACCTATCACACGGTAAGCAGCCAATTAATGACACTTCAGTAAAAAACAAAGTCGTAAATCAACATCACATAATGGGGACCATATATATTCACATGAAACAGGTGTTCATGCTACACACAAACTTAATAGCTACTCTCTGTAGGAATTAAAGCATTTCCTAAAGTGACAATACAGAATAAAAACAAAGAATACCCATTTAGGCTAATTTGAAGATCTGTTCTTCATCAGTGAAATAAATGACTGTAACACACGACACTTTCCCTAAGACTCATTATATGTTTTTATTTTGTTACCCATCCTCTAGAGAAACAAGTTAATAATCTATGTGATAATATATATGTTCACATTGAAAGATAAGGAGCAGTAGAGGAATTGAGTGGACTTGGGTGAGGCTATTCTCCATAGTACAAGGTAACTATTGCTAACTTATGAAAGTCTGGTTGTGAAACCAAGTGTATTTTCTTCTTGTCATGACTTATTTTCAATTATGAGGAAGCAGATTTAACCTTTACTGACTATACAATAGGAGGAAAAAATTTAAATGCATGCTTTTTTTTTAAAAGGCAAACTTCTTTCACAGGCCAAAAACAAAGCTGACCAGATACAAAATTGCCCAGGCTGTAATCAAGAACCACTTGGAGCTGTGCTCTGTCCCTCCTTAACAGCCAATACTCACTTGGCAGACCTGAGTACACGAACTTGCACACAATGGTCCAGGGTGACATACTTACTGGTCACATGAGTTCAAAGTAGACATGGTCCCCTTTGCTACTTAGGAAGGAACTGGGTGAAAGATGTGGAAAATAGCAGACCTTACAAAATGTTCCTCTATAAATGTCCACTACCATGAACAATTCTTATCTTCCTATGGCAATAATAAAGCTAATTAGTCTATCTAATTACTTCGGGTTTCTTCTCAAGCCAAACTTCCTCAGGGGCAAAGTTCACAATCAGTGTTAAATTTTAAAAATATAGTGGGAAAAAAAATAGCAATTATCTTAACATATTAGGTATGTAATGTTCCTTTTATACAAAAATGTCATTAAAAACTGATTTTCTTGGAAGGACAACTATGCATGCAACAGGTAAATCAAAAGACTAAATTCTTTCAAGAAAAGTTTTGTTTAAAAAAAAAAAGATCACTGCTGCTAAAATCCTTTTGTATAAAGTGAAAATCCAAGTTAAAACAAGTCCAAACTTATCCAGCATACAAATTAATTTATCCATATTCATATGAAATTATTTTAAAGTCTGTTTTGAAATTCAGTAGACTTAAAAGTTTTACAGCGTATACTGGCAACTCATTAAAACGGGAATAAAACAGGAAAAAAAGTAGCTAGTGCTGCCACCTAGAGGCAGAAATTTCGAATTTTAGAGACTACAAAATAAGACCTGCTACATAAAACTTCCTTTGTAATTATTGTCATTCCAAAATTAAACATCTGTCAGAAATGACATAAAAGTAAAACCTTATCATCACACTGTCCTACATGAATGTACATTCTATGATTAATATGAAATTGTTCATCATACACTGTGTAACCAGATTAATCTTTGAACAAGAGACAGGAAACTCAACTCCAAATGTCTTACCTCTTCTACTAAGAGCTTTCTCTGAGTTGGCTGACAAAAACAAACTTTATCACCCATGTGAAACTTCTACTAAACTAGTTTCTAATAGGTGACTTGAATCATTTGGTCAGGCACGGAAGAAAGGAAGGAGTAACCAGATTGGGCTTTGAAAAAGCAGTTACGTGGAGAAGATCAAGCTCTGGTTTCCCTCACAATAAGCAGAGCAGATGTATGCTTTAATTCAATTCTGACTTGAAGTGATCAAGTCACTTGTGCTGGGATAGGAGAGACAGAAGAGGTAGTGAAATGAAATTAAAATGCTGTCATTTATAATTAGAAAAAATTTAGGAGCTCACATTATTTTGGCAACAGGATCAAAGCTCTCATGTTTCAAGGATGTATTTATAGAAAGTAACATCACAGGCACTGGAGTAGATCAGTTTAGCAGGGCTGTTTTTATTTAAGATCACCATAGTCTTACCAACCCTCACCAAAGTGACATGTAACACAAAATAATTTTCTCTACTATTGTCATTTCTAACCATTAAAAACTATACCTGCTTAAAAATGGTCACCCATTCCTATTTACACTAGCAGTACTTAAACTGTTCCAAACTCAAGGTACTTAGTTATTTGAGAGACTAATGCATTTTGTCAAATATATTCCTTCTTCTGAAAGAACTCAAAGGTCTCTATTAATATAGTTGCAAAGTACTAAACCTAGTTATGTATATATCCATGAAAGTAGGAAAGGGAGAAAATGTATATAAATCAGATTGAGCCAATTAATGGAATCTTGTGAAACTTTCTAAAATATCTTTTAAAAAATAATTTCTCTTTTGCTCAAATATCTGAACTTCTGAGAGGCCAACAAACAAAATGGAAATTCAGTGTGACTAAAAAATATGTTAGGGGCTGGGAATGTGGCTTACTGGTAGAGTGCTTGCCTATCAGGCATGAAGCCCTGGGTTCGATTCCTTAGCACCACATATACAGAAAAATCCAGAAGTGGCGCTGTGGCTCAAGTGGTAGAGTGCTAGCCTTGAGCAAAAAGAAGCCAGGAACAGTGCTCCAGCCCTGAATCCCAAGCCCCAGGACTGGCATGCGTAGATAGATAGATAGATAGATAGATAGATAGATAGATAGATAGATAGATAGATAGATAGATAGATGTTTTAGTGAACTTTAAGGGTTAATGCTATATTGATCAAAAGCCTTATAGATGAATACTCAGTTTCTTATACATGAAAAAAAAACCAAGATGTCAATTAAAAGCAGATTGGATGAAAGGGTATGATCTACCAACAATACTACTTAGCAATGTAGTGCAAAGAACAAATACTGACACAAGCAACATTAACATGGTAGATGGATCTCAAACTTATTATGCTAGTGAAACAAGGGACACAAAAGACAAATTACAAAAAATATGTTGAGTGAAAGCAGTTAAATACAAAAGTATTCACTTGTAGGGATCTATTTACATAAAATTCTAGAAAAGGAAAAACTAATTTAGTGACAGAAATCAGATGTATTTGTTTTTATGGGGATCTACTGAGCCGGCAGGGACACGGGAATGTTTTAGGATGATGGAAATGTTCGGTGTCTGTGTCCTAATAAAGTGATCATGACAATCTAAGGTTTCAGCATTTCATGAGAAGTTATGCAAGTCATGTAAAAAAAAAGCACGTCAACTCGGTGATCTCTGCAATATACACTTCCAAAGGACCCATATGTAAAGTATGTAAGAAATTCTTGCAGATCTTTAAAGAAAAAAACAACAACAATAGAAACATAGAAGACTTAAACAGGCACCTCACAAAATGAAATGGGTAACTGGCCAACAAGTATGGGAAATGATACTTTACTTCATTAGCCCCAAAAATGCAAATTAAAAACCACAAGGCTGTGTTACTATAGAAATTGAATGCGGAACACTCATACACTGCTTGAAGGGGTATAGTTTAATAGCTTCACTTTGGAATATTGGTGGCATCTACTAAAGCTCAAGGGACATGTTCCCTATAGTTAGTGGCCATGAATGTTCTCCCAACAGAAATATATGTATGCCTAGGTTCAATAGAAGACACCTGAAAAATCTTGCAAAGCTCTGCTACAACTAATGGCCAAGCATGGAAATAACACGCATCCTCAACATACATACTACAGTACATACTCATGGAATGAGGTATACTCACATAATAAAACAAGATACAGAAAGTACAGAAATGAAGTATGACCATATAGAACAGACACAAAGGAAACATACATAATATCCAAAAGTAAGAAAAACTGTACTATTAGAAGCCATGAGAGTAATTTTCGGGTGGTGGGAAGGGTGATGCAGAAACATGAGGACAATTCTGGAGAATGGGCTGTGTTTCATGAGCTCAGCATTGATCAAAGCAGTGAGTGTTTATTTTGTTTACTTCATCAAGCTGTTTAATTTGCTTTTGTGTACTTTATGTATGTATGTTATACTACAATAAAATTTACACTTAAAAAGGTGAGAAAAGTAATTTCCAAAAAAAAAATTTTTTATGAAATACCTATGAGTGTGTTCCAAAATCCTCACGGAACATGGTGTACCTCCCCACAGATATACAAAAGCTCACCTAAGAAGTAGTTTAGCAAAACAAGACAGATTGAACCGAAATGTAGTCAAGTGTTTAGATCTAATAATGTACAGAAAATACAGAAGACAGAAGAACATGTTTAAAGGTACCACTCAGCCTGTGGCTCACACCTAATCCTAGCTATTAGGGAAGCTAAGATCAGAAGACTGAGGTTTGAAGGCAACTTCCTTAGAAAAGTCCACAAAACTCGGTCTCCAAAATAATCAGCAAAAAGCTGGACTAGAGGTTTGGCTCGAGAGATAGAGCACCGAGGCCCTGAGTGTACACGCAAGCCCCCTCAAGGGCTTCATGCCAGAATGAAGAATATTCTATAGGACTGAGAAAAAGGGAATGAACAAAGACAGGGGAAATCATATGGATCCCAGAGGCCCTGACTAGCTTCCCATTCAAATGAGCTTTTTAATAGTTAGATCAAGGAAATAAAAATATTTCCTAGATATGTGATAAAAGAAAGCAATTATGGGCAATCCTTTACTTCTCTTTTGGTGTGATGTAATGGTAGTACTGTAGTTATACTGAAAGGCGAAGCTTTTGTTTTTCTATAAAGGCAAAATAAAATACAGATAAAATGACAGGATTTACTTCATACATATCCAGGGAAGTGGTAAAGAGGAGTAAGACAGGCTACAGTTGATTAGTGCTAAAGGTAGATGATGACTACATGGAGATTATTACACAGTTTGCCTATGATCATAAATATTTAACAAACCAATAAACTGTATGAACTACAGATTACTCAAACTGCCTTTTATACCAACAATAAGCCTTTCTATAATCCAGAGGCAAAATTTCTGGGCATTTCCAAAGAATAATAGTCAACCATTTTGGTTAAACACCTAAGATTTGTATTAGTAGAAGACAACTCACAAAATCTTGACAAAGAACTCTTGATGAACAACTTTCCTGACCTCAATTTTTATATTAATTTATTTTTATTATCTTTAAGTAGTTGTATAAAGGAATTACCATTCAACAACTAAATTATCTAATGACCTTGAAGACAGCTCTGAATATGAATTTTAACTTCACAATACGTGTACAGGTTATCTGCTACCTGAAATGCTTGAGCCTAGAATGTTGCTGATTTCCCTTAAAAAAAAAAAAAAGAAAAGACTATCTTCATGCATATAAAAAGTTACCTTGGGGGTTGGGGATTTAACTCAGTAGAACCACGCTGGCTTGGCAAGTGCAAGGGCCTGAGTTGGTTCCTTAGCTCTGGGGGGGAAAAAAGTTGCCTTGGGAACAAGACTCAAGCCGAAGCATGAAATTCATACTGTTTCATAAACTCCCTATACATGTAGCCTACATACAATTTTATACAAGACAGTATCTTTCCTTCCTTCTATTCTTTCTTCCATCCTTCTCGCCCTTCCTTCCTTCCACTTCTAGACATGGCATGGTCTTACTATGTAACCAAGGAGGCCTAGAACTTGCAATCCTGCTGCCTCAACCTCCCCAGTGCAGCAATTACAAGTATGTACTACCACATCCGCTGCATGTTCCTATGTTTGGACTAGGGTCTGTAATATAAGGATTGGGTGTGGAATTCTGTACCTGTAGCATCATGTCAATACTAAAAGGACTCTAGATTTTGGTACATTCAGATCAGGGATGTTCTACCTATATATTGAAGGTATATTTCCCTGGCTTTGCCCAAAGAATCTCCAAACATTACTTGGCCCACTACTGTACTTAACTTCTTATAAGAACTTACTGGACCCTATGCATTCATAAAAACTACCTTCTGTAACCTGAGTGTTATAGGTCATTTTTAAAAGGTGGATATTTATTTTCCAATGTAACCCAGAAACACAATGGGTTAAGTGGGTTCTATCTTGTTTTAGCTACTATTTTCAGAGATTACATTCTAAGTTCTCATATTCATCAAACCTTCCTAATTTCTCAGGACCAATGAGGAAAACTGCCTAGATCTCCAAATTCCTGAAAAATCTGTTACTGACTAGAAAGAAATACACTTTTTAATTATTGCACACATCATTATTGCACTTTGGAGCTTATATGTGTGTATACATATGTATTGCTACATATGAAATATAAATTTATTAAAAGATGAGATTCAAGAATGAACTTTATACTATTCTCATCACTAGACTGCTTTGCTAGGCACAGAAGATTATTTGGATGTTTGAACCTACTGTGAATATTTCATCCACAGACTATAGAGAGCTTTCATTAGAACAAGAGAGGGAGAAGAAAAAACCATAGTCTAGAGAACAAAAGCCAAGAGCTCCAAGTTTTAGTGGCCATGTTTCCTATAGGGGTATTGTATAAGAAGAGTAATACTATATTTTTTTTCCTATTCACAGATGGAAAAGAGTAAAATTTTGCTTTATTTAAGCCCAATAGCAATAATCTTACATGGGTTTCAGAAAAAATGATACACATTTTATAGTGGGATAATGAGGACCATTAGTTATTAGAAAGAACAAATTATTCTCTTTCAATTCACCAGACTTATTCATTCGCTCATTTAATAGACTATCCTCTCTCCTTTTCACTAAAGTGGCCTTCCCATACAGAACACCTGGCCATGCAACATGCCACCAGACAGACTTCAGGAGGTATCTCGATGAAGAGAAACAGAGAATTTCCAAAGGGAAGCCACAGGATAAAACCAACACTTGATGCTTGCCTTTCATTTCAACGAAAGCAGTATAAAGGCAATAGAAAAAGAAAAAGGGAGTGGAAAAATATAGTTGCTTTCCACAAAGGAGTCTTAAAAATAAAAAATCACGAACTTACTAATTTTCCTAAATGAAATTATGCCATTATTCCCAATTTCTTTGTACTAACTAAAAGGACAAAGTATCAAACTTCACTAAAGTTTCAACACTGTAATACATTTCATTAATCAAAGATAAAAACTACATTAAAAGCAAGAGAATTATTTTATGTCTGTGATTAGGCAGTTGGAGGGCTTGTATTTTATGTATACATTTGTACACTTCAACTTATTTAACAGTGTCAGCTCACTAACTGCAGTTTTTTATATATAAAGAAAACAGATTTAGAATTTTAAAAATAAATTACA
Organism: Perognathus longimembris pacificus; assembly: GCF_023159225.1. Classification (NCBI taxonomy): domain Eukaryota; kingdom Metazoa; phylum Chordata; class Mammalia; order Rodentia; family Heteromyidae; genus Perognathus; species Perognathus longimembris. The sequence continues at coordinate 97,886,688 of NC_063188.1, forward strand.
GTAATTTTATGCCTACAGCTTGTACCTCTTAGAAACCATGTACCCCTAACATTCCCCTTACTTTTCTACCACTTCCTCATCTCCCTCCCCCTCTCTAAACCCATAAGCTCCAGGAGAAGTAACAGGCTTCAAAGCCTTGAAGGAACAGCTACCCTAATATTCATTTGGAATGAAATAAAGGGTACAGATTAAAACAAAACAAAACCAAACACAAAAACCAGCCAAAGCCTGCAGAGATATATTCATACTATTCACTTCATTAGTCCTGAAGCTTCTAAGTGGAACAGGGAAGAGATAAAGGCCTCAAAGGTTTGTGTTTGCTTATATTATGATGATTTTATTATCTTTCAGTAGTTGAACAAAGGGTTAATTCAACATGTCAATTGATGAGTACAATGACCAATGGCATCCTTTTCATCATTCTTCACCATCTCTCCCAAGCCCACCCATTCTCTCAATTTTCCTAGTTTCATTTTCACATATGCACATGGAATTATGATTGCATTTTCCCAACCTTCCTCTCTTCATTTGTCTGCCCCTACTCCCGTTGACTCCATTCTCACCCTTGACACTTCAAGTACATCTTCCTGTTATTCATTTTGTTAGACTGTTAGCTAGTTGTTCAAAGGAGTTACACCATTGGAATTCTCTCCTTCAGTTAATACATTTGTGAACACATGCATATGACCCTTAGGTTTACATACATATTTATAAATGAGATCTAGCTTCCACATATGAGAGAAAACATGCATCCTTTGTCTCTCTGAGCCTGACTTACTTCACTTAACATAATTTTTCCCAGGTCCATCGATTTCTTTGCAAATTATGTACAGGATGCATGTACTGCTGGGGCTGGTGGCCAGGAGGGTAGAAGAGGACAAACAAAGCAGGAGAAAGGGCAACACAATGACGACAGCTTCACTCATCTCCAGTATCAAAACTTCTATGAAGTGACAGAAAAATAAAGAAGCAGCTTGAAAGAGGGGAGTAGCAGCAGTTCTTCCACAGCTCACAACACAGCCCTTCCACTGGGGCTTGAACTAGCTAAGTAGCACCAAAAATAATATACATTCGGCCACAGCTGGACCCACAGAGCTTTCTGGGTATAGATTAGAAACGCTGGGTATATGGTGGGACCATGTGCAAGTCTGGAGAGTTCTTTCTGTTGACTGAGACTAGCTGGTAACCTAACACCTCTGAAGATGGGAGCCATTGGTCTATGACTGGTTTTGCAAGTCATTTGCCAAAACTACATTCAAAAGGTTGCCTATTACTATATAACAGCCACACACACTAAAGTGTCTTTAAGAAAGTCAAAATATACTCACTGATAGGACTAGGCATATAGCTTAGCAGTAATATGTGCTTAGCATGTACAAGGCCCTGCATTCAGTCACCAGCACACCCACACCCACCAAAAACCCAAACCAAAAAAATCTGCTCCTGTTCCATTTATAAACAACAAAAAAAATCATCTTAACTATGACCTCTGGAACCATCACAACTAGTCAGGTCTCCTTATTATGATTAGTCTTAACATATCTAAGTAGGTCTTAGACCTGTCCACCGAGGCCCACACCGTCACCCTTTACTGCCCAGCTTCTCTGGTAGGTCAAATGCTCTATCCTTCCTTCTCTTAAAAGTGAAACAGACCTTTTCCATCTACTCTTCTCAGGACCTGGCTGCTGGAAGACTCAAAATCAAAAACACCTCAGTTGCCTTCAGACTGGTTTCTTGACTATATAAATGGGAAAACTAGGAAACCTACTCTAAAGAAACGAGTGTTTCTCAGAGGTTTTCAGTGGGGGAACGTGGGATTACTCAAAGGGAGTACAGAAGCCAAAAAGACAAAGCTCCTCATGCTTGTACATCCACATCACCCCGTTCTTGGTTGAGAATATCTTTCACAGCCTCTTAAAGGTATACTACTTATTGCTAAGAAGAGGCAATAAAGTTTAGCACCATGGTTAAGAGTGGGTCCTTTAGAATTTCAGGGAACTTGGTTAAAATCCAGCCATAGCCAAACACTACCTACAAGACAAGGCCAAGTTAATTACCTTCTAAGTATAGGCTTCCTTCTCTGAAAGCTGAGCTAATACAATATACCCTCACAAGGTTGCTGCAAGAGCTGAATGAGGAAAGATATGTAAAGTGCTTATCACAACATCCAGTAGAAAAAGCACTCAATGGATAGGAGGCAAAACAAAAGAGGCTAAAAAATATGCATCTGTAGTTCCCCTCCTACCAATTGGGGATTTATAAGCATCATTAAATACAACTCAACTTGGAGAATACATTATATGATTATTTTGGTAGCAGGATTTTATCTTCCTAATTATGTTTTGCTTAGTCAAATGTCAAAAAACGAGTTTCCAACCGTGTTTACTGGTATTGGAAGTAGGAAATTCAAAGGGAATACCAAATTTGAGAGACACAGGGTAAAAAAAAGAGAAATAACTACAAAAGCAATACTTGCAAAACTGTTTGGTGTAAGTGAACTGAACACCTGGGGGCGGGGAGGGAAAGGGGGGGAGGGAGGGGGGCATGAGGGACAAGGCAACAAACAGTACAAGAAATGTATCCAATGCCCAACATATGATACTGTAACCTCTCTGTACATCAGTTTGATAATAAAAATTTGAGAAAAAAAAAAAAACGAGTTTCCACTTCCACAGCAGAGACGGATGGGATAGTGGGGATGAGTTCAGAAATGCATTCAACAGGAGAATGGTACAAAACATGTGACTTGATAATCGTCTGTGGAAAAATCCAATCTCAAAAGTATACTGGAGGAATAGGGACATTTATACTGAAGCTGAAAAGGTGCATGGCAGATGGCTATCCCCATTGAGCACTCCCTCATGCATCGTATTCCTCTTGTCTTCTAACTCAGAACAATTCTGCTGCCACACAAGAACAGTAGCACACATCAAGGTTCAGAGGTTTGTGAATACTGAAACGAGCAGCAAAACCCCAGTCCCTATGATGCCAAAGACCATGGCCAAAGGCAAATATTTTAGTGAAAGGATCAGGGATCATTTTCCATAGAGCTGTGATAATAAATGCATTTGTTAGGAAACATGAAGTACATTGAACAAGAAATAAGGCTAGAGATACAGGTTGATGCTAGAAAGTCAGTCTGTATCTGTCAAAGTTAAGTCTATGCCATGTCATTGACATATGGACTTGATGTACAGAAAAGTGAGGAGCCACGTAAGGATTTTATTAGGCAATACTGTAAAAACATTCATTTCTGCTTATGATATAATAGAGGACAGAAACCTTAAAAGCAATGTGACTTGGTGAAAATAATTTGTACAATTAAAACACAATTATAAAAAAGCCATATAACTCTTTATGTGCCAAGTGTCTACAAATATAAGCAGGGCTGGTTATGAAATACATTTCTAAGCAAAAGATGATAATGACATAGCAAAAGGGTAACACTGCAAAAAGTCAAACAAACACTGAGGTGTCATGGTTGATTGGCACCTCCTGGGATGATGATAAATTAGGAATCAGTTTCTAGAGAATAACAGAAAGCTCTATTTCAGAAAAAATTTAAATTAAAGCAAGAATAAGGTAATTGAACAGACTAAAATATTAAAAATATAAAATTTGATGTTAAAAATCCTTTTCCCGCTTTAATAAATACTTTGCATACACAAAATGAATCAATAAGCAAAATGCCATCCATCTCCTTATTCGTGGAAGTTCACTAATGTAACACAATGTTCACAATGTAAGCTCGAAGATTAATAATGGTACCTAAAATCTTCACTTCTCCCTGTCTTTTGCCCACTATATCTTCCCCCTAAATTTACAAGAGTGCCAACTATGCAGCAGGCATGTGTTTAAAAAGGTAGCAAGCACATGGAGCTCAGTCTATAAAGGAAGACAGGAGCCAAATAACTAGGAACTTCAATACCCAAATCCCACATACAACCACAAGGATCCTACTAGTAGAAGGATTGATATTGTTACTTTGTGATGACCCAAGCTTGGGACACTCACCTAACCATGATGCAATCAGTACTGCATCAATTCCATCAATTGGGTCACAGATCCGAGACACTACTGGGTGGATTTGCTGAGCTAGGTAGTACTGGGTATCAATGGTTAAATTGTCTTGTTTCTGCAGCTGCTCAGGTGCATAGGCCCTCTGGCTTGCAGAGAGGTTGGACCCATCCTAAAAGAAAACATAGTAAAGATAAACTTACTAGCAACTCAATCACATACACACCCGCTTGATCAACCAGAGGGACAATAGTTTAAATTTTATGTGTTCAATTCCAAACACCAAGAAGTCTTCTTGACCTAATGGTGAACACTTCACATTTATCTTAACGTAAAAAGATCAAAGACTTTTTCATTTCAGTCTTCTACACTGTCTGAGAATGTAAATCCAGCATGTGTTGCGTTCTATTTTTTGTCAGAATATGAAACCAGCAAGTTAGCAGTGACTAGATTAAAAAATTCCACCTGCCATGACAAAAACACACCGAGAAGACTGGGTAATGATTTGGCTAGAAATAAAAGTTAAAAAAGGAATGGTAATAAAAGAATATACAGCCAGGCACCAGTGGCTCATGTTTGTAATCCTAGCTACTCAGGAGACTGAGATCTGAGTATCATGGTTCAAAGCCAACCCAGGTAGGAGACACTGTGAGACTCTTAGCTCCAATTAGCCACCAAAAAGACAGAAGTGGAGCTGTGGCTCAAGTGGTAGAGCACTAGCTTTGAGCAAAAAAGCTAACCTGAGCACTGGAAGATGCAGATATTGATAGAGATACAGATACATAGATATACACACATGTATGTATGTATGTAGTATTTTTATTCTGTTAATGTGATTTCTTCGACCAGAATTTCAGCCATAGTAGTAATAACATCTCCATCACTATTTTTATGAGAGCGTTATGTATCATCAAGGCACAAATTAATAAAAGGAAAAACCCACAGAGCAGAAAACTGTATATAAAATGTAAGAAGTAGAATGAATGCAGAATCCTGGTGAATGGGCAGTGCTCAAAGGCCAAATACTGGCCACTGGAATGAAGAAGTGGCTCTCCTCAAGGAAAAAAAGATAGGTAGAGACTCTTTAAAGTTTTATTTTTAATTCATAAAATTAGTTATGAAATTATAAATAATTGGCTCTCTCTAGCCCTGCAGTGATGTCATCATCTATAAATCAGAAAGTCATCACTCTACTGGACCAACATCCAACAACTCATTCCATTCATGCTGTCATTTGAAACAACAAAATTTAATATTCAGACTAGCAAATGATACTATTCACAGTGCTCAGCTGCTCTGCAGAACTGATTATAATGTGAATCCTATTCTTTTCACTTCTGCTACAATCAGTCTCTTCTCAGCTTAGCATCCAGACCAAAGCAGAGGCAACTTTATGCAACACTATCTTTACCATAGACTAGAGGCAAGGCTTCTCTCTCTGACTACGCTCCTTATGGAAACCAACCAAAGCCTGTTTTTCCACCAAGTTCTACCTGTTCTAAGATAAAGTGAAATACCTACAAAAAGAAGCAAAACTCAAATTAAAATATATCTATCTCCCTATATTTACTAAGTTACCAAATGCCTCCATTCCAGGTTTGACCAAGTGGTTTGATTTCATCATTAGATACTATTTCACTGAACCTACATTTTTCAAAGTTATATGCTACTGTCTGATTCTGTCATTAATAATCTAAGAGTTTTCCCATGTATGTGAAAGCTTAACTGAAAAAAAACTAGCCTATTTACAAAAATTGTTATTTGCATAATATGAAAATTGTTTTTGTGAGATGGGACTTGTCAGAAGCAATATGCAAAGCACATTAAGGGCTAGAGCAAGCCAGACATTTATGGAAATATTTTCCTGCAGGAATTGGCTTTGTGTAATAGTTCTTAATCAAGGGTAACCCTAGGAGGGAGACAGAGTCAAGTGCTGATTCCTGTCCATGTACTTAAATCATTTCTTACATGTATCATCTACAGTAATAGACATCAACCAACTACTTTTAAATTTTTACAAGACTAGTGCTTTAAAAATATATCAATTGTAGTTTTTAAAGACCAATCATGGTGTAATGTATTTCAAGATGCATCTAAAATCCTTTACTATAATAACATAGTGAAAGAAAAATTAGGATTCTTATTCAGATGAATTATGTTTGCAGTAAGTAGACTATGCCAGAATAATTTTCAAGAATTTGGACAAAAGCTTATGATGTCTCCCCCCACACACACCATAAATTAAAGATGAGAGCTCTCCTTTGTGCCAATGGGCAAGAAATGCTTCCAAAGGGGGGAAAAATCTGCTCTTCTTTCCACTCCCTCTCCCCATTCCTGTTGGTGGCAAGCTACTCTCAAAAGAAAACAGTTTATAGTTTAAAACTGTACCTGAAGGCTTAGAGGCATCTCATGGAACAGGGCAAAAGCAAATAGGGAGGCTCTCTCTATATAATCATGAATTTTTTTTCAAGCATTATTTTGACACAAGCTATGAGAGCAATGTATTTATTCTTATTCCACTGATCCATACTAGAAAATGTCAGATGAATATGGGACTACTGATGGGACTACTACATACAACAAAACTTACACATATTTCCTCCCTCCCATGATAATGGGGACAGAACTGAGAGCCTCACATGTTAGCAAGTGCTCTATCTCTGAGCTACATCCCCAACCCACAACATAGTTTCATTAAAGTTCAAAGTTAATTTAGGATTGAAACAGTAGCTACTCTTCAGATACCTGTCTCACCAAAATTATTTTAGTGAACCAAAATACTAGTCTTAAATGTTTTATGAAAGTTCCAATGAAACGTGCCATAACGATGACTAATATTTTTAAGTGCTGCTAATACTAGCCAGACTAAACCATCTAAGACGCTGTAGTAATGTGGATTTTACTCAGGGCTTGTAAATGGGACACCTTATATACTACCTGACAGATGACATATGACACCGTGTCTCCAGCTTTCACCTTCCTTCCTCCTTGAGAATTTATCCACAGGGCAACATGTACATGAGGGAGGCTTTTTTTGTCAGGATAATCCTGGGGATCCTTTGTCAATGCCTAAGGGAGAAAAGAACAAACAAAATAACTCTAAACTTTAAGACTGTTCCCAAACAGATATATGTATGCTGAATACATTTTTATAGAACCACACTAGCCAGAAAAACATGAAAATGACAGAGACTACAAATGGAAAACATAGCCACGGAATCTTTAAATCTGGCCATCATTTGGTAAATGATATAACCAGATGAAATATCAATAATAAAAAAGAAATGTAAATTTGTGGGTCATACCGTGTATTATTTGAATATTTTTAAAAAATACTCTATATCCAGTGTTGTATGAAGACTTAAAGTTTCCCTTAATTCTGCAATTCTCTCCAACTGACTTAACTGATTAGATGGAACTGATGACCAATGGCTACAATGACTTAATGATTTGTTTCCCAAAGGTTCCTATGGTCCAAATAAGTAACAAGACACCAGAAATTGCTGAATTTACTTGTACTGTCAGTAGAAAGTAAACCCCATGAGAACAAGAACAATATCAATCATACTTGAAGCCTCATCCACAATATTCAGAATGAGTGTTGTATACAATAACAACTACATGGTTGCAATAATTTACTAAATTTAATCATAAAATAATACAGATAAACTGGGCACGTGGCTCACGCCATAATCCTAGCTACACAGGAGGCTGAGATCTGAGGATCGTGGTTCGAAGCCAGCCAGAGAAGGAAAGTCCATGAGATTCTTAGGTCTAACAATTACCCAAAAAGCTGGAATTGGAGCTGTAGCTCAAATGGTAGAGTGCCAGCCTTAAGCAAAAGCAGCTTAGGGACAGGGCCCAGGACCTGAGTTCAAGCCCCAGGACTGGCAAAAAAAATAACAATACATATGAATTAAGATATAGTTAATGATCATTAATTACTAAGAGTCCCTCCTCATTGGATGCCCTCCAAAACTCCTCTGCAATAATATACATGTGCCATAAGGGAGGTAGGAACAATAAACAATGCTATAAAAAGACTTTAGATAGAGCCTGGACTCCGGTGGCTCACACCTGTAATCTTAGCTACTCAGGAGGCTGAGATCTGAAGATCACTGTTCAAAGCCAGCCTGGACAGGAAAGTCCATGAGATTCTTATCTCCAATTAACCATCAGAAAACTGGAAGCGGCGCTGTGGCTCAAGTGGTAGAGCACTAAGCTTGAGCAAAGGAGCTCAGGGACAGCCCAGGCCCTGAGTTCAAGCCCCATGACCAATTTAAAAAAAGACAAATCTGTAATGTTTATATATTGGCAAAATATTCATCCAAAGTATAACAGAGATCAACAGATTTTAATGCAACAGAATATAAACAATTCATCAATATGGTTTCAGATTGCAAACAACCTTTAAGAAAATACCATGTATACAATCCTAGAATAGACGAAAACAAGATTTTACACAATTATTAGCAAAAGCTAATAAAATACTTATTTGTGTGAAACTGAATTTTCTTCGTGTAGTCCAACCAAATCCACACATACTAGAATAGACTCATGAAAATCTAGATGTCCTCTACTAAGCCTGACATTAAAGAGATGTACAAAATTATAAAATAGTGCTGCTCCTCTGGTTTTTTAAATTTTTTTAGGATATATTTTCTATGGAAAAGTACTTTAATTTCATACAACAGATTTACTATTTTTAAAAATAAAGCAATAAGGGACTGGGACTGTGGCTTAGTGGTAGAGTGCTTGCCTAGCCTGCATGAAGCCCTGGGTTCCATTCCTCAGTACCACATAAACAGAAAAAGCCAGAAGTGGCACTGTGGCTCAAGTGGTAGAGTGCTAGCCTTGAACAAAAGAAAGCCAGGGACAGTGCTCAGGCCCTGAGTTCAAGCCCCAGGACTGGCAAAAAAAAATCAATAATAAGTGTTTTCTTAATTGTAATCTTCTAAATATTAGCATAAACTATAGTGACAAAAGCTCTTAGAATCTTATATTAATTTTAAGAAGATTGTGGTTCTAAGCCAGGCCTAACAGTAATGTCTGTGAGAATCTTATCTACACCAATAACCAGAAATAGCTCAAGTAGTAGAGCACTAGTCTTGAGCACAAAGAGCTCAATGACAGCATCCAGGCCCTGAGTACAAGCCCCAGAACCAGTATGCATGCATGTGCCCATGGACACTCTCTCTCTCTCTCTCTCTCGCTCTCTCTCTCTCTCTCTCTCTCACACACACACACACACACACACACACAATCCCATGAGTGTAAAGGTATCCTGAGAGCAAGAAATTTTAACAACTGTTGTGGCCAAATAAAGTAGGTCTTCAAATTTAGCTGCATATGCTCAAGTTATGTATGCTAAATTGTCCACTCAGAATAGGGGAGGGCCTAGGAAACACTCCAAATATTTGAGTCTACTGTAACCTGGATTGGTAAAGTCTTATTGATTTGGATGGGTAATGCTGTATAAAACTCTTGATACAAACCTACTTAAGATAAACTGTGACCTTCTTCAATTAACTATTTTTCAGTACATTGGTAAGAAATTCTGGATTTTATCTGACAAACTTCCCGATTTATTAGATTGAAGCTATTCAAGGATTCTATGAGCTCAATTTAGAAGGCTTCATTTTTAAAAATGCTTGCTGGTAGTTTAGGCTCAAGTTAGCCAGAGCTATAAAAATCCCATCTGTGAAGTATGTTGTGTTACTTTACAAAATATATTTAAGTTAAGATCGCAGTAGTTCAGAAAAATCACAGTGTTTTTCAGTTGCTTTTGGCAACAAAAGCTAGCATCCTTAAAAGTAAAAAATAAAGGTAAATCTCACCACTTATACTGGCCTCCATCCTAATCTCACATGCCATTTTCAAGCCCTCCCAACAGGACTTGAAACAAACAAAAAACCTCAACCTACCATGACACCACCCACAACCAGTCACTTAAAATCTCTTCCATGCCACTTTTTATTTGAAAGGCAGTAAAATGTAAAAATTAAGCTGCTTGCAAGTTTTAAGTAATAAAAATATTCAGATAAACATAAAGAAAGTCAGAATAACAAATCAGTTTTACACAAGACCTTAGTGTAAATAGAAACTATAACTATGACATTGGTAGTCCTTTCATCAGAATTCACTGTATTTGCATCCGCACTGTAGAAATTCTTCCTCATAAAAAATGTTAAGATGCTGGGGCAGTAAATACGTTTAAGTGATCATTAGGATCTTGAAAATATTTATCATGCTTTCCTTGCTCATGTCTCAGGATCTAGTATTGAATACGTAAGAGGCACCCCCTGCTTGCTATGTGGATGGTTAACAAGCAAATAAATTCTTTTTATGTTCATTGAATAATTATTTACCAGCAACTATGCTAAGTTTTGCTGAAGATAGTAAGTTACAGTTTCAGTTCTGCCACAGAAAAATGTATGTCAGGACCCCTGTCATAGTCGTCATGAAGTGTTAACACTGTTATTAATAATGATGTCATTTTAAGATGACGATTACTGAAGCAAAGTGATGGATATGTGAGGATTTGTATGCATTCTTAGGTAAGTGATATATAGCTTTCTCTACTTCTATATAATTTTAATTTTTTCTACAATAAAAACCTAGGTCAAGTGATATAGATTACTGATCAGAGCAAGTCTATTACTCTAGGCTTCTTCTTATATACTAGTAAATTGAGAAGACAATATGAGCTTACTACCCTAAAAGATGTTTACCGGTTGTTATTTTGTCGGTGATGTAGTCATACTTGAACCGAGCCATCAAAGCTCATTCTTGGAATGTCTAGTGAGAGACAGACATATTTCAAAGAATGGAGATAGAATCAATGACACAATATGCAGAACTGATGTAAAACCTGATTAAGCAAAGATTCAAGACAATTCTTACTCACAAAGATTTCTGAGCAATAAAAACTCAAGAGACACCATTTTGTATATGACACAAGTGATTTTATGCCAATATAAATATACTGTGAGCTAATGCCAAAGCACATGTACCTTTGTAATGTATAAATGTCTCCCTTTTTGACATTAAAAAAATCCTTTGATGGTCAAGGTATTGGAAACAAAGAAACCTGCCTAAAAATAAACACAAACCCTAAGCATAATGCAAAGGAAACATTTTCTCAAAAAATAAAAGCAAACACAAATTAACTACAGGTATGAGATAAAGTTTCATACACATTATAGTAACTGAGTTTTACTTAAAAATCATTACTACTACATACAAAGTACAATGAAAATGACATGCATTGTTATTAACAATTAACACAACCTTTATAGCAAGCAATTTTGCAAGACCTACATATTTTCTCATTCAGATGCATATTCATATTTTTATTAAAGTATTTTATTGCAAGGTCCCTAAAATAAGGAAGTTATTTGTGTGGGTAAAGTATGATAGTATATACTTGTAATTTCAGCTACTCAATAGTTAAGAGGTAAGATCATATCCAAACTACTCTGAAGAAGAAAATCAGAGGATAATGTTTGAGCTAGTCCATGCAAAAAGTTAACAAGATACTATCACAAAAAATCAACCTGTTGAAATTGTTTTAAGAAGGGGAATGATGGGGCTGGGAATATGGCCTAGTGGCAAGAGTGCTTGCCTCCAACACATGAAGCTCTTGGTTCGATTCCCCAGCACCACATATATGGAAAACAGCCAGAAGGGGGGCTGTGGCTCAGGTGGCAGAGTGCTAGCCTTGAGCGGCAAGAAGCCAGGGATGGTGCTCAGGCCCTGAGCCCAAGGCCCAGGACTGGCCAAAAAAAAAAAGAAGGGGAATGATATTAGCTGACTTATACATCACCTTTATAATGACAATTTTTAAAAATGCAATGAAATGAAATAAAATAAAAATAATCTGAAAGAAAAAAGAAGAGGCAGCTGGGCACCTGTGACTGACACCTGTAATCCTAACTACTCAGGAGGCTTAGATCTGAGGATCACAGTTCAAAGGCAGCCCGGGCAGGAAAATTCGTGAGACTCTTATTTCCAATTAACCACCAGAAAACCAGAAGTGACACTGTCGTTCAAGTGGTAGAGCAACTAGCCTTGAACTGAAGAGCTCAAGGACAGTGCCCAGGCGCAGAGTTCAAGCCCCATGACCAAGTTGGGGGTGGGGGGCAGAGAAGAAAAAGAAAAATAAGAAGAGGAGTAAGGTTGATTGAGATACATTATACACATGTGTAAATTTTTGACAATCCCCTCCCTGTACACTAAAACAGTCTTTTATGCCAATAAAAAACAAAAACCTCAAATTTAATGATAAACATATCAACTGGAAAAAAATAAAGCAAGGAATGGTAATGTACACCTGTAATCCAAGCTACTCTAGAGGTGAATTTAGGGAAATTGAGGTCTGAGGGTGGCAAAAGTGCAAGACCCAACCTGAAAAATAAACTACACAAAGCAAAATGTATTTATTGGTGGAGCAAGGCTCAAATGCTAAAGCATTTGACTACCCATTCTGAGGCTTTGCATTAAAACTCAAGTGCTGCCCAAAAGACTAATTCATCCAAAAACAAACAATAAGTGAACAAAGATTTTCAATAGTTATTTCTAATAGAAAAATAAGTTAATAATCAACAAAAATGCAAATAAATACATCTTAACAAAATGAATAATTAATATACTGGTTAACTTCATGATTTGGGTTTTTTTTTGAGGGGGGGCAGGGTGTTGGTGATCAAACCAAAGGCCTACTGTATTAACTTCATGCTTTTAAGGTAATATAGAAATGCCGAAAAACATGTTTATGTTAAGTGAAAATAGGTTTTTAAATAATATATAATGCAATTGCTGTAATATGAAAATATGCTTTCAAGAGTATGGAAATGTGTAAAAATGACATGCATTACTTTAGCATAGGGTTATTATGAATGAGTTTTCATTTTAAAACTTCCATTTAATGTCATCATTAGATTCTTTTTCATTAAAATTTTTTAGGAGCTTTGACAAAGAAATCTATCACAAAATGGGTAAAGTGGTATTTGCAAATTAGCTTCTGAATATGCAAGGTACATGTTTTAAGGAGAAAAAAAATCTATTAACCTAATGTCTTGCTTATTACACACCACTTTGGAAATCAAGATTTTGTTTTGGAAATTAGGTAAGAAAAAGTTTCCTACTTTTCATAAGACTATCCATAAAATATAACATATACAGTTTTGCTTTTTTATTTAAAAAGTAAAAGTGATATGCAGGAAATTGATGGACCTAGAACAAATCATGCTAAGTGAGGTAAGCCAAGCTCAGAGAAAAATGTCACATGTTTTCTCTCATATGCGGAAGCTAGATCTAAATATACCAGGCCATGATAAACTACATAGTACAGAGACTGTAGGCATTCACACATTTAGTGAGACTAAAGGATGACACTCTTAGGAGAGGAAAATAAAGATACAATTCCTATGTGTCACTGATCATATAAAATAATATTTATCTAAATGAACTCCATTTTTTTGTTTGTCTTTGGGAGGCAAAGGGGTGCACAGAAATGGAGAGAGAAAGAGTAAATAAATGCAGCAGTGGTATTCAGTAGACACTATGTTGAAAATGAAGTACACAACTTATGTGTGGGAACAGGATGGAAAAACTGAGAGAGAGCAAGGGAAGAGGTGACATTGTCCAAAAAGAAATGTATTCTTTACCTACTTATATAACTGTAACCCCTCTGTACATCACCTTTATAATAACAATAAAAATTTAAAAAAATAAGTAAGAGTAGCTGGGGACTCACGCCTCTAATCCTGGCTGCTCAAGAGGCTGAGATCTGAGGATCACAGTTCAAAGCCAGCCTGAGCAAGACTCTTAGCTTCAATTAACCACCAAAAAACCAGAAGTGGCGCTGTGGCTCAATGTGGTAGAGCACTAGCCTTGAGCAAAAAAGACCTCCGGGAGAGCACCCAGGCCTGACCCCCACTCCCAGAAAAGGAAAGTGCTTTGAACATAAAGTGTTATCACTATCTTAATTCAAATTATTTTGCCCCCCAAAATCTTTGGGCTAAGAGTACTTCTAAGGACCACCAGCTGTGAAATTCCACATATACTCAACACATGCATGCACAGCTTACAGGCCTCAAACAACTATTACCTAGATTATGAAAAAAGCAATATTATTCATACTGTATCAATCCATAGGACATCTGGAAAGCAGGCCTTATAAGCAGTAAAGTAAGAAACAGAGCCTATGTGGCAGACATAACCTGGGCTTGGAAGAGCCATGGTAATACTCAAGCTGTAATGTCGCTAAGCAGCTTTTACCTCTAGTCAGAATTGCAAGAATGAGTTGGTTGTTCATCTACCTGAAGACACAAACACGTGACAGCAGCTGGGCTCAAAAATAAATGCTACATTTACCTTGTTAATTTCAAACTGGTTCACTGGGATACTGCCATTTAGTACATTTTCTCCAATTTCTATTAACCTCTTCTGAATGTTTTCCATTATAGTGTCCCGACTTTGATCAGAAAGAATCTGACCAATGACAAAGCTGCAAAGAAAAAGAAGAAACACTGATTTTTAATCCCATATTTTATATAGTAAAGGTAGACAGGCAGATGTAATTAGGTTAACATGTGGACAAGAGCTGTGGCTCAGACTAAGAGAGCTAATAGCTAATATGAGGCTAAATATCCAAAAGTCTGTTGCTGAGTTTTTTAAGTTATTTTTATTAAAAAATATAATTGTATTGTTGCAATTATTGAGGTATTATACAGATAAGTCAGGCAATGAGGACGTTTTTGAACTGTCACCCGTTCCTTTGCTTTCCCTCAGTTTTCCCCTCCCATCTATGCCCACAAGTTGCATAGTTCAATTCTCTACAATGTGTACTGGTTATAAGTTATTATTTTTTTTTTTTGGCCAGTCCTGGGCCTTGGACTCAGGGCCTGAGCACTGTCCCTGGCTTCTTCCCGCTCAAGGCTAGCACTCTGCCACTTGAGCCACAGAGCCACTTCTGGCCGTTTTCTATATATGTGGTGCTGGGGAATCGAACCTAGGGCCTCGTGTATCCGAGGCAGGCACTCTTGCCACTAGGCTATATCCCCAGCCCTGGTTATAAGTTATTGAATACTAACTTTATCAAAAATTTCCTGAACTTAGAATGACATATTTGTTCTTAGATATAGAAGCCATTCATTTATGTGGCAGCTAGAGCTTCATGCAAAATACTGGGGGGGTGGGGTATCCTAACATATTTTATACAATTATAAAATTCATAAGCAATTATATTATACCTTTAAGTTAAAATTTTAGACGGCAAATATTTCGTTTTATTCATGAAATTTGCTACCTTTAGTTTTATTAAGATATTAAGGTATCATCTCCATGTAAGATACCCATTAGCTAAATGAATATAAATATAAATATGTAAATAATCCTTTTAAATGTAAGAATTCACTTTTTTCTTAGCTTCATTATAAATTGCTCAGTGCTCTCCACCCTTATGCTATCTCTCAAAAACTTCATAATATTCTAACAAGCCCAAAGGAAAAAGGGAAAAAAAGTAAATAAGCCAATATTTTTCCATTTTCGAGAAAATGCAGAGCAAGAATTTGACAGCTGCATTATAATTTGTCAGAAAAAGCACCCTGACAAAAACATTTGTATAGCTTTAATTACTAATACATTTCTAACTCAGAGAAATTTACTTCTATTATGATGCATCTTTTCTTAGAAAACACAAAGCTGAAGAGAACACTCTAATCGACAGTAGTTTCATCTTTGGGTACATTTGGGGGCAATGAAGCATTTCAAACTACTTTTCATAAAAAGCAAAGAGTGACCTATACTCAGATGATCAACTTTGCCTAATCAAGAGTAGTTTTGCAGACGCAACAATTGCTAAATCTCCCAACTTTAAAGCAAAAGGAAGATTGAAAACTAAGTTTAAAAATGCCGATATTTAGCAAAATTAAAATCCATTTAAATGTAGCTTTAAAGGAAAAAAGTACTTCTATTTTCAGAATTGATCCAGTTCACAAAATAGTAGCTGAAAGACGGCACATGAAATACTTAAAGATTCATTTTTAAATTGAGTGCTTTATACAGTGTGACCTTAAAAAAATTTTTTTTACTACCCCTGCATCAGTGGCTCACACCTGTAATTCTAGCTACTCAGAAAGCTGAGATCTCAGGATCACAGTTCAAAGCCAGCCTAGGCAGTGAAGTCCTTGAGACTCTTGTCTCCACTAGACTATAAAAAAGCTGAAAGTGGAGCTGTGGCTCAAGTAGTGGAAAGCTAGCTTTGAGCACAAAAGAACAGGGACAGTACTCAGTCCCAAAGTTCAAGCCCCATGACTGGCAATAAGATAAAATTTAAAAAAGTTTGTAACTATCCATAATCTTCTGTCTTGGCTGCAAAAATAGGGGTGAGTCAGGACATTTATTATTTCTGAGGCAAAAAGGGAATTTGAGAAGTAGCTCTTAAATTAGTTTGATACACTGGGAACAAAGTCTCCCTCCACAGCCCGTTTTAAATCCCAGATATTTTAAGGCACAAAATGGCAAAATCTTAACAATTATGTTCCCAAATAGGCTCTAGGAAGATCAAGGAGCACAAAACAGTACTAAATAGAAAAACTAGAGCTAAGAAAAAGAAAAATTAGCTGGGTGCTGGTGGCTCATGCCTCTAATTCTAGCTACTCAGGAAAATGAAATCTGAGGATACTGGTTTCAAAGCTAGCTGAAGTAGGAAAGCCCAAGAGAGTCTTATCTCCTATTAACTACCAAAAATGCCCAAAACAGAACTGTGGTTCAATTGGTAGTATGACAGCCTTGAGCGACTAGGCCCTGAGTTCAAGCCCCAGGACTGGCACAAAAAAGGGAGGGAGGGAGGGAGGGAGGGAGGGAGGGAGGGAGGGAGGGAGGGAGGGAGGGAGGGAGGGAGGGAGGGAGGGAGGGAGGGAGGGAGGGAGGGAGGGAGGGAGAAAATTAAAGCAAACAAATATCAGCAAAGCCAATTCTGTAATGTTTCAAGTGTAAAGGTTTTCCTTTGCTGTAGGTTAAAAAAAAACAGGATGTATCTTTCAGGAAGTATTTATTACTGACCAAATTTGGCTAAATGTAAAGTCACACACCAAATAAAAACTGTTTCTCTGCAATAATAACAAAAAAAAACACGAAGCTATATCCTTATGCTTGGTAGACTTATGGGCATTCTCACTTGACTTTCCTTTAATCGCTTGAGTTTTTAAAATGCAAACAACTAAAATATAACAAAGCTAGACTTACCTTCCCGTGTCTTTAGCAAGATCACACCAATCTCTTCTAACTATATCTAATCCTTTCAGCTCCTGTTTGGTAATATAATTCCCATCTGATGTTGGTTCCACAACCAGAGCAGCGTATTTCTTTTTCTTCAGCAGTAGCAGAGACTTGAAAATACCATCAATGTCTAATTCAAGTAGTTTGTACAACTTATTCACTTCATTTTTTATCTGTAAAAAGTTAAAATATCATTGCTAGTACCTCAACCAACAGGGGAAAGTGAACATATTGTAAATTTCCAAGAGTTAGCCTCAACAAAACAGAAAGTCATATAAAATTAGAACATTTTTATTCAACTTCCATGTAACATGTTATAGGGGTACAATATAAAGACATTGAAAAACACAGGAACAAAAACAGATTTATAAAAAATTAAAGATCTTAGTATTTAGAAGGATGAGGCAAGATGATAACAAGTTCAAGGCTACTGTGGGCTATACAGCAAGTTCCAAGCCAGCCTGGGCTACATAGTAAGACTGTGTCTCAATTAATAAATGGAAAAAAAATAAATGAAATAAAAATATAAAGAGATAATAACAAACATATCATTCCACTCAAAGGATAGGACTGAGTGAATCAGCCCTAGGAAATGTGTAATAAATATGGAATGTGATGAGCATCCTTTTTAAAATCTAAAGACGATACAGATAAAAGCACCAGCAATCGAAGGCTGAGATAGGAGAATCAAGAGTTTCAAGCCAGCCAAGGCTACATAGTGAGACTTGTCTCAAAGTAACAACAAAAAAAGTTAATACTTTTTAAACAATTAAATTAGGTGGCAATTAGGCTATCCAACAAGTAGGTATGTGTGGGCAGAAATAAGTAAAACTTTATGCTAAAATAATGTCTAAAGATGTTCCTTAGTACCCTCATATAGGTTACATAATGAACAAATCAGTAAGTAGTCTCTTGACAGGTTCAAGGCAGAAACCATCACTTCTAGGGAAAAGGTAAAGCTTAGAATAACCCTGTAGATGTACAATATTCCAGGCCTATTCTCAAGTTGAAGAATAGAGTTCAAATTCCATTTTCCAGGATGGAAAGATAGAAAGCTGGTAGCTTGAAAGATAATATTTTCATTTTTAGTTTTTAAGGACAGTATCTGAACATTAAGCAATTGCTCTAGAAACACTTGCCAATTGATAACTGCAATGTAATGACTACAAATACCCACAAAAGTCTCCTTGCACTTCAAATATGTTTTAAGTACTCCTGTAAAATGATAGGTGGGTATAAGTATGTGTATATCTGTGCATGCAAGTGTATAGATATTTTTCTGCATCTATGTACACAATATATGAACTACTAGACATATTTCCCTGTGAGTACTAAAGTAGTAAATACTAATATGACTATATCTTAAACTTACAACATTGTAAATTTATTGTAAACTTTCAAAGGAAAGTACTGTCTATCAGTTAAAGACATCATCACCTTTGAATTTTACCATCATAACAAGGAATGCAGAGTAAAAAAAACTAAGAAAAAGAATTTAATGTGACAAGTTTGTTATTTTCAGAAGCAAACACATACATTCATTGTATTTCATGTTAAAAACTGAACTTTTAAAAAGGTAAACCAATTTCAAATGACCTTACCTTGTTTCCCAGTTTGAATACTTCTTCTAGGTTAGTGCTATTGGTGTTTATCATAATTGAATCTGTATCTCCATAAATAACTTCAAGATTCATCTAGTGAAAAGCCAAAATTATAAAAATTAACAACAAAAACAAACTGACCATTATAAACAATGAAGATAAAAATTTTTCATCCTAGAGAAATTATAGGGTCCACTGACTCTTCAAAAGTTTATGATAATTACTACCTGTATGAACAGAGTGTACAATTGAAGATTAAGACCTTATAAACTAGAAAGGCAAGTACCTCACCATTAAGAGAATCTTGCAAATTTCCAAAAATACAGAGTTGAATGGACAAAAACTGAGTCGAGTTTCAACTGAGACAAAATATAGAACTTAATGATAAGGAGAGTAAGAGTGTAGGAAACTGGCTCTGTATTCATCCACTGTGCTACATGCTTAGTGGTCATGGCAATTAAGGATCAGAAATACAATGGATTTCAAAAATTTAGGGGCACAAATCCATATTAAATTCTCAACAGCCAAATAGTATTTAGTGGAATATTAAGAGTGCCAAAAAAAATCAATCATAACAAACAACACTGGAGCACATACAGTAGAAAGCCATGAAAATAAACTCTAATTAGCACTGTTACTAATTTGCCTGAAACTCTTGCATATAGGCTTCAAGCAGAGGCTAGATCATATCAATGTTGGTACAAGAAAAAAGCTGTAATCCACTAGAAGGATTATGAGCGTAAACTAGGCATCCTAAGAAGCAATTGCTAGTATGTTTGGGTTATGATTTTCCTGGAATACAGCACATCGCCAGGTATGATATTTAAGGGATAGTGTATAATGAAAATGCTCAGCATTACCTTCTGCACCATCTCTTTCGTATGCATCAAGATCTAAATGAAACAAAAGATTAACAACACATTACACAATTGCAGAAACAGAACAAAAAGGCAACTCTCAGTGATTTGCCTCAAAATAACATCAACTAAAAAAGTTCACCTCATGCTGATTCTTAACACAGATACTTAAAAAGGTTTTAACTATATACTTCTATATAACAAACATACATAATAAAATATCTCTGCAAAAATTGAAAAAGGCAAAAAAACCAAAAAAAAAACCGTATTTCCACTACTAATATTTGAATAGAACAGCATGGCTAAAAAAGCTTAACAGATCACTGCTAATTTGGCAGTTCTTACTCATAGTATTCAAGATCTTAAAAAGTAAAAACAAAAAATATTTACTAGACTTAAAATTCCTCTCTAAATTTCTTGAAGGCAGAGAACAGAACCCTATTATATTACCTGGAGCTAACACAGTGCCCAGTAAAAAGGGGGCTCAACAAGTAGCCAGTGATCTGGGCATGAGTGGCTCACACCTAGCTACTGAGGAGGCTAAAATCTGAACAGCTCATTTGAAGCCAGCCCAGGCAGGCAAGTCAGTAAGACTCTTACCTCCAGTTAACCAACAGAATGCTGGAAGTGAAGTTGTGACTCAAGCAATATAGTGGCAGCCTTGAGCAAATGAAAGGACAATACCTAGGCCCTGAGTTCAAGCCTCAGTACCAACACTCACAGAAAGGAGGGAGGGAGGAAAGAAGGGAAGGAGGGAGGAGGAGGGAGGGAGGGAGAGGAGGAAGGGAGGGAAAGAGAGGGGGAAGGGAGGAAGGGAGAGAGGAAAGGGAGGAAGGGAGAGTGGGAGAAGGCAGTAAATGAAAACCAACATAGTCAACAACTATAGATGGGCTTGTCTCCACACACACGGCTACAAACTAGAGACATGTAAATTGTAACGGGCATATAAAAATAAATAAAATGTGAAAAACTCTTTTAAAAGGTAATTAACATGGAACCAGTCATGGTGGCTTAGGCCTGTAATCCTAGCTAATTTGGCAAGGGGAGATAAGAGGATCACAGTTTGAGGTCGGCCCAGACAAAAAGTTGGTGAGACAGTATTTTAAAGAACAAGCTGGGCATGGGGACACAGACCTATAATCAATTTGTTGTATGCCAAAAGACATTCCTCCTAGTAATGGCAAAACAGGGTATGAACCTAGGCGCTCTAGCTCCAAGGCAGAGACTTAGACTCCTTGTTACTGCTTTGCTACCATCACCTGTCTTTCAGTGCATCATTTGAAACCAGAAGTGGCCTTTCCAGTATGCCAAATAAAGATTCAATTTATGTTTCTTTCTCATATCTTCTCAACTAAGCTCAAATCTCATGACATCATTTGTGCTTTCTGGTCCTCTATAGTACAGCGCCCTATAAATCTTGCCTTTTGGAGTATCTTTTACATCTATGTATTCTCCACCCCCAACCCCCGCTAGTTTCAATTCAGGTCCTCACACTTGAAGCAAGCAAGTGCTTGAGCCATGTTGCTAGGCCTTTTTGTATTTGTTCTTTTTTTTTTCTCAAATTTTTATTATCAAACTGATGTACAGAGAGGTTACAGTATCATACGTTGGGCATTGGATACATTTCTTGTACTGTTTGTTGCCTTGTCCCTCATGCCCCCCTCCCTCCCCCCCCTTTCCCTCCCCCCCCCCAGGTGTTCAGTTCACTTACACCAAACAGTTTTGCAAGTATTGCTTTTGTAGTTATTTCTCTTTTTTTACCCTGTGTCTCTCAAATTTGGTATTCCCTTTGAATTTCCTACTTCCAATACCAGTAAACATGGTTTCCAATATACTCAGATAAGATTACAGAGATAGTGTAGGTACAACCATAGGAAGGTGATACAAGAACATCATCAATAATAGAAACTACACATACACATAGGACGTTGAAAGTAGTTACAACTGTGATATATCACTTTTTTCCATAACGTGGAGTTCATTTCACTTAGCATCATCTTAGGTGTTCATAAGGGTATAGCTATTGGGCCTTGTGATGCTCTGCTATGGCTTGCCTAAACCTGTACTAATTATTCCCAATAAGGGAGGCCATAGAGTCCATGTTTCTTTGGGTCTGGCTCACTTCACTTAGTATAACTTTTTCCAAGTCCTTCCATTTCCTTACAAATGGAACAATGTCATTCTTTCTGATAGAGGCATAAAATTCCATTGTGTATATGTACCACATTTTCCTGATCCATTCATCTATGGAGGGGCATCTGGGTTGGTTCCAGCTTCTCGCTATGACAAATTGTGCTGCGATGAACATTGTTGTGCTGGTGGCATTACTGTGATTTTGTTTGTGGGCTTTTGGATAGATACCCAACAGTGGGGCTGCTGGGTCATAGGGGAGTTCTATATTGAGCCTTCTGACGAATCTCCATACTGCTTGCCAGAGTGGCTGAACCAGTTTACATTCTTGTATTTGTTCTTTTTGAGATAGTGTCTTGTTTTCTACCCAGACATATGCTTGGCCTGCAATCCACCTATTTTATGCTTTCTGTCGTAGCTGAGAGCCGCAGGTATACAACACCATGCCTAGCTTCTTTCCACAGAGATGAAGTGCCATGGACTTTTCTACCCAGGCTTTCCTAGAACCACATTTGCCAGTATCAGCCTTGGTTCAGATTTCAATAGCAGAAGAAGCTTCTTCCCTACCTGGGGTTGGTTGGTGGGGATAATCTGACTGAGCTACTAAACCACTGATTTTTCATATTGACTGTACAGTGGAAACACCCGAAGACCTTTAAAGAAACAACAACTGTTAGTTCTTTTCTAAAAGAGCTTCGACATGAGGCTCATGTTGCAAGCTGAACTAAGGACCACTGGCCTACAGTAATCATGGCAATTCCATACTGGAAATAGTGATCAAGTTGGGCATTTGCACATGACAACTTAACCTTGATCAATCAAATGTTGGAGAATTCATCTCTGAAAACTTCTATGAAAGGGTTTCTTTCCTAATAAGAAGGGAGAAGTAAAATTGTTTCTGCACCGAGTGCTCCTTGGAGCAGCAGCATCTTTCACTGTGACCACAAAGGCCAGTGCATGTGGATGCAAGCTAACATGCTGAAAAGAGCAGACCTCAAGGCAGAAAGCACCTGACTCCCTGACCATGTGGTTGTCATTGAAGGTGAATCAGTAATCTTTGAAATGTTTTCAATACCTACAAGATCAAGCCAACTGCACCTAAATCCAGGTGTATAACCTGGTATTCCCTTCAACACACTCTCCAGCTTGTTAAGATGAATCAGTCTTCAACAACTGCTGTGCGTACTCCATGTTTACATGCTTTTGGTCATACAGTGTTCCCCTACTAGAATTTCTTCCCCAGTTTTCTTCCGTGACTTCATTTTGACTCTCTATAAGCCCAAAGTGACCTTCCTTTTCTGTCTTGTGCTTACTCTGTTCTTCCAGCAACTGAATGATGGTTTATGTTATTAGTGGTTATTCTCTTCCTCAACTAGAACACAAGATTCTGAAGGTCAGACAGCTTGTTTATGCCTAACTGTTGACTTCCTATATAGCAGGCCCTCAAAAAGCTGTGTGCCAGTTGACTGATACGAACCCAAACTACTTTTCTACTAGACACTAAGGAAAGCTTAAGAAAAATATTCACTCTCCTCCACTATGTATCTTCATTTGCTAACATTTAAATGATAGGGAAATACATTCTGGGAGAATACTTGACAGTTCCTTTGGGAAAAGGGTGAAAATGAGATCAACTCAAGTTAATCATAGTGAGGACAGAACTACTTACCCAGAGTTCTTACCACCCTCTTCCCCTTCTACCTTATAAGGTTTAGCTCTCATCCAACTCTATAAGGTAAATGGTACCTATTAAGTAAAATATCTCAGGAGCAACTTATCATCCTTTCACTATAAATTCAGTAACTAATTTCTTCAACTCTCAACTTCTTTTCACAATGTGTACCAAACCTACTCTGCCATTCCTGAGTGCACTGTCAGTGTGAACTGCCATTCTTTACTCCACTATATAGTCTACCTGCAATTTACAACCAGTCCCAGGCATAATCTGAGGGCTGCGACTAAAACAATTTTCTATTTGGTGGCAGAGACTTTTAGGTAGATGCTATTTACAGAAATGGCAAATTTTAAGATTGGATTGCAAGTGCATTTGTTTTTTGTCAGCCATGGGACTTGAACTGTGGGCCTGAACACTGCCCTTGAGCTTTATCACTGAAGGCTAGCATTCTATCACTCTGAGCCACAGCATCACTTCCAGTTTTCTGGTGGTTAATTAAACATGAGACTCTCACAGACTTTTCTGCCTGGGCTGGCTTCTAACTGTGATCCTCAAATCTCGGCCTCCTGAGTATCTAGGATTACAGGTATGAGCTACCAGTGCCTGGCTACAAGTGCATTTTTTTACTAAACACTTTTATCTTAGAAATGATTGCAAGCCCACACACAAAGAGCTGTCTTATTACTTACTGATGACTACTGAACAGTCCATTTTAAGAAATGATCATAAATTAGTGTTTTATGAATCAACATATAGGCTGTCACTAATCTTTACCATTAGTCATACTTTAATAATTAACTCTAATACACATGTAATTTACAAACCTGCCAGTAAAAATTAATCCTACTAGTGCACTTATGGCGTCTAAGGTTATATTTTAAATTTTTTTATAAATGTAGATCAGTATCTCTTGACCAAGGTTGTATTGATTTTTTTGTGGGTAGATTTAATCACTGGCTTGTTCAGTGATCTTCACCAGGAGCTGATGACAGTGTACTATTTCTACTTCAAGGTTCTAACCGCAGCTTGTCGACTATTTAGTTCATCCAATACAAGACAATCCACAATAAGGCAGGAGTCTGTCCTCTCATGTTTG
Source organism: Perognathus longimembris pacificus (assembly GCF_023159225.1). NCBI lineage: Eukaryota > Metazoa > Chordata > Mammalia > Rodentia > Heteromyidae > Perognathus > Perognathus longimembris. Next base: position 97,911,348 of record NC_063188.1, read on the forward strand.
TCCACCAAGCAGTTCTAGGTGGTGGGTACCACAGTGCCCTCTTCAGTCCAATGCTTATTCAAGTGCTAATGAGCAGGATAGCCCAAAGCTGACTCAGGCCCAGTCCTCAAATCAGACTGCTCACTGCTACTGGACACTCAACTAGATTACAGAATTCTGAGTATGTAGCAGAAAGCCTAGTATCATGGGGCTATTAATATATATTTGTAGAATGCTGACTGAAAGGGTAGGCAGTGTCCTAAGTCACATTTGAGAGATGAGGTAAATTAGACTCTAAGATTTCTGCCCAAAGTAACAGAGCTAGTGAAGGCTTGACCTTAGCTTTCATTTTCTTTTCATTACACCCAACCCACATGAAAATTCTAGATGCTAACAATCAAAAACTTTTGCATTACAGATAGGTTTTCATTGAAGAAATGCATTTTTAAATAGCCAAAAGTGCCCCAAAAGATATACTGGACACAAGGTATAATGATTACAAGATGATCGTTTGTAAGTTCACTTCAAAGTGACAAGCCTAATATTAAAGCTACCCATTCTGACAGAAAATCATTTTATAAGTGCCAACGGCTAGAAAACAGGGCTATAAAGGCTTGCTAAATTCATTAATAAGGCAGTCTGCAGTTATCTGATTTCACAGCAACACCTGCATATTTATCTACTCATTACCAATTGGATGATGGAATTTTTTCAAGCACATTTCAAAAATCTGCCAACTTCAAGTGTAAAAAAATAAACTTTGTGGTTAATTTTTCCCTTAACAAAGTACAGCTGTTGAGAATAATTGTTCAAGATCTTACCCTGTAATGTCAACTGCAGCAGAACAAAGAGTATTTAATTAGCAAATCTATCCAGTAATTCAACACCTATTATATAAAATGCCTTCATGATTTTATTCAGGATAATTTGCTAAGAGGGTTATTACTGACATTCAGATGGAATTTAAAATTCCTACGCAAGTCGAGTCATAATAGCAGTAATGATCTCCCCAATCAGGAGATTCGGTGTCACACAAGGCTCTCTTGCAATGCAGCAGCCGATTTCCTGACTTCTTAATTCCTGGGCTCAGCTCAGTGAGAGCCCTTCATGCCGATATTTCAGTCAGCAATACATCTTTAATGGGACTCTATTAAAATAACTAGAACAAAAATGACTTTTTTTTTGGTTAAAAAGAATGACAGCACTGCCATCATATCAATCATTGCAAGCTTTGCAGAACAGTGCCGTTAGAAAAAAAAAAAAAAAGAAGAGGGGGGAAACAGGAAAGAGGGTGGGGGTGGGGAGAACAACAATTAAAATAATATAAAAAAGATATTTTAACCCCAATTGGAGGCTCGGAAAGCTAGGAAACTATGGTGGACACCCAAAAACAAAGTTAAAATGCATAAAAATATTCTATAAAGAAAACTATCTGTTTAAAAATATACCCACAGCCAGGCGACAGTGGCTCACATCTCTAATCCTAGCTACTCAGGAGGCCCAGATCTGAGGATTTCGGTTCAATGCCAGCCAGGGCAGGAAAGTCCATCAGACTATTATCCCCAATTAACCACCAGAAGTGGTGCTGTGGCTCAGGTGGTAGAGCACTAGCCTTGAGCTGAAGAGCTCAGGGACAGGGCCCAGGCCCAGAGTTCATACCCCACGACAAATTATACATACATACAAACATACATACATACATACATACATACATACATACATACATACATACATACATTACGTATATACACATAGACAACATATTGTTTACCAAGCAGAAAGTGTATGTTTGCTATATCAATGTTAAGAACAAGAGCAACCTGAGCGATATGTATTTATAGGTTCTGCTCACACCTCCAAGACAACAACAGGGTCATGATATTTTATTGAAAAAGAATACTTTGTCTTGCAATGCATTCAAAGACTATGGAAAGTTTTTAGATGCTGTGACAAAATAGCTTATTAATAAGAGAAAAAACACCAGCTTTCCAAAGTAGAAAACAGTAAAGTTGCAAGGTCCTACTCTCAGTGTGTATATCTACTCTATATAGTAATAACTTGCAAACAAAAAACCCACATTGGTGTATGATTCAGATATTAAACACAATGAAATTCCTACAAGAAAATACTGAATAAGGGGGCTGGGGATATGGCCTAGTGGCAAGAGAGCTTGCCTCGTATACATGAGGCCCTGGGTTCGATTCCCCAGCACCACATATACAGAAAATGGCCAGAAGTGGCGCTGTGGCTCAAGTGGCAGAGTGCTAGCCTTGAGCAAAAAGGAAGCCAGGGACAGTGCTCCGGCCCTGAGTCCAAGGCCCAGGACTGGCCAAAAAAACAAAACAAAACAAAACAAAAAAAAACAAAAACAAAAACAAAACGAAAATACTGAATAAGGTCAAATTCTAAACAAATAATGCATAAATAGAATTACTGAAATCCCAATGGCTTTAGGATTCTTCCATTACTGGTGATATAAAATTAGAAATAAACTGGAAATTTTTTAAAAAGACATTAGCATAAGAGGGGTAGGAAAATGAAGAGATTTGAAGGATAGGGAAAAGTAGATGAAATATAAATATTATGACATTTGATAATCTGACCGATATCTAAGCATTCTCTAATCAAAATTTCAGCAACCAGGACTCCTATTACTCCATTCTCACACCTGATGAACATTTATGCCTTCTTACTATTTTCTTATTCATTTTTGTTCTTAATTCTTACAGGTGTCTTCTCCATAAGATGCTCAAGAAAATAAGGGCTGTGGATGTAGTAAGCACTCTATTTCCTGTCTCAATCAATTAACACTTTTTTGATACTGGGTCACTTACTTCTTTTAAAAGTTTTGACTTTCCCACCTACTCTCTGAGCTGAGTCGCAATGAAAAGGACTATATGCTATAAAGTACTCTGCAAAAATAAAACATTTAAAAATACAGTGATTGGCATTTCTGCCAGATGTGAAAGTCTAGAAACCACGTTTGAGGCACATAAATGTCTCTTTCATGATATTTGGGGTTGTTTTGTCCTTGAACTACATATACTTCTTTAGTATTAGGGAAAAAATCATCCAACCAGGACAATTAACATTGCAAGGATATATTTCCATATTCTATGGTGCCTCTTGAAGACTGTGTGGTTCTGATATAGCTAGAAATATTTTAGTGCTCACCAATTTGTATGAACATAGCTTTATGTTCCTTAGCAAAACTGAATATATTTACATTACATAGAAATTTCCAACACCTTCGCTCTCGTTTCCACTCACAGGGAGTATATATGCACACCTATAAATACATCAAGGTTTCTCAACATTGGCACTCTTAACATTTTAGGCCAATTTTTGTCATGTAGAGTTACCCTGTGTCTACTAAAAGATGTTTAGCAGGGCTGGGAATGAGGCTTAGTGGTAGAGTGCTTGCCTAGCATGCATGAAGCCCTGGGTTCAATTCCTCAGTAGCACATAAACAGAAAAGGCCGGAAGTGGCACTGTGGCTCAATTGGTAGAGCGCTAGCCTTGAGCAAAAGCAGCTCAGCGACAGTTCTCAGGCCCTGAGTTCAAGCCCCAGGACAAGCAAAAAAGAAAAGGTGGTTTTCTGTTTTTGTTTTGTTTTTTAAAAGATGTTTAACAAAGGTCTGACTTTCTTTCAAATCCACTACATCACAGTGTCTATTGCCAATGTGCTATCCCATCTTCATCCATTCCTATATCATTTCTTCAGACTTTAACAACTTACTTAGCCTGCCTGACTCTAGCATCAGTACCTTTCAAGCTATTCTTCACACTTTACCAGTGGGGTTTATTGTTTTTTACCAAAAATATGCTCTTTGCCACTCCTTGCTGAGTGCCTGTGGCTCACACCTGTGTGATCCTAGCTACTTATGAGGCTGAGATCTGAGGATCACAGTTAGAAGCCAGCCTGGGCAGTAAAGTCCATGAGACTCTTATATCTTAATTAACCACCAGAAAACCAGAAGTATACTGTGGCTCAAAGTGGTAGAGTACTAGCCTTGAGCAAAAAAGCTCAGGGACAGTGCTCAGGCCCTGAGTTCAACCCATACCAACCAAAAAAAGAAAGAAAAGTACTCTGAGATGAAATTGAAGGCCTCTTAGCTTGACCCTGAGTTCATGATCTTGTTGAGGCTCGCCTTATCTTCTAATGCTTCCCACAGTCATCCTTCACTATGCTTTACTCATATTGTATCTAGTAAGTTAAACATGCCATATTCTATGCTTTTCACAAACTGTTTCTACAGGGGATTAAAACTGTAGGTTAGGAAGGCAGGCTAGGTTAATTTTATGTGTCAACTTGGTTAGACCATGGCACCCTTATATTTGGTCAAACACCAGGAATAATACTCCCACTGTGAAAGTATTTTTAAATAAAATTAACATTTATATCAGTTGATTTTGAATAAAGCAGATGATCAACCCAGCCAAGGAGGAAAGACCTTGTGGGGGAGGGGAGAGACGAGGTCCTTGGAAGAAGAAAGAATTCTGCTGCAGACTGCCTTCCTGCATGAGCTGCAACATCAACTCTTTTTTTCCTCCAGCCTGCTTACCAGTCCACCCCACATCACCCTACAAATTCTGGGCTTGTCAGCCTACAGCCTCACAAGCCAATCCTTCCTATCTCTCCCTGCCCTGTATCTATTTGTCTCTGTACCTCTCATAGTTTAAAAAAAAAGAAGAAGAATACTGGTGTCTCTACTTAACATCTACATTCTGTACAAAGAACTTCACAATCTGAAAACCTGGCCAATTTAGCCATATTAATTAATGGGCCTGCTCATCCTATGTGCCGACCAACATGTAAGAGTATGAAACTGAATATATTATAGGCAAAGATCTTCTCATAGCAATTCAACTTAGCACAATGCCTCAGACATTATAGTAATTCAATAAATACTTCTCTCCGAAGATATACTAAGAGGAAAACCCTCTGTGGTCCAGCTTGAAAAAACACAAAGCCATTATCAATCAAAAAGTTCATTTCCCTAAGAACCCAAAGTTGGTTACAAAAGAGTAGCAATTAAACCCACACACAGTACACATTTAAATGGTAGCTCTTTCCACCCAAGAAATGAGGAGTGAATCAGTTTTAATCCCACCTTCAAACACAATACATATGATATAAACAAGTATTACTCAAAAGAAAAGAATTTCTACCCCAGTGATAAAGGTCCATTAATTATAAACTTCACTGAAAGTGTACCTCTCCCATACAACTCTTGTTTCCGGGTAGGCTGATTTTGTTTTAAATCCTTAATTTGCAACCTAGACCTTCTGGTAGCTCATGTGTAAAAAATATAAAACACTTGAATACACAATGCTTTCTGAAAGGCTTCTCCTCCCAACAGACATATTTAATGATATTTATAAGTATCTCTCAATTATTGCGCTACAATTTGACAGGGCTCTAATTTTTATCTAAAAAATGAATATACCAAAAGCTGTATCTTAGAATATGTGAAATCTTAAAGTAGATGTCTCTTTTGACTTATAATTTCTCATCCTCAATGTGAATTTTTATTTGTCCTAAGAATTTTTTGAAATTCACACTACAGTCTGACATTTAAAAAGTGTTTCACCTTTAAAGAAACCTTCCCTTCACAACATTCTTATTCTCTAGTCCTCTTCCACTCCAGGATCTGCATGTTTCACTTGAATTTGTGAGCATTACTGTCAGACTTGGGGTTATATCTAACACAGGACCCTAAAGAGCTTGTAGAGCTGACTTTAAAGCACACATGAATGAAATCTACTCACCAATGCAAGAGCTCAAATACAGCCTTTACATTCTTAAATTTTTAAATGCCCAGTAAAAATAAATAAGTAAGTAAAGCCCAAAGACACTAAGCCCTAAGAAACTAGAACAGGAGATATCAACCTAAGATCAGTCAAGACATCTAAAAATCTCAAACTGCCAGCAAAGATTTGAATGTGTGGAACATATACACGTTTTTAGGAAGGTCTACAAATTTCGTTGTTGACATCTGATTTGCTTAAATATAACATTGAAGCTGCCTAGATGAGTCCTGAGAGTACAGCTTTCAGATTCCTTGGGACTCACATAATAGCCATGAGGCACAAAACATTCCCACTGAAACCTCGGCCTTCATTTCTGATCCAGGCATTATTTTCAGCCCCTACCTACAATGTATTTCCCTCGCAGAAAAACATGGATGTGTCAAAAGGCTCAGAGATGTGGCTTCCTAACTGATCCATCCTATAACTCTTCTGAGGGGCTAATTAAGACATGGCCAAACTGTGTCCGTGCTTTAGTGAACATAAGCACTTAAGCAAGTTTCACACAACCTGATTAAAATTGACTCAAAGTGTCTTACTTTAGTAATCACTTAGATAGAATGAATTTCACATTAGTGGGATCAAGCATGTACCAGGCCTCAGTAGAAAAGAAAAGAGCTTACAGTAATAGGATTTATAAACCCACCCATTAGGTTAATGGCTAAATGATTTACATGTAACTTTCTCCCCCACCCCGCCTTCTTTCACCCTTTAACTCAGTAAAAACTATGCTTGGCATTTTCCACTGCAGTGCCACACACAAAGGAAATAGCCTTTCTATTTTGGGACATTCTAATTTCTAATAATGGCTTGGGTAGCTACCATTAACTCTTTCAAAGCACAAATAATTGACTAATAAAATTAAGTATTCTATAAGGCCTGAAAGTGCTTAATTGATCATAATTATCTATTTGAGAAGGAAGCATCAGGCTGGCTATGCTCAGATAATGAAGTTGGGCAATTCTGAAGCATGGCAATCAAGATAATACTTGCAGCTAAAAAGGACATTAACATTTTCTAGAATCTGCAACATTTTCTTTATATCTGGGGTCATGGGAAAAATCTGACTAGGAATTTTGAGCTCAAGTCTTACAAATGGCAGATCTAACGGGGTGTCAACTTGTCACTACTAAGCACATGTCATGAAGCTCAGTCCTACAGGAGCACATAGCTGGTGGTCTAGAGAACATAAGTTGGAGAGTGAGCAGTGTATTGCTGTCACCATTTTTGATTTTTCACTATCTCTGTACAATCAGTGTGTGAAAAGTTAGTCACTGGAAAGCCCTTCATTATTTTCTACTTCCAACCAGATGAAAGGAAGAATTGGAAATTGAAACCAAGGCCTGTACATGATAGGCCAGCACTCTTTATCCAAGCTACAGCCCAACCCAAGAGAGAACTTTAAAAGCCTAATACTTCAGAAGATAACCCCATTGTTCAGAACTAGAACTATATACTAAGTTCTGTTCTGTCATGATTACACTTTTTACATCTCCTCTTAGAGCAATTCTTTTATTCTCTTATAAAGGGTATTCCTTGATGCCACTATTTTATTAAAAGCTTGGAAAAGACTTTAGGAGTTACTTATGATAACATTGTAGAGGGTCCCATGTCGAAGAGGTATCTTTGAGATAGTCTAATTTTAGGGGAATATAATGGCATTTAAATGTCCAGAGAACTATACTCCATAGACATTTGTTCAGGAATGCCTCCAGTATAAATATATTTAAGAATAAAATAAGTCCATCCTGTCTTATCATCTTCTGTATTTTCTTCTGGAACCCAGAGGAAGCTTGAAGGAAATAAATCAGATTAAGAAAAGTCATTTAAGATACAGGTATTTAACATGGAGAGCAATGTGAAGGCTATCTAAGGATTAGCTATTCATTGCTTGAAAAAAATGTCCTTCACAAGCCAGGTACAGGTGGCTCATACTTGTAATACTAGCTATTCAGAAGACTGAGATCTGAGGATCATAGTTAGAAAGCCAGCTCAGGCAAGAAAGGTCTACGAAACTCACCTCCACTAAACTACCAAAAAAAAAAAAAAAAAAGAAAGAAAAGAAAAAAAAAACCCACCTTGGAAGTGGAGCTGTGGCCCAAAGTTGAAGTTCAGGGACAGCTCTCAAGTCCTGACTTCAAGCCCCCAGGACCAGCATTCCTCCCACTCCGTCCAAAAAGTCCTTCATTTATGATCTAAGTCAAGGCTCAAGAATTTGACATGAATTGTAGGGAGTACTATATCCTTTTTTGTTTGCTCATTTAGAACCTAAAAATAACCTCATTTATTCATGCACCAATAAATATTATGGACAAGATGTAGGGAACACAAAGATGAATGACTTGGATGTGATCTCTTATCTATAGTGTGTGTGTACACACACATATATATGCAAATATAAACACATATACATATACACACATATATTTGCACACATTCATATAACAGGCGCTCCTAGGGTAGTAGTTTGAGAAAAGTTAATGGAGGCAGACTGTATATAACAGAAAGTCACAGGAAGTAATAGAAACGGGACAGTGTGAGGACCCAAGGGACACTGGAAAACTGAATGGTGACTAAAGAAAATTAAGTTTTCAAAATAATAAAGTTTTAAAAAATCTAATGGAAAGAAAACAGAAGTATGCTGAGGCTAGAACACGCAGGGAAACTGGAGACAGTGCAGAGGAGAGGCCCAACTGTGTAAGCCATATTAAGGTCTTTAAAGTGGAGAGTGGCTCAGCAGATTGAGAACTTAAAGACATCTCTAAATCAAAACATGTGAAGATCACTGGTGATACAGAAGCATAGATATTTAGGAAATCAAATCTACAGGACTTGATTATGGGCTGGATTTGGAGCAAGAAGACATAAAGGTCAAGAATCACACTCATATTCCTGGCATTTATTGAGATAGTGAATCTAAGATGGGTCACAAGTTGTGGGGCCAGAATCATAAGGGCAGTTTGAGAAAGGAACAGGATATGTTTGGGACATATCTAAATGAATACAAGGAGGCACTAGGTTGGGAATGCAGCTTAGTGGTAGAGTGCTTGCCTAGCATGCATGAAGCCCTGGGTTCAATTTCTCAGTACCAGATAAACAGAAAAGGCTGGAAGTGGGCGCTGTGGCTCAAGTGGTAGAGTGCTAGCCTTGAGCAAAAAGAAGCTCAGGGACCGTGTCCAGGCCCTGATTTCAAGACCCAGGGCTGGCCAAAAAAATTAAGAAAAAGAATACAAGGAGGTGCACAGAAGATAAGATGCTCAGTGGAGGAGACAGAGGGTATTTCAGGTACAAGAAAAATCAATGTTTGACAAAAGGAAAAAACATGAATAAAGCAATGTCAGCATGTGGATGATAAAAGAACCCTGTGGAATGGATAGAACAGCTCACTGGAGAGGCACTGGGAGAAAAGGGAGACTAAACAAAAAACGAGCATCAAATCTAATGGTGCTAGTGACAGGTGGGGCTCCTGATCCTTCATTCCTTCCAACAGTACCTTCCCTTCCCTTTCAGCTATCAGGTCTCCATTCTTTCTGTCACAATTGGCAGGTGTCACCTAAACTAGGGACCACTAGCAAATCTGATGCAGGCTGCCAGTCAGACAGTAAGGCACCACAGAATGCCCTTTAATGAGAATGATCCTAACAGGTGGCTAGCACCTCATACAAATAATTATATTAGTCCTTTGAGCAAGGTCAAAAGGGGGGAGCATCTTGCCTTTCTTGAGCCACCTTAACAGTTACCAAATTCAGATCCACAATCAAAAACTTTGCCACTACCCTTCCACATTGAAGGAAAGCTGATGGGAGTTCCACATGAACATTAAACACCAATTAATTTCTATCCCAAGAGCTTCCTATAGCTCCTATATGACCACTCTTTTCCCTGCTTCTCTTCTGCATCAAAGGAGAGGGTGTTCTTTTTTTTCTGTCAAGTTTTGTATTTGTTATCAATTCATTCATACTTATTCAATAAAAGAAAAGATGACAGAAGAGATTCCACTCAGTATCCAAATTATATTTTTCCTACCTTCTAGAGAAACCAGGTCATAAGTGATTCTATTAATTGCCTTTGACACTAATTAGATTTTATAACATCAAATGTCTCACAGTTCACATGGACCTTTAACCTCACACCAAGTTGCTGTTTAGATAGGACAGACAGGTGTAGCTCGGGAGGTGGGTAAGGAGAGTGAGTGATAGGAGGGGCCTGAGCAATTATCACTGAAAGACAAACATCTGCTGGATAGCAAGAACCCAGGAGTAAGGCGGCCAGTTTAGGGGGCGAAAATGGTTCTGTCCTCTCTCCCTTAGAGACAACTTCGTCTGCTCCCTCTCTCTTAAACCTTGTGATTGCAAATGGCATGGCTAGAAGGAGCCACACACCACCACTGGCATGTCGGTACCCACATAAAGAATTCAATTTGTAGATCAGATTCCTGTCAGCTGCAAAGAGCCAGCACTTCAGCTGCTTCTCATTCTTTATTTTTAAATGGCAGGATGGGCTCAAGGGCATGGTGGCCTGTCACCCAAGAAGAGACTAAAGATTTTTAAAAGATAAAATCAAAACCCTTGTGGTGTACAAAGTCACATGAGACTGGGAAATGAACAAGTCCATCAGAAAAGTGAAATGAACATGTTACAAACCAGTTGTTGCTGTGTTTCTTAGTGACATAGTAGAAGGGAAACTGGATATGGGAACAAAAAGAAAACCCTTTGAATTAACTACAAATCAATTTCTAGTCAATGGGACTAGTAGGATAGTTTTCCTGCTACTAAGTTATAAAATACTTATCTTCAGATCTTTGAGCCAAGAGCTTTAAAATGTTGAGATGACAAAGACCTACTCAATTAGTTCCCCATACCAAAGGGCAAATAAAATTAAACATTTATCAAAAAATTAAGCAGCCTAATTAAAGAGAACTTACAGATGAAGAATACAAACTTTTCTCCCTCTAACATCACCATCACTACCAGATCATACTTGACTAATTCTTATAAGCAGACCAACTTGGATTTTGATGTATAAAGTGCTTTTGACGATATTTCGTTTTAAACAGATAAACACTTTTTTTAAAAAATGCAAGCTGAAGACACCCTTTTGAGGAACTAAGAAAACAGATGTGGAAGCCATTTGTTTAGATGAAGAGGAATTTTCGCTTTTATAGGAATACAATGATTCATGAAGAGGAAAAAAGTCTGTCATCAAGTTTACTTCAATAGATACTCTTGGATATGAGGCAGCTTTCTATATATGGCCATTGCTTTTCTTCACATCTCAACTCTCCTGAAATATCTCAAAGTACCACTAACAAACATCATTTTTATTGTCTTTGTTCTTTTAAATTTTTTGCTTAGTTAATATATTGTGCTGAAAAAAAAACACCTCTGGTACTACTGCACAATATACACTTCCATTGCTTAGGTAGCTGGACAAAATGCTTACTGTCTTAGGGATTTATCAAAAAATATGCCAACTTGAAATCATTAACAGTAATAAAGGAAACCCTGGCAATTGCTACTGAAATAATAGCTCTCTTCAACCCCAAAGGAGATAGAATAAAAGAATGGTAAAGTTTTTCTACGAACTTCTGTCAAATAGAAAACATACCATCCTTTCTTTCATTTGTAATGGAAATGTTAAGAGCTAAACCAAGAAAACAAAAAAGGATCCAGGCACCAGTAGCTTGTGCCTGTAATCCTAGCTCCTCAGAGGGCTGAGATCTGAGGATCACAGTTCAAAGCCAGCTCCGACAGAAAATTCTGTGAGCCCTACCTCCAATCAACCGGCAAAAATCCAGAAGTGGTAATATGGCTCAAGTGGTAAAGTGCCAGCCTTGAGCAAAAGAATAGATAGATAGATAGACAGACAGACAGACAGACAGACAGACAGACAGACAGACAGACAGATAGATAGATAGATAGATAGATAGATAGATAGATAGATAGATAGATAGATAGAGCCAAGTTAAAAAAGATAAAGCCTTGAGCTCAAGCCTCAGTACTGACACAAGATAAAAACGCATCAACAAAAGGACATTCGGTTCACCCTAGACAAATACTTCAAAAATTCAACTCCTTCATTCCCACCACACACTGCTATCCTCTGTCTCATCCATGTCTATCAGTTGTTCCCCTCTCAATGGATCCATTTATAAGTCTTTATCTGGATTAAGAAATACACGTCCTGGCTTCCTTTCAGTTTGGCGGCAGCCATTGGGTAAGTAAGCCAAGATGGTTGCCTACAAGTACATCCAGGAGCTATGGAGGAAGCCCCACCCCACCCGGGATACAAAGCCAAGCAAGGTTACGTCATATACAGGATTCTTGTGCGCTGTTACGGCCGCAAATGCCAGGTTCCTTATGGCAAGCCTGTCCACCATCATGGTGTTAAACAGCTCAAATTTGCTCGTAGCCTTCAGTCTGTTGCCGAGGAGCAAGCTGGGCATCACTGTGGAGCTCTGAGAGTCCTGAATTCTGACTGGGTTGGTGAAGATTCTACAGAGAAATTCGTTGAGGTTATCCGCATCGATCCATTCCATAACGCCATCAGAAGAAATCCTGACACCCAATGGATCACCAAACCAGTCCACAAGCACCGAGAGATGCATGGGTTGACCTCTGCAGGCTGCAAGGGTCGTGGCCTTGGAAAGGGCCACAGGTTCCACCACACTATGGGTGGTTCTCGCCGAGCAGTGTGGCGAAAGTGCAATATTCTCCTGCTCCACCCTAAGTTGCCGCTAATAATAAAAGTAGTGTTTGTACAATTCTTACCTAATAAACAATTTAGAACAGTCAAAAAAAAAGAAATACAAGTGCTTAGCTGCCATGTGCCCTATCTCTTCAACAAAAGCATAAGCAAAAGCAACCAATGTCATTCATGATTCTGATTTAAAAAAAAAAAACAACACAAAACTCTTAGCTGGCCATGCATGGCTCATACTTATAATCCTAATAAGGATCACAGTTTGAGCCAGCTGGGGGAGGAAAGTCCATGAGAAGCAGGAAAGTCCTTGAGATTCTTATCTCCAGTTAATCCCCAAAAGCCAAGTGGAGCCAAGGCTGATGTGGTACAGGGCTAGTCTTGGGTACAAATGCTCAGGGACAGCGCCCAAGGCCCTCATTCAAACTCCCAGAACCAGCACATGCGCGTGCACGTGCATGAACACACACACACACACACACACACACACACACACACACACACTCTTAACAATTCTGTCACAATACCAAGTAATATCGTAGACAAACAAAACAATAATCTCTGTTCTGGGATATATCCATGTGCCAATATTTAGTCACTTTGCTTTCTAGTTTACATTTCAAAGTTAGATTAACATTATTCATTTTTGACCATGCATTTGAAAATTACAATTGGTCCAACTATGACTATGGTTCCTTCCCTATGAGAACCTCTTAATGATCTACAACAATCTGGATTCCTGTGTACATAAGCATTTTTCATGTTGAGTGAATCCAACTTCACTCCGTCTTCAAGAGTCATGTTGCCCAAATAATAGGCTCCTCCCCAAAACTTACAGTAACGTTACACTTTCAAAACAGGTCCAGAAATAGTATGAGGAAGTACTTGGTATATCTTATACTCCTGGCTACCATGAGATTGCCAAAGAGTAGTGACTGGTTTTTCTGGCTCCCATGCCACATATAAATCCTCGGTTAACCATCCTAAAAATAGGTAGCAACCATCATGAGAACAGAAAAAAACAGCTGCACCTTGACAAACCCAGGACCACTATTATCGTTACAAAGAAAGACCACATGCAGTTTGGACTAGGAAAGTTGACATGTTAGCTAGTTTATCAACAGTCTGTAAGGAATTTTACCCATCATAATTTTTGGCGTTTGTTTATTCAAAACACTGAGCTTCAACTTTGCAAGTACCTTGCCAGGTGCTGGGATGAGGCAGAGGGAATGACATGATCTGACTTTAAAACAATCGTTGCACGCAGCTGCATGTGAATGGGCTGTGGGAAGTGAGAAGCAGAAGCAGTAGTTCAGGACAGATGCTCCAAGCATGGGACAAGGTGGTAGCAGCAAAGCTGGATGAAAAGCAGGGAGGCTATGCTAAAGATGTAGATGTAGGAAGTGAGGAAAAGAAAGAAAAATTGAAAATAAACCCCTGATGTTTGGCTTAAGCAACAGGTTAAGAGGTGAATCTCTTAAATCTGCAATGAAATAACGAAAGGATGTTTGTGAAACTAGTAATGAGATTAAGACAAGTTAGCTATAAAGTTGGACTGCTGGATTCTTGTACTGGGGCAAATGAGTATTAATGGTGGACATTTGAGTTTTACCTAACCATGTCTCTGGCTCCAGCAAATAAATAGTACTATTATTCTCATTAGCTCCAGCTCCCAGGCCATATTTCCAATTCTTTCACAGTCCTTGATTTCTAAATTCTATGCCCAAGACTTGAATACAACCAACAACCCAATGATATGCTTCACCTTAAAAACTGGGCATTTAATAGACAAGGTTTTCTCAGGCTATCCTTTCCTTTTATTCTTTTTCTTTTTGTCAGTCCTGGGGCTTGAACTCCGGACCTGTACACTGTCCCTGAGCTTCTCTGTGCTCAAGGCTAGTGCTCTATCACTTGAGCCACAACACCACTTCTGGCTTTTTGTTTATGTGGTACTGAGGAATCGAACCCAGGGCCTCATGCATGCTAGGCAAGCACTGTACCACTAGGCATCCTTCCCAGCCCTAATGCTATCCTTTCTTGTCCCAATCTATCACTTCTTTTTACAATGGGAATGATTCTCTATCAATCTGCTAACTAAACATACATTTAAAAGGGGCTCAGCACTGAGTTAAGTATAACAACTGCCTTAAAGGAATGGAAGACTACTTCCAATTAAGCAGTTTTCACTGTCTAAAAAGGAAAGGAACAGAACACAAGGGTGATAATGAAGAAACACAATACAGAAAGACTGGGGCAATCACACCAAGACCCAGACCACAGACTGATCTATCCAATCCTTCTCTTTGGAGACATACCTCACTCTTCAGATGATTATGAAAGGTCCACTTAGGGAATAATGACATTAATAAAAAGAGAGATTGTGGGAAAAAAGAAGTGGGGATAGTTTCTGATATCATCATTTAAATGCCCTTCTCTAAGTGCTGCATCTTAAAGAAAAGTAAACAGACAGGTGCCAGTGGCTCGGGTCTATAATCCTTATTACTGCAGAGGCTGAAACTGGGAGGACTGTGACTGGAACCTCCTGTCAAGGCCAGGTGTCTCACTTGTGATTCAGCTTCCTTTAAAGGCCTGGCTTTCTCATTTGCTGGTAGTTCATAGTCCTTCCATTCCAATAGGAATATCTGCACGTCTGGCCCCAGCATCGTTCATCTTTCTCTTTCAAGGGGTTCCTTTCTGTATCTGCAGCATCCATTTCTATGCAATTAGGGTTACTCACTCATTTGACAAATACAGATTAACAGCATACATTGCTCAAGGCATGGCACTGAAGTATCTGCATATTAATAAAATGTACTTTATATGCCTTTTAAGAATTTTCAGGGCTGGGGATATAGCCTAGTGGCAAGAGTGCCTGCCTCGGATACATGAGGCCCTAGGTTCGATTCCCCAGCACCACATATACAGAAAACGGCCAGAAGCGGCGCTGTGGCTCAAGTGGCAGAGTGCTAGCCTTGAGCCGGAAGAAGCCAGGGACAGTGCTCAGGCCCTGAGTCCAAGGCCCAGGACTGGCCAAAAAAAAAAAAAAAAAGAATTTTCAGTCTTGGAAGTGGTGCTGTGGCTCAAGTGGTAGAGTGCTAGCCTTGAGCACAAAGAGACTCAGGGACAGTGCCCAGGCCCTGAGTTCAAACCCCAGGACTAGCAAAATAAACAAACAAACAAAAACTTTGCATTTCAATTACAATGCATTTCTTCATATTTTAGGTCTTAACCTCACACCTCACACTTAATGTTTAAAGCTTATGACACCTTTTTAACTTCAAGCTCAGAACTGAAATTTTTTTCACAAGTGAGTACAAACTTCTTACCAAAATTAATGAGTGTTTCTTGAGTTAGATTCTCAACAATCTGGGCATTTATCCTAACAAAATTAAAGGGCACTTCACTGCTTTCCCCCTTCTACCAGATCCCAATGACAAACCATTGGTAAGCATGTCACACACATATACACAGAGAGTCAAAATTCTCATCTGCAAAAATTATACCTCCCACAAGAACCACTAACCTATATCCATAACTATAATAACCTGTGTAATCTCGGTGCACATACTTCAGAAGTGACTAATTTATTATAAAGCATACTGACTTGAGACATATAGCCTATTGCTGATCAAGATTATTTAGTGTGTAAGATGCCACTCCCACTCCTAAAGATGGAATTTTTTCCCATTTAGGCAAGGTCTCCAAATGTGACAAGTATCATCACTTCCCTATACCCTCCAGGAGAGAAGGCTGACATAACAGACTACATAAAAGAGTCCCTTTACTCTTAATTTCCCATTGGATTTGGCTAGTGGAGAACAATGCATTGGTCAGACAGGAGGGAAGAGGGAACGAATATGGAAACAATTATTTATGGCCCTGGCTCTCTCCTGAGTGATCATGTAGGGGCTAGCTTGATCCATCCATCCATGATGAATAGGCCCATTTCACCCAGCTCCCTCTTTTTACCTCAGAGGATAACAATCCTACTATTACTAGTCCCAGATTCACACAATCTTCTTGTCATTTCATTCTTGTCTGCCTAAATATTTGTAAATAATCTCTACCAAGTTCTATTAGTCCCACTGTCCTCTCTTTCCTGCTGGAATCCTGACTGACACATTATAAATTTCACAACAAAAAGAAGCAGTTGTTCAATGTTTTGCTTGAAGCACCATCCTGCTAAAAGGATAATTACAAAAAGCCATCACATCGTGGAAATCTAGGCTTTTAAAGATTAGTAAATTAAGTACATTGTGGATTTATTATGATATAGTAACTAAAAGTCCTTGAATTTTTATCTCCTTTGAACATAGAAAAGAGAAAGTAAAGTATAATAGTACCTCTAAAGAACATCTTGATAATTTGAAAATTATTGTGATTATTATATGCTGACTTATATAGTTATATTTGCATGCATATAATTTAGGTCTTTAATTACACTGCACAGTAACATGGAGACCCAGAACTATATCTCATATTTGTTCACAGGCAGTCATTCCATTTAATGGTGCCTTTAACAAAGAGTATATGTGAAAAAAAAGTATGGCAGTTGAAAGTACTACCACCCCTTCCCCCTCACCACCAAAAAAAAAAAAAAAAAACAACAACATAAAGACACAGGAAAGCTAGCCCTCAGAAATGTTTCATGGTTTTGGTATTTTCTTATTTGATGTGTGTTCCTAAAAGATTCTGTCACCAGAAGAAAGTAAAAACATCACTGTAAGGTGAATGTAAAATTTTAGGAAAACAGCTGTATACCCATCAAGATTATTTTCCACAAGTAGCCAACATGAAATAGAATTTACAACAGAGACAGGAAGAAGAGTAGGTGGAGTTAGAATAGAAGGAAATGAGGAGGCTCAACAAGAATTAATTACTGGTAATTACACATGCTACAGCCTCTCTTCTTTCTCCACCCTCTAGCTAATCAACAGTGGGAACAGATGTGGTCTGTGGTATTGGGAAGGGGGGGTGCTTAACAGCTGTTTGGAGAACATGCCATTAAAAAGCAGCCTTGTCCACAGAAACCCAAGTTTTACTTTTTTAAAGGAAAGAGGTAATGAATAGCAACCACAGTCCTACTTTGAACTTCAGCTCATTCAGGTCAATAATTTAAAATATTTTTATTTAAATGATTTTTTAAAATCGCTCCTGATTTCTGATTTTAAAAAATAGCAGTAGTTTTTATATTTTCTGTGATAACAGTGCCTCAAGCAGGGAGTCAGCAGTGCACGCCTATGACCATAGCTATATCACAGGAGGCTGAGATCGGAGGATCACAGTTTGAAGCTAACCTAGGCAGGAAAAGTTTGTAAGACTCTTCTCTCTAATTAAACCCTGAAAAAAAAAAGAAAAAGAGAAGCCAGGGCTGGGAAAATGGCCTAGTGGTAGAGTGTTCATCTCGTATACATGAAGCCCTGGGTTCGATTCCTCAGCACCACATATATAGAAAATGGCCAGAAGTGGCGCTGTGGTTCAAAGTGGTAGAGCACTAGCCTTGAGCAAAGAGATCAGGGACAGTGCCCAGGCCCTGAGTTCAAGCTCCATGACCAACCAAAAAAAAAGGCAAAAGTGGAGTTGTTGCTTACGTGGTAGAACTCCAGCCTTGAGCAATAAAACTAAAAGATACCATTGTTGAAGCCACAGTGCCAGTACACACAAACATGAGCAACTCAGTATTACCTGTTTCACATATCTGATCCAAGTACTCCTGAAACTAATATAAAAATCAAACAACTCAATATTAAGGATTCAATTAAATCTTAGCTATAATAATGATCATCACAAGAAAACCTTTCTTTGGTTCTGTTTTTAAAGCAAGGACTCAAACTTGAAATACCTCTGCCTCAGCCTCCTGAGTCCGTGTACCCCTATACCCAGTCAAAAAGAAAAACCAGGAAAAACCATAAAATCCCCATTATAAGAAATACTAAATTAGGGAAAAAAAATACCATAAATTTTTTAGATAATCTTTTTGAATATTCCTTCCCAGGAAGAAAACTCCATACAATAGAGAACTCAGAACATTATAGTTTATTTTAAAAACTGAAGAACGGCCAGCACAACGGCTCAAGTCTATAATCCTAGCTAGTGAAGTAGTGGTGATCAGGGGATATGGATTGAGGCTGGCCTGGACATGAAAATTGAAAAATAAATGACTACTAGGTTGTGAGGGTGGATGGCATATTCCCATTCCTCAAGGCCCACGGAATCTGGACTCAAGGAACAAAGGACACAGATCTGGCTTCAGGAATTAGCAGTTGATTGTTATCTGTGATCTGAAACTCTTATGTTGGAGTAGCACAGATTTGTGTCTTCAGAACCAGCTGGATGCCAAAAGGTTAGAAGTCCATTTGTTCACAAATCCAAAGTGATGCTCAGTAAATGAGTGATTATGCCACTGACTGATAGCAAGCCTACTAACTGGTTTTGCTGAAGTGTGCAACTATGCTGGAAGCTTCAAAAATGTTTGAGCAGCTTAACAACTGCCAAGTTCTTCTGTTCTTCTTAGGTTAAGTGTTATTTATATTCATATATCCTCACAGAATACAACACTAATTTCTTTTCCCTAATCTTATAGGATGGATTGAATTGGCATACTTATTTCTGTGCAATTTGGGGGGCAACCTGAAATTTTTCATTCAATTTCAGTGTACGCAGATTGCACCAACTATGATCCAATCCTGTTGGGGATAATTAGAGAAAGATGAAACTGGGGTTGAGAAAAAGAAAGGAAAAGCTAATATCAGAAGATGCAGCGCGATTTTTAGAATGAAGACCCCATGCTGATGACATGGAAGAGTCCACAGAGAAGACAGGGAACTTTAGAGAAGGGAATGAGAAGTGACTAGGGAGTTCCAAGGAGATGGACAGCAACCATTTCTGAGTTTGAAAATCAGAAAGGCAATAAATAAAAAGAAAATGAGCCATGGCATGTGGGTGGGGCAAATGCCTTGAAATGTGCTTATAATCTGCAGCAAAGCCATTTTTTCATTAAACATGGGATAATGAATGAAAAAAATATAAAAGAGAGCATCCCTTATCACTCAATATCACGGTCATTTGAAGATTTATGTAAAGAATGTAAACATTATTCCTTAGGGTTTCCACAGATAACATTTTCAACTTCAGACCCCCCTGAAGCTACAGTTTCATGAGGTCTATAGTTATCAAACTTAAATTCTAGATTCATAACAATTCTCATAGGAAGCTCTTGCAGTGAAAGACTATATCCTTCCCTTGCAATTTACTAAGATAAAGCCATACTTTTTGCTGTGCTCTGCAAACCCACCTTTTGATCCCTAAAAATAATTTTAATTATCTGCAAAAGAGCAGATAAGAAAGTTTAAATTAATCCTTCATCCTGAATTATGTTGCTTTTCTGCATCAGCAAAGACACATTGCTATGCAAAATAACGAGCTTTTTTTCTGATAGAGAATATATTTGGGAGAGAAATGGGAGTTTCTGGCAAAAAAAAAGGCTTCATTACTTCAGCTTTAAATGTAAATTAGGCACTCAGCAGCTTGCAAGTTAGGACAATTTTCCTTATACAAGATAAGATGAATTATATTTTATTCCTTAGTTTTTAACAAGAGTCACTTCCTTAGACATACCTAACCCTTAAACAAAGGCTGTTCTTTGTCAAAGCTAGGGAAATGTTTTTATTACTGATGTTCTTTAAATATGAATAAAAATCTCTTTTCTATACTCACGCTCATAACAAGCTGTTACTTCAGCAAAGAATATCTAAAATGAATACAGAACTATAGAGGGGAATACTTGCTTTCTATGTGAAGATTACATGTATCACCCCAACTAGTGGAAAGGCCTTAAAAAAAAAAAAAAGAAAACCATGAACAAGCCAGGCGCTGGTGGCTCATGCCTGTAATCCTGGCTACTCAAGAGGCAGAGA
The DNA here is from genome assembly GCF_023159225.1 of Perognathus longimembris pacificus. Taxonomy (NCBI): domain Eukaryota; kingdom Metazoa; phylum Chordata; class Mammalia; order Rodentia; family Heteromyidae; genus Perognathus; species Perognathus longimembris. The sequence continues at coordinate 97,931,753 of NC_063188.1, forward strand.
TCTGAGGATCGCAGTTCAAAGCCAGCCTGGGCAGTGAAGTCTGTGAGATTCTTATTGTCAATGAGCCACCAGAAAGCTGTTTTTACCCCTTGCTGTACTGGGGATTAAACTCAGGGCTTCACACAATCTAGACAAGTACTCTCCCACTAAGCCTGTATTTTAGTCTTTTTGATGCTACTTATTGTAAGTGTGGTTGTTCTTTTAATATTTTTTTTGGATAACCTATTGTTGATATATAGAAACAAGTGGGTTTTGCATCCATCACTTCACTGAACTTATTCATTGTTTCTAACATCATTTGGTAGAATCACGGGTTTTCTATATAAATCATCATGTTCCTTGCAGAGATAAACTATATTTCTATTTGGATGTTTTCTATTACTTTTTCTCGTTTGATTGCTCTGGCAAGGATTTCCAGTTCTATGTTGAATAGAAGTGGCAAGGGTGAACATCTTTTGTCTTATTTCTGATCTTAGGAAGAAAAGCTTTCAGGTTTTCACTGCTGAGCAATGGGCATATCATATACAGCCTTTATTGTGTTGAGGTACATCCTTCTATATCTAAGTCACTGACAGCTTTATTATAATGTGATGTTGAATTTTCTTAACTGATTTTCCTGCATCAATGGAAATATATTTATGGTTTTAATCCTTTGGTCTGTTACTGTGTATGAAGCTTATTGAGTTTATAGGCAAAGCTAGTCCTAAATTCCAGGGATAAATTCCTCCTGATCTTGGTATACAATCCTAAGGGATTGTTAAGTCTGATTACTAATATTTTATGAAGAACTTTAGCATGTATGTTTATCAAGAAGGTTAACTTGGCTGGGAATATGGCCTAGTGGTAAGAGTGCTTGCCTCGTATACATGAAGCCCTGGGTTCGATTCCCCAGCAACACATATATAGAAAATGGCCAGAAGTGCCATTGTGGCTCAAGTGGCAGAGTGCTAGCCTTGAGCAAAGAGAAGCCAGGGACAGTGCTCAGGCCCTGAGTCCAAGGCCCAGGACTGGCAAAAAGAAGGTTAACCTGCAATTTGCTTTTCTTGTATCAGTCTTATCTGGATCTGGAAGGAGAAGTAATGCTGGCCTTGTAAAAAGAAAATATTGTTTTCAGAAGTACAAATGGCTAACAGAAATTTGCTAAGATTCCATCTAACCCCAGTCAGAAAGGTAATCACCAAGGAAAAAAACAAATGCTGGCCGACGATTTGGGGAAAAAGAATGTCTGTATAGTGTCGGTGGGATGGTAAATTAGTTTAATCACTATGGAAATCAGTATGGAGGCTCCTCAAAAACTTAACAGACTTACCTAATGATCCTGCCATATCACTCTTTGGTATATACAAAAAAATACACATCATTATACAAAAGAGATATTAATGTATGCTACAGCTCTGTTCAAATAGCCAAATTATGAAATAAACCAAGCTGCTCAACAACCAACAAATAGTTTAAGAATGAATAAAAATGAATAGGTTTAATAATTAATAGTTTAAGAAGAATGAAATTATGTCATTTGCGGGGAAAATGGATGGAACTGGAGATCATCATGTTGAATGAGATGTGTCAAGCTCAAAACCCTATATATAGCTTGCTGGCAATGCTAGATGGGGTAGATGTGGATTTCTTTAGATTACTACAAAGATGAATGATCGGCACATTGTTTGGCTATTAATAATCATTATACAAAACTTCTGCCCCCACTCTACTATATATACATTTCGCAATAGTGTTACAAATCACTTTGGCCCAAAAGAAGGCTATTAATTTAAGACTATGTTCCTTAATCCAGTTTTCCTTCCTCTTTTGTGCATGGATGCTTACACATTTGTGTACATACAATAGCTGAATACTATTTCTAAACAGCTGAATTTCTATGAAATATTATGCTTTTCATGCTTAGCTAAAAATTGACACAAAAAAGTACCATAACTTTCTGTTTGGAGAATTAGTTGGGTTTATCAGTTCTCCTAACATCAGACTCAGAATAGGATAAAGAAGGAGTTTAAAACTATAATTCTGCCTCAAATTTATTTACTCAAGTGCAGAGTAAATAAGAGTTTTTTGAGACTTGATAGATGTCTCACTGAAGAGTAACATCCTTAATTGGGGGGGGGGGGGGGGGGAGGAGAGCCATATAATCTTAGGGAGATAAAAAGTAATTCTAAAGCCCTTTGTGCTTTTAAATGGTACTTTGAACTTTTTCAGATATTATGTCAATTGTCAATCGAAAAAGATGCCCCCCTCTGAGCTGGTTCAGGTGTGTTCTGCCTGGGAACCGCAGCCCAGTGCGGGACGCAGGGCCCAGCTCCTTCCTTTGAGAGGGCGCTTTGTTGGGTTCGAGCCCACAGCTGGTCAGGCGCACTGTGGTCCTGTCGGGCACCGCAGCTGTTCTGCGTGGGGAAGCACAAAGGGATGCTGACCCTGTGCAGACGCGGCTTGTGGAGGAGGCCGGACCCAAGTGCACCGAGCTCACCAGCAAAAAGCCACAGTAGGGCTGTGGCTCAAGTGGTAAAACTGCCTTGAGCGCAAAAGCTTAGGGAAAAGCTCAGGCCCTGAGTTCAAGTCCCAGGACCAGCACCAAAATAGAAATAAGGAAAGATCACCTATTAACAACTTGCTGAAAATGATACTTAAGAAAACTTATCTAAATTCACAAGACATTCAGAGATAGAACAGTGAATGGCATAAGAGGGGGTATTTAGCAACATCAACTGAAAAATCGGATTGGAGAGATAACTTTGACAACTCTGAAGAGGAAAGGGAGAAAAGAAGATACCAAAAGGAAAAAGGATACCTTAGGAGATACAAGCAGTCTCTGCAAATTGGGTGTTGAAGGAGAGAAAAAAAATTAAATTTACTGTCACAATTAAACTTTGTAAATGGACTATTTGATGAAATAAAGGAATTACTACTGCTACTAAAAAAAAAGATGTCCCCATCAAACTAATAAAGTTTTTATATATTAAAATATATATACCACATATTCTTGCCTATTTGTGGAACCTACTCCCAAAAATGATAATAATGATGTTAGTGATAATGATAACTACGGGACATGAATATAAAAGTGGGACTTCTCTGGGAAGTAACAGTAGGAGAGGAGGGAGGAAAGGGTTACTGAGGACTTAAGAGGATAAAAGAATACTACAGGGGCTGGGAATGTGGCCTAGTGGTAGAGTGCTTGCCTCGTATACATGAAGCCCTGGGTTTGATTCCTCAGCACCATATATACAGAAAAAGCCAAAAGTGGTGCTGTGGCTCAAGTGGTAGAGTGCTAGTCTTGAGCAAAAAGAAGCTAGGGACATTGCTCAGACCCTGAGGTCAAGCCCCAAGACTGGCAATAAAAAAAGCAAGAAAAATATACTGCATGAAGCATACACGTACACGTGAGGACAGCATGATGAAAGCTACCAAAACATTGCTTGAAGGGAGGGGGGAAAGGTAGAAGGAACAGAAATATTAATAGAGGGGGTGAATGTGATCAAAGTACAATGTAAACTTGCATGAAATTAATAAAATGCATCACATTATTAATTTATGCTAATTCAAAAATAAAGTTTCACAAAGTGGAAAAGGGATTAAATACATATCTGACCTACAGTATCACATTAATGTAACAATTACCAGTATTCATGGTATTCTGCTCTTATTTTTTTATAAAAGGTGGTCACTTCTATCTATATAATTTCCTCAATCTATCTGGAATTCAGTGTATCTAAATAACCCTATTCTTCAAAAGCTCATAAATAAAACCTATCTAATCTTTTACCATGGCATAGTGCTAGTCACTGACAATAAGTATGTCTATTATATTCAGCCATTCGTGAGATTCATGAGCCAAGGATCAATAATGTTTCTCTAGATGTTTTGCCCTAGTTAATCTGAGTATATTATAGGATAATGTATTGTTTAAGTCTGGTGCTCCCTGAAGGCAAAAATAAAGTCTTTGGTTGTAGGTCTGGATCATCCCTTAAATTCTGTAAAACATAAATACACAAGTAGTAAGAAAAAAGAAATATATGCTTGACATCTTACTGAATTAACTCTTAACACAAATCTAGCATGTAATGTCAAAATTTTAATATCAGCTTTACACTTGAAAATTTCTCCAATTGTGAAAAGCCTCTCTACACTAAACTCCCCAGGTAGTATTTAATCTGATGAGAGTACAATTGAATTGAATTTTTGCATCATGGGTTCTCAGTTCTGTGAATAACTTTAAGAGGACTACCAATAGAAACCAGCCAGTCTAACATAGCAAGATACCATTTCAAAAAGGATTATTATCATTTGGTCACTTTTACTTATAAGATGGCTACAAATTTTCTATTTATTGTAGACCAGTACACTGAACTTTTTTATTGTACTCCAGAAAATATCTGGACAGGAAGAGAAACTGCCTATTTCTATCATTAGTTTCTACTTCAATTACCATTGCTGTTCATCTGTAAAACCTACATAATCTAGAAAGTGCTAAAAAACTAAAACGTATTTTATTTTAAAGATATGTTTAGTAAACCTTTTTAACATTATTTAAGAAGGATCAGTAAATATGAACCTTGAAGATAAAGTCAAAAACTTTAAAATTAAGTGATTATCAAATTGCTATTTGATAATCTTCCCCCTAAGTAAAACTGAGAACTCCTAGAGCAGTGCTGCCCAATAGTACCTTGCCAGAGACAGAAATATAGTCTACATTGGTATAGATTCTAGTCAATAGCCCCTTAAGGCTAATGAGCACTGAAAACGTCCCTAGTGACACTCAGGAAGTGATTTTAAATAATTTAAACCAACTCTTGTCACTAGTGACTACAATATCTATTGAGTATAATAAACATGGTTAGTATGACTTCACCACTTGGGCTATGCTTTTGGCTTTAGTTATTATTAAGGTTTTTCCCTCTGATCACAATCCTACCAATGCATCCTACATATCTAAAATCATAAGGGCACACCGCTATTCCCAGTTTGGTGGTTGAAATGAGGTCTCGCAAATTCTTTGACCACATTTGCTAGAACTGCAATCCTCCTTATCTCCACCTTTCAGATAGCTGGAGTTACAGGCATGCCCACTACAATGTGGCTTAATTTGAATTAACTAAAACTTAAAGCCAAGTACCAGTGACACACATCTATAATCATAGCTCCACTGAAGGATGAGATTGAGAGGCTCAATATTTGAAGCCAGCACAAATAGTTCTCAAGAAATCCATCTCAACAATATCTGGACATGGTGTGCACCAGTTATGTGAGAGGATAAGATCAGGAAGATGGTGGCTCAAGGCTGGCCTAGGCAAAAAGTTCAATGAAACCCTATACCTCAACAGAAAAATATGGCTGGGGTAGCAACTGCCTGTCACCTCAGATATAGTTTTAAAGGGACAGTCATCCAAAGAGAAATTGTATCTTAGTTTTGCTTTTCATCTCAAAATGTAAACCTATTAATTTTTGTGAAAGTATGCTTGCTAGGTCGATGTTCTACCACTTCAGTTATGCCTCAGCCCTCAACTTGGTATTAAGAAGCCTTTGATATACAGTCAACCCTTTCTATATGATAGTACATTTATTGTGGCTTCACTGCATCGCAGTTAAAAAAAAATACATAAATAGTAATCCTTCACCTATGGTGGATGTTATGTTCCAGAGATCCCGCGATAGGTGAAAATCCGTGAGGTAGCAACAAGTGAACAGCAATATAATGAGGGACAACTATCTAACACTGTTACTACAGATTTGCACCTATCTCCAGGGTCTCTGGAAAGTAATTCCCGCAGTAGGCGAGGGATCACTATATAGTCTAAAATTGCAAGAAAAACACCAAATTTATCCATTAAAGATATTATAGGGGCTGGGACGGGCTGGGGATATGGTGTAGTGGCAAGAGTGCTTGCCTCATATAGGGACTGGGAATATGGCCTAGTGGTAGAGTGCTTGCCTCCCATACATGAAGCCCTAGGTTCAATTCCTCAGCACCACATATATAGAAATAAGCCAGAAATGGTGCTGTGGCTCAAGTGGTAGAGTGCTAGGTAGCCTTGAGCAAAAAGAAGCCAGGGACACTGCTCAGGCCCTGAGTTCAAGCCTCCCTTCCTCCCCCCCAAAGAAGATACTATAGTAGTTCAAATGAGAAAAACAGATTTTCACATTTTTTAACCCAAAAAGTTTTTTAGGAGAGCCCACATTATGGCCAAGTAAAAAGCAGAATTGGTTACTAATATCCACACACCTTTGTCTATTCTACTTAGGAAATTCAAATTAGATAATGTAAGTGAAAAGGTTTGTGAAAAACTACAAAACACTATATATATACCACTATTACTCTCACTGTTATGGATCTTGCCTTCAGGGAACTTCCTAGCTAGCCAGCCATACCTCTTTGTGGATGTGATACCATTCCATCTGTCCTGAGAACATGACATACTTGGCTATCCACTGGGTATTAGCACTGTTTGCTCATAAAAATAGTAACTGGATGGCACTTTAACCCTGGCTGTAAATGGCTAGTGTGCAGAAATAATTAAAAATAAGACTAGTGAATGAACATGGCTCCCAATTCCAATGTCAAAGTCTCCATTATACCTATGTGGTATATACACACAATGGAATTCTATGCTTCTATCAGAAAGAATTGCATTGCTCCATTCGTAAGAAAATGTTAAGACTTGGGAAAAAAATCATACTAAGTGAAGTGAGCCAGACCCAAAGAAACATGGACTCTATGTTTTCCCCCCATTGGTAATAATTAGTATATGTCTAGAATCATCCTAGCAGAGGATCACAATAGCTCAGTAGCTATGGACATATGATCATATAAGATGGTACTAAATGAAATGACCCCAAGATATGGAAACAAGTGATTTTTCATTGTTGTTGTTATTTTTAATGCACTATTTGAAAGTTTTTTCTTGCGTTTTTCTTTTCAGTTCAGCCCCGGTTGTCACTGTATTTGATTTTGGTAGCCTGGGTATTGGATATACATTTATCTGAATAAGGGAAGGGAAACATCAAAATGGCAAGACAAAATATAAAAGGAGAACCAATGTGACAGTAATACTCACAAGACAATATGTTGTAAACCAACTGTACAACTTGGGTGGGGGTGGGGAAATTGGGAAGGAGGGAAGATGGGAGAAAAAGATTAAGAAGAAATGTACTCATTATCTTATGTATGTAACTGTCACCCCTCTGTATATCACCTTGACAATGAAATTAAATTTGAAAAAAAAAAAAAAAAAAAGAGCTCAGGGACAGTGCCCAGGCCCTGAGTTCAAGCTCCACAACTGATCCCCAAACAAACAACCAAGAAGCCTGTTTCACTGGAAGCACACGAGGGTATTCCTTCTACATCATAGATACAAGGCAAAAAAACAGGGAGAGGCAGCACCCTCTGAAGGTAAAACCGGCCTGCACTAAGGATACAGTAGCATTCTGTTGAAATCAACCAAGCGATTGTGTGCACACGCGCTCACGTGTGTGTGCGCGCGCGCGTGCGTAGCCCTAGAATCTGAAAGCCCTCAGTGTTTCCAAAAGTGATCTAAGTATAATCTTGAGAAGTAGGCCTAGAATGTGCTTGTCATTTAGTAAATTGTATTGTAGCTTGGTTTGAAAAAAATTGCATGAACAAAGGAAAATGGTAAGAACAGAAGTAAGCCCAAAAAACGAGACATTGGCAAGCTTTACTGCTCAGCACTACTCAGGGGAAACCCAAATAGTCCCTGTGGCAGGTGTATCCTAATCATGGATTATCTAACCAAGTCCCTTTGTTTTGATTCCATTCTCACCAAGCAACCTTGTGATTGTAATTTGGCTTCCCATGTGGTGTGTCTATAAAGAGAAAAGGCACTAATCTCTCAGTTCGACCTCACCACTCTAATTAACAGCTGTAGTTCTCATTTCAAATGAACAAATTGGCATTAGAGCAAGTACATGTGAGTCTGACCATCCGCCCTGTGCTAACAAGGTCAGATTTCTGAGCCTCTAAGAATAGAAGTTCATCCTCCACTGAACCTCCTGTGCCTAGAACAGTGCGTGGCTTATGATAGCTGTTCAGTAAGTACTGGGCTGAAGGCCAGAGACCTAAGATGACTTCCAGGGGCTTTCCATTCAAATTGCAATATATACTAAAAAGGGCATAAGTGTTCTATATAAAATGATCAGAAAATGAATTTTATCACAAATAAAACAAGGACTACAGCACTAATATGATCCAAACCTATTTTATTATACATAATACACATTATGCAATTAGAAATGCTTTGTTTCCAAGCCTAAAGCATCATAATTTTCATCACTTTTTTCTTTGAAACATTTCCCCATGATAAGCAAAAGCACTCAAAAATCATTCAGAAACTTGACATATTCAGTATTCAAAATGTTCACTTTTTAAAGTGATAATGGTTTCTCCTACTGAAAACATTTTGAAAAGAGCTAACCCAACATTTCTCTTTTTTCCCTTTCCCTAACTCCATAATTTATTCTAAATATCCAGTGGAGCTATTCCATATCATATCCAATAAAGGCAACAATGAATAAAAATGCTGCTAAGTTATCCAGTTTTACACTTTGATTACAGCTATTAAAACATGTCTCATTTTGCTAGAATGTCACAAAACTAAAGACTCAGAGATTCTGTCTCCAGCATCAGGCAAAAACACTCTTACAGAGCCAGGCGCTGTTGGTTCATGCCTGTAATCCTAGCTACTCAGGAGGCTCAGAATCCAAGGTTGGCAGTTTAAAGCCAGCATGGGCAAAAAAAATCCTGTAAGACTCCATCTCCAAAATAACCAGCAAGAAACTGGGTTGGAGCATGGTTCAAGTCATAGGGTGCAAACAAACAGCCTTGAGTTCAGACCCCAATTCCATACATATTAAACACACACACACACACACACACACACACACACACACACACACACACACACACACACACACACACAATAAGCTGAACTGAACATGTAAATAAAATGAATACAGAGTAATCATAAACAGGCCAAAAATATACATAAGTCTATAATTGCAAGAAAGGAAAGACACCAAGAATGATGCCTATTTTCTCCAACTTTTTGCCTGAAGGCAGTACACAGGTGCTATAAGAGTACAATAATATAACTGGCTTGAACAACCAGGAAACAAAGCTCAGGGTAACCACAACAGTGGTTCAAAAAAAAAAGATACAAATCGCCAATATCAAGAATGAAAGAGCTAATATCACTGACACAAAAAGTTAATATTTTAAAAGCTACACTCCAATAAATCTCAGTTCATGACATGACCTACCAACTCAGTAAAGAAATAATCAAATTGAATGTTACAGAAATTTAAAATGTTTATGTGACTAACAGTCCAAGCTCAAATGTCTTTATGAACTTTTGTTAACAGAAATCCAAACTTTTTATGTGAATAAAAGTCCAGGCTCAGATGGCTTCAACAGTGAATTACTCCCAATATTTAACAAAGAAATAACATCAACTCTACATAAACTCTCCTAGAAACTATAAGAGGAGGAAACACTTCCCAAGACAATCTAAAATACCAGCATGAGCCTAGTCTTGTAGAAACTGTCAAAGGTGTTACAAAAAAAGAAAACTTTACATCATTATTCTTCACACATACAAATACTGTACCAATATTCTAAAGGTTTTAGCAAATAAAAGCCAAAAATATATTTAAAAAGAAGTATCCATGTTGTGACCAAATAGGGCTTACTCCCAGGAGTGCAAGGCTGGTTAAATGCTTACAAATCCATCAATCATCATATTAACAGACTGGAAAAAAAAAAAAGAAAACTTGTGATGCCTTCTAAGATATAAGAAAGTCATTTGAAAAAATCTAATACCCACTCTTGATTTTTGAAACTCTCAAAAAATTAGTAACAGAAAAGAACACTTGCTCAACTTTAACGTGTCTATAATCCCAACACTGGGATAGTTATGTCAAAATAAATTTAAAATGGCTATAATTTAACCATCTTTGCTCTAAAAATGATGATTACCTATATTACAGCAATTAATAGGGTTTGGAAACAGGCATTGAGCAAAAATCCTTGATTCAAATCCTGGCTCCACTAATTACTCATGTGACTTCCTATTGGTACATACTATTTCCTACTTATATAAAGGTATGCACAGCCTAGTTCTGAGGAACTAAAATGTTAACATATATAAGGAATTGAGAACAGGTCTGGCCCATGGTAAAGCTAAGCTGGTGTGAGGGATAATATTGTTGACCCAAGCTCTGATACTTTCTCTCCATGTGATCTTGAGAATGTTCTTCTACCAGTTTCCACATCTGATTAAATGACTGAGCTAAATGGCACCACCTCAAAAGTCAGGACCAGTTCTTAATTCTATTTCTGTACAATTACCAAAGCAGAAGACCAAAGCTTCAATCACCATACTATACTAGCAAAACAATATCATTTACCTAAACAACTGCCTGAGATCATTCTTCAGTTTCTCTTGAATGTGACAAATGAAGAAACCTCAGTATCTTCAACAACATTTCAATCAACTCCTGTATTGAAACCAACTAGGTAAATCAGTAAGTCTTCAGTGCAACAGCTTTTTATCCTGCTTTCATAGCCAATCACATTTTTCCAGTTATACTAAAAAGTTTAACAGATTTAACTGTTATTTGTTCAAGCCTTACAATATGAATGTCAAGAGCTTTTACATGCTACATGTGGAATAACAAAGCCAACTACCTGAGTTCAAATGTGAGCACTGTCTACATTTGGGACCAATGGTAATAATGTAACTTCTCTGCAGCCCATTTCCTATTCTGAAAAACAGGAATAATATCACCACAGGGATTCTGGGAGGATTAAATAAATTGATGTATGCAAAATTTTTAAGATAAACACACATTGGTGGCTCACCCCTATCCTAGCTACTCAGGAGGCTGTGTTCTGAGTATCTCAATGCAAAGCCAGCCTGTGCAGGAAAGTCCTGAGACTCTTATCTCCAATGAACCATCAGAAAACCGGCAGTGGCAGTGTGGCTCAAAGTGGTAGAGCACTAGCCTTGAGCAAAAGAGCTCAAGGACAGCACCCAGGCCCTGAGTTCAAGCCCCATGACTGACCAAAAAAAAATGTTTAAGATAGTAGTATCCAAAGCATAGGTAGAAAATAGTATCGTCTATATCAAAGTCAGAACATTTTTCTGAATTAATTTTAATGCAGAAAGTAAGCATAGGCTATTCAACATGTTTATGGCTCTCAACTTAGATGCCAAACTGTTCTTACTTTATATTGTAAGAAGAAGTAGGAATATATGAATAAATCTCCTAGTAATAAATCACATCAAATAATCTGACTTACCAACCCTGGAATATCTTTAATTTGAGGCTCTTAAAATCATCTTATCTCCCATTTAGAAGGTATACAAATATTATGATAATGTTTCCTTATTACCTGGCATTACTGATTCTTATCTAAATTAGATATATGGGCAAGTATTTATTTACATGACTACATCAGATTACTTTTTGTGTACTTTCAACCTTGAACTATTAAGCCCATCCTGGCTTAATTTCACTGGCTCTTTATGTTAGTAACCAAATGACTATTCACACGTTCAACTCTTTAGCCCACAGATGCAGCTAATGGTGACAAGAAGTTTAAGTCAATGTCTTACAGAGAAGCAAGCTCAACATTTTCTCACCATTTCATAATTCTATGAGAACCGATGATAGGTAACAATACATCTCCCAAGATTCCAAAAGCAATTAATCCACTTCTTACTCTACCATAACTGGCAGTGCACTACATAATGTAACTGTCAGGTTGCTGATGCAATGGTTCATAAAGCTTTCGAGATGATTCTATAACTGACAGGTCTCATGTAGTACAACTGTAAATCAGCATTTAGAACTCAATTTCACTTTCAAGCAAATTAAAGGACATATATACCTGGGATAAATTCTTCTTCTATGGGCTGGGGATATGGCCTAGTGGCAAGAGTGCTTGTCTCATATACATGAGGCCTTGGGTTCAATTCCCCAGCACCACATATGCAGAAAATGGCCAGAAGTGGCGCTGTGGCTCAAGTGGCAGAGTACTAGCCTTGAGCAAAAAGAAGCCAGGGACAGTGCTCAGGCCCTGAGTCCAAGGCCCAGGACTGATCAAAAAAAAAAAAATCTTCTTCTAATGATATCGTACAACCTCAAAGACCTTACTTGTTATTCCCAGGGGCAATTGATGGACAATTTTAAACATTTTAAGTATTACTGAAAAACAAAATAGAATATGCATAAAATCTTAGGTATGTTTAAATCAATATTAATACTACAGAATTTTACATGGGCACAATAGTGCATGCCTATAATCCCAGAACTCAGGAGGTGAAATACAGGAGGATCACAAGGCTGTGTATGGCTTATTATTAAGCATTAAGCAGGAAAAAGTGAGCCATGGGTACGTGGCCCAGGCCTATATATAAGCCTACCTAACAGAGGAGGCTGAGATCTAGAGAACTGTGATTCAAAGCAGGTTGAGAAGTCTGTGAAATTTTATCTCCAAAATAACTGAGCAAAAAGCTATGCTGGAGGTGTGGCCTAAGTGGTAGAACTCCAGCCATGAGCAAGAAAGCTAAGTGAGTACGAGGCTCTGAGTTCAATCCTCAGTACTGACAGGTTTAAAACAAGGGGGGAAAGTCCTGTTATATGTCAATGGCTCGTATCTGTAATCTTAGCTACCCAGGAAGCTGAGATCTGGAGACCTCAGTTTCAAGCCAGCCTAGGAAGAAAAATCTGCAAGACTCCACCTCAGTTAACCAGTAAAGAAGTCAGGCTAGGGCTGGGAATATGGCCTAGTGGCTAGAGTGTTTGCCTCGTATACATGAAGCCCTGGGTTCGATTCCCCAGCAACACATATATAGAAAATGGCCAGAAGTGGTGCTGTGGCTCAAGTGGCAGAGTGCTAGCCTTGAGCAAAAAAGAAACCAGGGACAGTGCTCAGGCCCTGAGTCCAAGGCCCACAACTGGAAAAAAAAAAAAAAAAGAAGAAGAAGAAAAAGAAGTCAGGCTGGAGGTACAGCTCAAGTGGTAGAGTGCTAGCCATGAAAGCAAGCCAAGACAGTGCAAAGCCCTAAGTTCAAACCCTGGTACTGGCAAAAAGGGGAGGGGGAGCTTCAGAGACAAAACAAAACAAAAAACAGAATGGAGGTTCCTAGGAGCTACAGCAGTGAGAAAGTTGCTTTAATGGGTGTAGTGTTTCAGTTCCATAGAATGAAAAAGTTCTTGTGATCTGTTTCAAAATACAATTAATAAACTTAACAATACTATTATAAGGTAAAAATAAGAGGGACAGTTCATTCTCCTATTTTACTACTACAACAAAAAAGATGTTTTAAAAATGAAAAAAATAAAAGCTAAAGTTTGTTCTTTGAAAAATATTTGTCTAATATTTCTTCTCCATTGTCAACAAGAATATATGACACAAAAACATGCTAGGTGTTAAAGTTCTTCCCAATAAAACAAAATCTCAGCATTTAAGTCATTTTAGCCCCAAATACCAAAACTATTAAAAATGCTTTGGCATAATGAGATATTTTACTATGAGCCTATTTTCTAAATATACATATAGCGAGAAAGGTCTTAAGTTTTTGTTTTTCTAGTCAAAACTTTTGCCATAGGATTTCATGCGATAGTAAATGCCCAGCTATGCAGAAGCCAAAATGAAATGAAAAAAGGAAAACTAACATAAACTTTATGCACATATCTACTTAGTACAGTGTTAGTTTCAAGAAAGCTTGAGAGTCCATTGAAGAAGCATACATCTTGACCACTGAATCCTAAGAATATTGTCCATCAATAACTGAAATAATGAACTTCTCTGAAGTAATTCGCAAGGAATTAAAGATTTACTTGAATTAGAAAGAAAAGCAATTCTGGTCAAAGAGAAAATGAATAATGAAACAGTTATAGCTTATTTTCAACCTGGATCAGATTCAGTCATAATTTCAAAATCATGGTTAAGTTTTGCCATCGTTTGTATTTAAATAATTTTCAAGCACCCAATTTCTTTCTCACACTACTTACTGGTTGCTGCAATTCTCAACTAAATTTATTGAATGTCATAAGCACTTGAGAAAATAAGAAATAATCATGTAAAAACACAGTGAGATAAACCAAAGCAGTTTCTCCATCAGAAAATGAAGCCCCACACTCTGACAATCACTCTGGGGAAGCTGTTTTGACAGTCATTGACAGCAAAGAGAAATCTGCCCTCAATCCAGATTATAGAAAATATTTAAGTACAGTTCTGTAAGCTCCAGACTACCCACAGATCTATAACAAGGTTGAGAAAGGCTTAAACCACTGTCTGTTCACATGCTTTGCAACCATTTCCATGTTTTCCTGAAGAGTTAGAGTTCTTACTCAATTTAGGAAAAGAAAAGGGGAGAAAGCTATATAAATCAGATCCACCCAACTAAGCTGGGGAAAAGATAACGGAGAGAAGAGTAAAGAGCCTTTAAATAACTGTGCATGCAATAATTATGTTTTCCTACTTTACCCCCTTCCTTCACCGTGCATTACATTATCAGCATGAGTCTTTCAGATGACTTTTAAGTGGCAATAAAAGAGTAAGCATTCTGTTAACTCGATAAAAGGTGGACCAAAAAAAAAGTCAGCTCAGATGTTGTGAAGACTATGAAACAGCTCAAGTTACTTAAAAAACAAATTGTAAACTTACTTGGACTATGGTTTCCACACCTATATTGTTTTAGAGTCTCTTTCTTATATGGTGATTCAGTGTTTTCCAAATAGTACAGTGGTTGTCTACAACTGTCATGAGAATAGTTGAAATCAAATCACACCTGGCTTGGGAAAGAAGACTCCTCAGGTTTGGACAGGGGTTTTTCTTGTATTGTATTGTTTTGTTTTGTTTTTTATTGGCCTTGATACTAGCTCAGACTCTGGGCTTATTTTTTTTTATTTGTAAAGTGATACGGTTGTATTATAATTTTTTTCAGCCTAAATAAATCTGTATGTCTAATATTCAGTAATCTTTAAAAGATATCTTCCAGGACTGGGAATAACTCAGTGGTACAGGGCTTACCAAGTAGGACCTGCATTTGACCACTAGCACTGCAACATACACACACACACAAACACACACAACATATACACACACAACCATCTTTCTGTCTCTACTATTTTAATTATTTTGCAGAGCTCTACACTGTGCAGATAACACAGTGCAAGGATAAGAGTAAACACAGATATAATTGTCCCAGTGACTTCTGACTTCTGTGTTACAAGAATTTTTTGGGCTCTAAGTACAATCCTCCTACAGAAACCCACAAAGCTGTTGGTTTTATAAATTCTAAAGATTAAAAGCAGCAGCAAAGCCTTCATAAGGCAGCAGACTTAACACTCTTGCTGAAAATACACGTGATGAGACCCTAGGCCTTGAAAGTATCAGAATCATCCCCAGAGTGTCTGTGTGTACATCAAGGTTTCAAAGGACTCCCAGAATGCATTTGCATGCTCTGCATTCTGACTTGTAAAATGATACTATTCAAAAGGAGTAAAATTAATATGACTACAAAAGAGCATCCACCATAAAATTACACCTGATCCACAGAACATAACCCTTTGGACAACACACTGTTCAGCAAGTGTTTCTCAAAACACACACACACACACTTACACACACACACACACAGAGACACACACACACAGAGAGACACAGAGCGACACAGAGAGATCAACAGGAGAATACAGTGATGCCAGGAGTTTTTCACTTCAACCACCAATTGCTAGACAGCAAAATTATGGACAAACGACAACATTAAAATCATATAGAGAATCTTTTCAGAGATTTGACTTCCAAGTTTTTTCCCCAAGGCATTCCTTAATAATGGGTTTCATATAAACAGGAAAAAGAAAAGATAAAAAAGTCACCTTTCTTAAAATCTGAGCAGTATAAGTTTGTACGTATCATCAAATACATTAAATAACAGACATGGTATGATTACATCTGTTTAAAATCCCATTAGTTATCTAACAAATGAACAGTTAAACCTCTTTCTTTCAAGATAATACCAAGTTTCATGAAAGAATCTCAAAGAACTTTATATACTACCTGTCATTAACTCCCATAAACTCTTGACAAGTGTGGCAAAAAGCCAATGCTCCAAAATATTATAAATGAGGAGAGCAGCACAAAACAATTACAAGGTATGTCAGAAATTACTCAGTAAAGAACCTGAAAAAGAAAGAATTGGTTAGGCTCCTTATTTTGAAGTCACCATTCAATAGATTAAATGCAAGGAGTGAAGAGTCCAGAATGACAGAAAAGTCATTTCGGACCAAGGTGTACATATCCAAATAGTATGTACAACAGTGGAGGCTCAATTACTCCTTCCCAGGAGATGAGAACTTAAACACACAAGTAGAGAAGCCCAGTACCACAACTCCTGAGCAAAAGTTTACCCTACACCCCTGATAAACCTACGAGGGCATATCCAACATGAACAAAAACTTCTGCTTGTTTTCTCAAAACATTTGTGAGATTCACTATTTTCTTTATCCTTGCTGGTAGGTTTGTTTAAAAAAAAACAAACGGTGCTCTCATAAGCACTCTTGGCTGAGAAGGATGCAGCCTGAGGCACAGCAAGTTAGGCCACAAGATTGAACCAAGGTGAGGAATGGGCTGCCATGAGGCTAATACACAACAGGTGAGAGAAACTAAAGCAGTCAAAGAGTAAGGGTGGGCTGGATTAACAGCCTCAACCCTTCTAAGGATGCACTCATGGGGCCTTACTGCATGTTCTGTGATAATCCCACATATTTCACTTACAATCAGAGAACCAGCCTTAACTTAGAAGGAACTTTGGAGGTCATGTAGTCTAACCTCTGACCAAAGAAGGCCTCTTTTTTCTATTATTACTAGTACTGGTCTGAAGATGCTCCTTGAATTCTTCCACTAGGGCAACTCCACTACTAAGTAGTTGCACTTGGTAGAAAGTCCCCTACTACTCATTTCTATGAAATAACCATATCTTCACTTTGTGGAGCTTCAAAGTATATCAATTGCAATTCTTTCCTTATATGACAGTTCTAATGTTATACAACAATACAAACTCATCCTCCCAATCTACTAAGTCTTTGTGATGTTGCTTCAGACACCCACTTAGGAATTATGTGTTATGCATTATATAAGAGAAAAAAGTTAGAAAGCAGCCAATGTTCAGCAATCACTTACCTACTAAGGATCAATGCGTCACATTTAATAACTTTTTATAATAACATTTAATAATTTTTCCAACAAACATGATGCATTTTAGGGATGACAACACTGGCAAGGAGGTCAGGTAACTGCCTAAGGTCATAAAGGTCAGCATGACTTCAGAAGGAATGCTCTTAGCATCCAGGCTCTCATGTCAAGGAATGCATAGTCTGGTAGGAAAGAACTAATAGTCATGTCCCTCTTGCTTTCTGGCATACCTGCCAATCTGCTAAACTCCCGCTGTTCTCATCAAAATCACTACAAATAACATCATTCAGAATAGGGTCACTGGCCCTCACCACATCATATAAAACTTTTCGAGAGTGTAGCTGTTCTGCAAACTGCAGCTCCCCAATCCTCCACTCACATTAGCTTAACCTTAAGGACATCTGTGAGAAAGTCTATTAGGTCTTTTGACAAAAGTCCAACTATATGAACTTGTTTATTAACTATCAATGATGGAAAAACAAAATTAGCTAATCCTATTTCTTTTGCTAAGAAGTAGAAGCTGATTGTCACAGTATTGTTTTACGAGTTCACATCTCTTAATCTAGAAATACCACTTTGGACAATCCACTCTATGGACATTATCAATGATGGAAACTAATATTCATGTACAGGATGTTTGTTGTAATTTTATCTGTCATTATAAAATATGAGTTCCTAAAATAAGGGTATGAATAATATGACAGCTACCTGCTGAAATCCTAATACCAAAAAATTTAGTTCTTATAAATTACTAATTACAGAAAACTGTATGTGTTAGGTTGAATTTAAATAGCCAGGTAATCTTCAAAAATGAATTATAGCCACATAGGTCTTTTAAGTAATACTCTGGTGAATATATATTTTTGTGTGGATATGTACATACATGGAAAGATAGGAAAATGTACAAATTAGGTTGTCAGATCATGAGTAAATTTTATTTTCCTCTATCCTGTTATATTTTCTAAGTGTGCTATAACAAATGTGTATTAATTTTATGAATAGAAAAAAAAAGAAGGAAACCCATTAGGATGAATTATATGAAATTGTTAACATTCAACTGCTTTTGGCTTTCAAAACAAGCACTTTCATGTGATCCAACCTAATATTAAGCCAAAAAGAAAAAAAATTATGTTTTTTTAGTGAGGCAATAATGGCCCTTGGTGACTATCATAAAATACAAACAAAGGGCTGGGAATATATGGCCTAGTGGTAGTGCTTGCCTTGTAAAATACAAACAAAAATGCAAATGAAAAACAACTACAATCTTTTCTAGACTGATTTTGTGTAACTCAGTAGTCCATAATTATCTAGAGTTCACCGTTTAGAAATCAGAATTAATGCTAATTTCTTCAGTGTTCTAGGCAGAAGCCCTTGAAAAACATCCTGACAAAATCCTGAACTAGTTGTAATCTGTATCCCAAATTACAAGAGTTATGACTTTATGACCCTGCTATTTCTGCCCTGAAAAAAAAACACTTGAAAGGTTTATCACCTTTTTACTGTATGAGATGCTAAAGAATATCACCTTCAGACCAAGAGCGATGTCCAAGTACTGGTTCAGTACTATTTTTATTAGAGAATCGAATGTGTGAAACATCCTGACTGATCTTCCTGCCTTGACGTCTCCCCTCCTCCCATACAACTTCCATCTTACTGTGATCAAAAAGACCTGAAGATCAATCTGTTCTATGAAGTAATTTCCAAGTTTGGTAAACAAAACACATACTATCCAGAATTCCTCAGCAATGCCAATACTCATTTCTTAATCCTACACCTGATCCTACACCACGTTTGAGACATTCTGCTAGGATATGCCTTGAGCATTCTGAGATGTAGTGTATCTGTCTGAAAGATAGAACTTATGAAAGAACTCTTCACTATTCCAAATATTTTTTTCACTCATCTTGGATTTTGATTTACATTTGATGATACTTTTTGTTATTCTTATTGACAGTGAGAAGGCAACGGTTTTTTCCCTTTTGAAAACAAAGCACCTTGTAGCAGCCCAAATTATCAATATGAATTAATCACAGGAATATTTCAAATTCTATTGCTCCATGACAAAGCACTTCATAAGAGTGTCAATTAGATGAAAGTCACTGTACTAGATAGAACCTTCTAATAGTGGCTGAGATGAAATTAGGGTCCCCTGTGCCTTACTTGGTAAGAGAAGCAAGGGGGAAAGAGAAGGGGAGGAGTGAAGGTACTCCTTGAGTTTAAAAATGAAGAAAAGGAGCCAGGCACGGGTGGCACGTGCCTGTAATCCTAGCTAATCAGGAGGCTGAGATCTGAGGACCATGGTTCAAAGCAAGTCTAGGCAGGAAAGTCCATGAGACTCAGGTCTCTGATTAACCACCTAAAAACTAGAAGTGGAGCTGTGGCTTAATGTTGTAGAGGGCTAGCCTTGAGCAAAAATGTTCAGGGACAGCACCCAGACCTCTGAGTTCAAGCTCCACAACCTAACAAAAGAAAAAGAAGCTTAGTGGTGGACTGCTTGCCTTGCATGCATGAGGCCCTGGGTTTGATTCCTTTGTACTACATAAACAAATTAAAAATAAAAGAGATAAAAATATGTAAATAAGTATAAATTTAAAATGAATGAGCTAACACAAACAACAATTCGGTTGTGCGGACAAACTATCATAGTGTAAATGATCATTAAAACCCTCAAATATTTTTCTGTAAATTGTAAAAGCCTTTTTGTCTAAGTTACTATAAAATGTGAACTATCAAAAAAAAAGAAAAAGTTAATGGCTACAGAAATAGAAACACACACACACACACACACACACACACACACACACACACACACACACCACCCCCCCTCATGTAAATTAAATTTGGGCCTCTAAGTAGAAGAAGAGAGATGTCCCCAAAGTTTGAGAGATCCTTTCACGTGGTCTTACTTTGGCTTCATCTCCTTCTGCAAAGACAACATATCATAAGCTTTCTGGGCAAGTACTTATGATGACCAAATAATCCACGGAACTCAGCAAGAGCTGGAATTTTTCTATGAGCAATTCTCCAACTTTCAGGTAACATTTTCCTTTCTCCCTTAGTTTAAATATTCTATCAGGGCTGGGGATATGGCCTAGTGGCAAAGAGTGCTTGCCTCGTATACATGAAGCCCTGGGTTCGATTCCCCAGCACCAGATACAGAAAATGGCCAGAAGTGGCGCTGTGGCTCAAGTGGCAGAGTGCTAGCCTTGAGCAAAAAGAAGCCAAGGACAGTGCTAAGGCCCTGAGACCAAGGCCCAGGACTGGCAAAAAATAAATAAATATTCTTTATCTATGGTATAGAGTTCATTCATAGGTCAATGTCTTGACTTTCCCTCTACTCTTACACCCAATGCAGTATATAACAGGGATTCTAGTCTTACTCCCTTTTATATCCCTAATTTAATAGTGTACCTGGCCCACAATAGCAGATGATTCAACTGAAGTTGGCCTATGAACCACATTGTGCTTTAGTTATTAAGCTTAAGATGACATATACAGTTGGTGTCTGCTCTCAGCATTTGAGAAGAGTGGGACAGATATGAGAAGCCATGTTCATTTTAGCCACTAACAAATAGAGACCTTGGCAATTTACTTAATCCCTTGAGACTTTACCCTCATTCGTAAAAAGGGATAATATCCCCTACCTGCAGGGTTATGGGAGATTAAATGAAATAGAGTAAATAGTGAATGTGGATAGCAGGCACCTAGCCAGAATTTTCCCAGCCTCCACTTCATCCAACTAAGCTATCCTTTACCAATCGCCGATTGCTATTTTATGTTTTCAGCTTTTCCACAGGTCACACTGATGCACTTCAATGTGAATCTAATGAGGAGCTCTTTCATTCCCTTTTATATCCTCTGTTCTCCCCACTTCATCAAATCCAACCACAAATTACCAATGCCAGGGCCTTTCAACTTTGGCTCCTTGAGGTCGATAGGTCTTTTCTTCTGCTTTCCTGAATTCAGTTCTTATGTGACTGCTTTAAAAAAGAATGTCCTGAGATCAAATGGAAGATGGCCAAGCTCTCGAATCTAGATTTCCTAAGATCCAGGTTACAGAAGGGTTCCAAAAGAAAAAAAGACATGAGTAATTCAGTACTCCAGGTTCTTTTCAGAACAACAACCACAAGTAGCAAAATAAAAACCCAGAAGTATATTACTAAACTTGTAAATGGAAAGGCGACATGAGACTGGGAGAGCACTAATAGCCAACTTCCATTAATCCGGCCAACGAGGTTCAGTGCCAGCACACATTTCACTTAAACCTCCCAAACTAATTAGTTCCAAGGAAAGACGTCACCTGACATAATTAAGAAAGAATGGGAGTAGAAAAGCTAAGTGTAATTCTTACATAAAGAAAAGAATGGCAGAAAAGAAAAGCCTCCAAATTCTGCCAAATCTATAATATAAAATAAAATGATAAAACTGGAAACTCCTACAGCATTAAGAAAAATTACAGTGGTAAAGACCGGAGGCAATATGCAGCATTAGCAAGAACAAACTTGGTGGCTTCAGCACATAAAAGGCACACAGAAGAGGCCAAAGATAGGATGCAGGAATGGATGTTGTGTGTTAATTTCCCCTTTTCCTTTCGAGAAACAAATTACAACACAGGTTCACTTCATTACACTGCATGTAAGAGAATAAAGCACTGTTTCCGGGCAACAAACACTTTAGGAGCTTAATATTCACTGTGCAGAATCCTAAAAAGTCAGTGAATGTATTGGAATTTCACCACACAAATTTGCGTCACCACACTCTTTTGTGTCAGACTGTTTCATTATCTTCGAGGCTTAGCATAATTGAAGCCTCAGTCTAAAAATAGGCTATTTTTTCCTTTGCAATCTGATTGGTAAATAAAAGTTAGGGGAGTTTTTGTCTCCTTTATTTGTTCTAAACAACCACTAGCTTCTGCTCATCAAGCAAAGATTACTGAATACATTTTCTGCATCTATTTGTTTATTCTGCTTAAGGTGAACAATCTACAACTTTCAACATTTTAACAAGTGGAGAATGCTGTAGACAAGCTGCATAGTCATATTTCAGGACCATTTCAGTTTTCAGTGGTGGTAGAGGGCTACCATCGTTTAATTACACAAAATACATCCGACAGAAGGAAGCATTCTTCCTCATTCCCATCTTTCTACCCTTGTTTCATCAACTAATCTTAAGAATTCCATTCCAGCTGCTGCCAGTGGCTTACGCCTATGATCCTAGGTACTCAGGAGACTGAGACTGTGGAGGAATATAGTTCAAAGCCAGCCTGGGCAGAAAAATCTGAGAGACTCCATCTCCAATTACCAGCAAAAAGCCAGACTGGAAATCAGTGAATAGGTACACAAAGGTAAGGTGAACCAAACTAAACTAGTTCTGAGATAAAAGTAAGTTCCATTTTGTGCCCACCACTTTAAACCACTTTACTCTGTGTTCTAAAAGATATTTAAAAAAAAAAAAAACCCACTCCGGTCCCCTGAATTTATTTATTTAGCAAAATGGAAAGAACAAACTTATCAAACCTCTAAGAGTGAATGAATGTAACATAAGTCATTAAGTTGGGGAGTTAAGGAAGATCAGGTTAAACAAGTCATGAAAAGTGAGTTTTAAAGAAGACTCTACGAAATTGCACAGAAATTAGTCGTGTAGGTGGTCAAAGGCACTGAAAGCAGACAAAATGGCAAAGTAAAAAACAGACACTGGAAAATAATTTGGCAAATAGCATACAAATTGGTCTTTTCAGAGCAGACTATTAAGTCTTCAAGTAAAAGAAAAATATGGTTGAATTAAGAGACGCTCGGAGGGCACATACACAACAAAGAGTATTTACTTTCTAGCTAACATTCACGGAGTACTTATTATGCACCAAACACGTACCAAGGCATCGACACATATTACCTCACTTAATCTGCCCAATAACCCACTGGGTAGTTTTTAAAAGATGGGAGCTGAGGCTCAGAGAGGACAAATAGCTAGCCAGTAGATTCTCATCTCAGGGAGAAGCAGGGCCAGGAGACAGCTATGTTTTCCTCTTCAGTCCACATGCTAAACTACTCAGCCAAGAGGCTGGTGGAGTCAAGCATAATGGTTACAGGAAGGAGGTTGAGGCTCCTAAGCCAAGGCCTCGATTCCAGTTCTGTCACTCAGTTGAGGTGTTCTACTGTTCCACCTCCCAGTCCTCAAACTCATTTATGATGTATAGAAAATGTTAACATCTTCCTACAGCAATTCAGACTCACCACCATAGCTTCACTCAAACTGAAGCATTAACAGAAGGCAATTATTTCCCTGCCTCAAAACTCAATGGAAAATGTCCAAATTAATAGGCACCGTCTCTTTGCCACAGTTGCCCACTACCTCCTTCAAGCACTCTTTTCAGGCTTCCACAACACCTAATCCTACCTTTTCTGATTATTTTTTTAACAACCTAATTCTTAAGCCTATCCTCCTCCATCAAGCTGAGGATCCTTAAAACTCAGTCTTACACCCACTTCTCTTCCCACTCTTTCCTGTATTTCAAAATAATTTTACCCATGTCCTAGGCTTAATTTACTTCCATATATTGACAACTCCCAAATTCATATAGTGCCACTTCAAAATTAATACGTCCATTACAGGATACAGTTCAATAGGATGAATAAATTCTAATGTTCCTACAATGTGTTAGGATAACTATGGCTTATAAAAATTGACATGTGCATGTGTATATATAGATATATATGCGTATGTATGTGTACATATATAAAACTCATATTTATGGGATATCTATTATATACATACATGTGTATATACACATACATGTAACAGAGTAGTCATATATGTGTAGTACTATGTCTCACAAAGATGTACAATTACTATGTTGATTTAAAGTAAAAATATTTTTTAAGTGAGCATGTCTAAGATCAAACTGTTCATCATTGTTTCTCCCTGCCCTGCATCCGGTCATCTCCAAGGCTCGTCACCTCAGTAAAAGGGCACCCCATCCATCTGCATGCTCAAGTCAGAAAGGAAGCTGACTTTGATACATTCCCCATTCTAAACTCCACATCCAATTTATCAGCAAGTTTTGTGGGCTGTTTTCCTCTTAAATCTCCCTCATGCCAGTATGCTTCTCCCTCCCCCTGAATACTATTACACCAGCCAAGCTACTACCACACCTTGCCTGGAATATTCTAATAATAGCCTACTAATCAGTTTCCCCTCATCCACTCTGACTCTTTCAACTCAGTCATGCTTCTACCCACCACTGGATCTCTTGCACATACTATTTTTGGAATATTTGTTCCTACAACTCTTTACCTAGTTAACTCTAGCCCATACGCTATAGATCTCATTACTTCAGGTTCCATGGACTCGGGAACCTTCCAATTTTTCAGTTTATCCCAAGGGCTTTGCTACCAGCACTGAGAAATTCATGCTTTTTTTCTTGCACTTCTTCAGAATAGCAAAGTGATTCATTTGACCATTTGGTTAATAGCTATCACCTTCCAGAATAAAAACTTCATGAGGACAAGATCCTCATTTACTTAAAACTTACCAGCCCCATGCCTGCACCTGGTAGATAGGTGCTCAATGCCTTGTAAGTGCTTACTCTAGGTTGTTCTAAATAGGAGCACATGGGCTACCCTGTATTAATATGCTTTGAACCCAAAGCCCTCAGTGCAGTAATCACTATGGTCTAGCACTCTCTGCCAAGTGAAATACACAGGCAGGATGACTTGCTCAAAGCCACACAAAGGAAGTGGCACTGTGGCTCCAAGTGGTAGAGTGCTAGCCTTGAACTAAGAAGTTCAGGGACAGAGCCTAGGCCCTGGGTTCAAGTCCCATGACCAACCAAAAACAAAACAAAACAAAACAAAAAACCCTGTTTTGGTATAAACAACATTTGTAGCTGGGGATATGGCCTAGTGATGCAGTGCTTGCCTCGCATGCATGAAGCCCCGGGTTCAGTTCTTCAGTACCAAATAAACAGAAAAAGCCAGAAGTAACTCTGTGGCTCAAGTGGTAATGTGCTAGCCGTGAGCAAAAGAAGCTCAGGGACAGTACCTAGGACCAGAGTTCAAGCC
This sequence comes from Perognathus longimembris pacificus, assembly GCF_023159225.1. Taxonomy (NCBI): domain Eukaryota; kingdom Metazoa; phylum Chordata; class Mammalia; order Rodentia; family Heteromyidae; genus Perognathus; species Perognathus longimembris. Next base: position 97,957,037 of record NC_063188.1, read on the forward strand.
CCAGGACTGGCAAAAAAAACAAAAACAAAAACATAAAGCTATACAAAGCAAATGAGTGAGTGACTATGATACCCTTGCAATCTAGTCCAAGGCTTCTTCCAGTGCATACACAGGCATTTCAGTGTGGTTTTTGTGCCTACAGAAGACTTTTTTCTATCTCAAACCAATGAGTCACTAGCAATGTCATTTCTCTCTATGGTCTCACTCAGCAAATATTACTGGTTATGAAGCAAGATTCAGTAATGGAATTAAATATATTACTCATTCTAAGTCAATCTTCTGAAAATAAGTTATTTTCTTCTGCCCAATCAAGACACATTAAGAAGAAATATCCAGATTTTTCCTGTGATTAAATTATCAGCTGACAATCACATCATGCTATATAGTTCAACTTAATTAGAACCTACACTCTACCCGGTTGGCCAGTGCTCAGAAATATTACACGTGTCCTCAGGAACAATGTACATTATTAATAGCCTATGAGCTATTCAACTGTCACTACTCCCATCAAGGAACTCACACACACTCCTACACAGGGCTCAAAAAGTAGCCCCCAGCTCTATCAGCAGGGGTAAAAAGCCCCTGGAGCAAATATAGCCAACTGTCTGACACTCCGAATTACGAAAGAAACCTAATATCTTTGTCCTACTCCTATCCCCACTCTTAACCTGAAGGTAAAAGATTCTAATCACTAGTCCCAAAATGGCAAATACATTTGCTAAATGTGCAAAATAAATAAAGCATGTAAGAACAGATACTAGAAAAATAAGCCCAAACCCATTAGGATAAATTAGTACTTAGTAAAAATTCTGAAGACCACACATAAACTTCCTAAAAATCACTCAAATTTAGCTGTTCTTTTTAAAAGTGTGAGTAAAGATTCACTTTCAGGTATGTTCTATTTCATATTGCCTTTTAAAAGATGGAAATGTTTTAGATTTTGACATTAATAGATTCAAATTTAAAAGGAGTACAAGCTAATTCAACCACACACAGAAAATATACTACTAAGGAAACAAGGACAGCTGTATAATCCAATGATAACACTAAATTTCAAAGTAAGTACAAGATCTCTAAAATGATGACTACAGTGGCCAGGAATCTCTGGCTTAAAATCAAATGGTGTCTTCACACATATACACATAAATAAAACTATTCTCTCCACCTTCTAAAACTCCCACAACTTACCAAACTTGGCTCACTGTAATTTAACACAGTATTTATGATCTGGTAAAATGACACAAGCTCACACTGCCCACTGAAATGATTAAGCACAAGCAGAAAGCACTATTCTATTGGTCCCCACCCACCCACCCAGTGAACCAGTCCTGAGCCATAAGCACAAGGAGCTTGTTTTGTTTTCAAATTTCACATGGATATGCCTTTAATAGGCCTGACTCTACTGTTGGGAAAAATATGCTCAAGCCACCAGACAGCACAGGCTGCCAAAAGTAGGTTCTTCCAATTAGCACTAAATATACCCAGCATGGATAAAGTAAGCAGACAGTGTAGTAACATCGTAGACACTGCAGATGCAAACACTTGGGCATCTAATTCCTCTCAGGGTAGAGGGGGAATTTGCAAGGTCGTTCAGTGCTGCCATGTCACCCATAAATCTATTACCTGAGCAGATGAAAAGGGAAATCCTACGAAGCAGAAAAGGTCAATATTTTGGTTTTTCAGTAATCCTTTCTCTTCAGTCTATTTACCTATAATTTGTGCAAAATGAAGGGCCTAAGATGTGGGAGAAAAATAGTCAAGTTTTATGGTATTTTTTTCTCTTTCCTTAAGAGTAAGTAGTAGTAGCCAGGAAATAACCTATGCAGACCAACTGTAGAACCAGACAATTAAACCTTACACCAGTTTCCATGCCACTAGTGAATAGTGGTTAATAACTTCACACTTCTTTTTGTCTCTTAACAAGGAGGGAATAGCGCTTTTGAAATCATTACTGCTCTGTCATCTTGGTTCATTGCCAAAGCAAGGAGCTTTAGAACACCTGTCAAATAACACGCGGCTTGTGAAAAAAAAAAAAAACATATACTAAAATAGGTTTATGTGAAATTTTCACATACATAGAAAGTGAAATGAATGTGGGTTAAAAGAAAGTCACTTGTTCTGATGAGGGTTGGAAAAAAAAAAGAAGAGATTTCCAAGGACTCAATCTATGCAATTCAAGTCAATGTAATTAAACTTAATCTATCCCAGCAGAGCAGTGGCATTGGTGCAAGGTCAGTCTGATAGTATTTACCTATCTTCTCAGCCTTAGCCACATTCCCAATGTCTTCAATAATGAAGAGGGCAAAATATAAAAGCAAAAATACCCCATCTCTGCTTGCTCAAATGAGACTTCCTTGTATAAAGGTACACAAGTATCCCTTTTCTTATTGTGCATATTCTAGCCATTCTTACCATCTCAAAGTAGTCTTAAATGCCAAAACCCCATTTAAAAAATGTGTATCACCTCCACACCTACCCATCTGTAAATGCAGCAACACATGGTAAGCATGATCCCAGAGATAAAACAAGCATCTGCTGTGTGAGGCCAAGGGCGAGGTGGGGCACAAACATATCTAAAGCATGATCCCTTACCAACTGGATACAAGATTGAAAAACACCAAGATAATCTGAAGTACAGGTTTGTTTTTTTCTTTTGGTTCAGTTTTTGTTAATAAAGAAAATCATTTTAAATATGGATACTAGTTTATCCAACTTCATTTGGAAATGTAGTATTAAAAAAAAAAAATCCAGGGGCTGGGGATACGGCCTAGTGGCAAGAGCGCTTGCCTCCTATACTTGAAGCCCTGAATTCAATTCCCCAGCACCACTTATACAGAAAATGGCCAGAAGTGGCGCTGTGACTCAAGTGGCAGAGTGCTAGCCTTGAGCAAAAAGAAGCCAGGGACAGTGCTCAGGCCCTGAGTCCAAGGCCCAGGACTGGCAAAAAAAAAAAAAAAAAAAAAAAAAAAATCCACCCAGACTCAGTGGCTCATGCCTATAATCCCAGCAACTAGGGAGGCTGACATCAGGAAGACTACGGTTTTTGAGGCCAGCCTCAGTAAAAAGTTCACAAGACCCTTTTACAATGAATAGCTGGGCATGGTGACCTGACCCTGTCATCCCTGTACACAGGAAGCTGAGATTGAGATGATCAAAGCTCCAGGCCACCCTAAGCAAAAAAAAAGAAAAAAAGTTCATGAGACTTCATCTCAATGGAAGGAACTGAGTATGGTGGCACTCCTGTCCTCTCAGCTACTGTAAGAAATGTAAACAGCAGGGTCATGGTCCAGGCATGAGACTGAACAGAAATCAAGACCCTATCCTAAAATAACTAGTCCACGAAAAGGCTAGAGGGGTGGCATAAAGCAGAATGCCCGTCTAGTAACAGTGAGGCAGAAGGAGGGGGAAAGAAAAGGAAGGAGGGAATCCAATGTATAGGTGGGGAAAAAAGCATGTATATATCAAGAATAAGAAAATTTCAATGAAGGAATTTATACTGATTAACTTATACTAAGGAACATCTCCATTTGCTTGTCCATGAGAAAAGATTCTGAAAAATTAGAGGTAGGGAGGAGTGTAAAAGAGGTAACACCGATCAAGATGCATTGTATTCATAAACTGACATGTTGAAGCAAATCCAGTTATATAACTATTTAAAGATAATTTTTTTGTCAGTCATGGTGCGTGAACTCGGGCCCTGAGCACTGTCCTTGAGCTCTTTTGCTCAAAGCCAGTGCTCTACCACTTGAACTACAGTGCCGCTTCCAGTTTTCTTGTGGTTAATTGGATATAAGGGGCTTATACACTTTCCTGCCTGGGCTGGCTTCAAACCATGATCCTCAGATCTCAGCCACCTGATTAGCTAGGAACACAAGCGTGAGCCACCAATGCCCAGCTTTAAAGATAATTTTTAAATGTTTTTAAAAAGAACAGAAGGCCAACCCACAACCGCAACTGATGTTTAGAAATAGAATTAGGGGGCTGCTCCTCCTTGGACAAAGACTTACATGATCATGACATTTGGACCAATGCCTGGACACCCTAAAGCTCAGATAAAACAAAGATGTGGCAACCACTCAAAAACTTGAGAAAATGCAAAGGGAATCAATGAGACAATATCTAAATGGCCTCCTTGATAAAGTTTTCTTGTTTTATAGTCACAGATCCAGTCTATTTGACAGCCGACTTCAGAAAGGACTTGGGCTTGATCCATCCTGTCTTTCTCTTCTCAGCTGCCTCTTAACATCAATCATCTTGTGACCTTCTATACTTGTATCTTTCAAATGTCCAAAAGGCCAAAGGGCACAAAGAAGTCAATATCCAGGCATCCTGGAGGTGTTAATTTTAAGCTATTTAAAAAGGAAAAAAATCACATGGGATTTTGTTTCCAGTCTTGAAGATTTTGCTACGATGAAAAAAAGAATACCCAGTGTTTACCATACAGACTGCTCTCAAATCAAGTCTATGTGGAACTCAATTATTTCTACAACACAATCAAAGAGACACTATACTTTACATACAGAAGAAACTGTATAATAAAGTACATGCTTATATATGATATTTAGGATATTTTGTATATGTCCATAGTAAGGATCATATATTAAAAGAACTATACATGAATTATTCCATTCTTGATGTTCATTTCTCAAATTATTAAAAATCTAACTATAGTCTTGCCTGGCTTTCCATGGAGTGTTTCCAAAGTATTGCTTCCTCTTTTCATCTTATTATTTAGCAACATTACTGTCATCAATTTTTAGAAAGGCTACAAACAAATGGACAAGCAAATGGAGATGTTCCTTAGTATAAGTTAATCAATATAAATGATCTGCAGTTAATATGCCACTTACTTGACTGCAGATAGCTGTTTCTATAGAATTCAATAGTAAATGAAACAAACTTAGATTCTAAAATAATTATTAATTTGGACTAAGAATTTTAACTCATTTTAAGTGAAGTACAATGCATGAACTGATAGAATACAAATTAATAAAATTGAATATTATCAGTTCTAAAGAACAGGCAATGAATTAAGAACCCAAACATCCCTGAAATATGACAACAGAAATATTTGAAAGTTTCTCTGGCATCTAATTTTATAATGTAAACAATTCAAAAAGTACTATGTAATTGTCAAGTATGGTAACTCACACCTATAGTCCCAGCTACTGTGGAAAGACTGGGAAGATCACAGTTCAAGGGTGACCTCCCAAAACACAAGATAGTTTTCAAAAAAAAGAAAGGCAAAAGGAGCTGGGGATAGGGCTCAAGTGGTAGACAGTCTGTCTACTAGCAAGCATGAGGCTGAGTTAAAGGCCTTGTACCACCAAGAAAAGTGATATCTATAATAATCTAAAATAAAGCCACCAAAATATATTAATCTTTTGTTTCAGCCTTTAAAAAATCCTCATATTAACTTTATGTTTAAAAAGAAAAATCAAAAGCCAGGTGCACAGTGACGCACATCTCTAATCCCAGCACTCAGGAGGCTGAGGCCAGCCTGAGCTATACAGTGAGACTCTGGCTCAAGAAAAAAATCAAAATGCCAATAAGGTAGCTGAAGTCAAAAGCAGTTGTGATAGTGGCTATTAAAACTCTGGGAATCGAATGAGAACACTTTGTCCTACCACTCACATAGTTTCCATGGGTCTAGTCTGGTAAGCAAATTCACAGCCAAGTTTCAGGTGAGGAAAAAGCATACCTTTTTGAGCCTATGGTTTTCCTTCAAGCTACACATGAATTACACAGAAATGAAATACAAGAACTAGCAGTCCTTTTTACCAGCTTTATATCTTGGTCTCCTGTGAATATTCACTTCCTTGCTATGCACTCACTTTCTAGAAGATAGAAACATATGCATAGACACACCAACTGTTATGTGAATCTTTTCAGAATTCACAGACCTTCCCTGTTACTCTAATCAAGTCGTAAGACATTCTCATGACAATTTAAGAGCCAGTGAAACCCCAAAATCTGTATTTTTTATGGCCAAAAGATTGTGGTATTTCTTTCTTACTGCCTTCATTATAATTTCCTCTATTTCACCAACTCTGCCTGATAATGTTAGAAACAAGAGTTACTCTTGTATTTCACATGATTATCCCTTTAGATCAGAGGCTGGCCAACTTTTTCTGTACACAGCTAGACAATACATGTTTACACTTTGAAGGTTACTCAGTCTCTGTGGCAACTATGCAACTCTGTTATTATAGCACAGTCAGAAACAAATAGGTATGGCTGTGTTCCAATAAAACTTTATTTACAAAAACAGGCAGGGGCAAATTTAGCCAAGGGTCATAGTTTATCAGTACCTGGAATACAGTAACGAGTTCACCAAATCCACAAAGAGGGAAATGAGCAAATACAATTGACCTCTAAAAATATTTTCCAGAAGGATTAAAGATCTAAATAAAAAGAACAAACTTTGCAATTCTTACAGGAAAATAAGAGAATTTCTGTCACTGGGAAAAGAAAACATTTCCTAAGAAAATCCTGTATAGTATAAAGAGGAAAAAAATCAAATATTTACCATTGAAACTCGAAATTTTTGCACAATGAAAGACCACTAATAGAGTTAAAAGACAAGCCACAACCTAAAAACTATGCATGTGCACCACAATTAGCCTAATGAGGATTAGCTTTTGAATATCTAAGAAGAAATATCAAGAAGCATACAATCCAGCAAAATAGGACAAGACATATATGTTCATACAGGCAACTCAGAAGAGAAAATAGAGGAGTTAATCAACATGAAAAATTCCCAACTTAATGAAAAACCAAGTGAAGACAAATTAAAATCACAGCAAGATGGCACTTATCCGTAATGAAACTGACAAAAAAAAAATGCTGAGCCAGGTATAGTGGTACATGCCTGTAATCCAGGGAGGCAGAGGTAGAAAGATAGCAAGCTTGTAGACAGTCTGGGCTTCATGGTAAATTCAAGGTCAGCCTGGGCTACATAGAGATTTTATCTCAAAAAAATCTGATAATAACAAGTGCTGACCAGGATGTACAATTCTGAAGACTCTGATCATATTGACAAATATTTAAGCCTTTTGATAGGAAAACAGAAAGAAATGAAAATGACAGAAGGGGTGATATTAAGAAAACACTGTATTCATAACCTGACTTATGCAATGGTAACCTCTTTGTACAACACAATATAAAAAAGGAAAAGAAAAATAGACAAAAATTCAAAGGAAAACACTATTAATTTTTTATAGATTACCCATCAAAATGGTGGCTGAAGATTTCATAGAAAGAATTTAGCTTATCACAGTAAATTAAATTATTATTCTTATCAATAAAATCCCATGCTGCATACAGACATATCAATTCCAATTTTAGGAATACAAGACAGGAACGCTTGTCTGGGTGTTATTGTCTACTGTAGCACTGCTTGTAACCACAACAAAAATAATTATGAAAAAATTGGAAAATTAAAAATCATGTACAAAGGCCAAGCACAGTAATACATGCCTGTGATCTCAGCACTGAAGAGGCTAGAGGATCACAACTTTGAGGTCTGCCTCAGCTACATAGTAACATTCCATCCCTTTCCCCAAATAAGGGACAATTAAAAGAAAAATTACACCATGTTTATTCAATGAAATATTTTATAATAGTTAACATTAGTGAATCAAATCTGGAAACGTACCAAAATTGATGGATACACTTAAATTGAAATATACAGAGTAGGAGGACCCTTGACACATAAATGGTAAAAATCTTTTAGTGCATCAGATGTACATACACACACACACACACACACACACACACACACACACACACACACACACACACTTTGTGAAAGGAAAAAAGAAAGGAGGGGGACCCACAGGCAAAAAGCACAATATATGGGTAGAAAGGCATAAAAACAACCCTGAGTGTAGTTACTGCTAAAAAAGAGAAAAAATAGGAGTGGGCAAGAGAGGAAATAGACTTTAGTCATCGCTATAAATTTTATTGCTTTTAATTTTGGGGAAAAAAGTAGGCTTTTTAAAGGGGAAAAATGGATTGTAAAAGTGAAATCTCTACTTCTTTTCAGGTAAAGATGGAAAAGCTCACTTAATAATTGAAAGATCCACCTACATCACTGACATCAACAAAAGCTAGAGTCTTCTGTCCCAATGACATTCCCAAGGCTCCTGACAAGTGCTACTTTTGCACCAAGGGAATCATAGAAAGAAAGCCTACCCAGATTGGAATGGTTACATGCAATGATTTGGGTATACCTTCAAAATGTACTAATTTAGGCTCTGAACACAGCTGAAAACTAGACAGTCTCTATCAGCTGACAAACAAGCCAACAAGGGTTAATTTGAGCCTACCAGGCAAGAAAATGAACAAGGATGAACTCTACACTCAAACACTAGAGCACATATTCACTCAAAAATGTAATAAGAAATCTGGTGGATCAAAAAGTTTTCTCAAGAGCACAGAAAATAATAGAATATAGGAATAAAATAATAGCATGTCAGTACTAATTATTTCATAGAGACAAATATTACCAGTATGCTAGGGATTACAAAGAGAATGCTCATATATTACAGTAAGTTTTAAATTCCTCCATTTGAAAAATAAAACAAATTCAATGAGGCAAAATTATCAAAATCATTTCCAATTCCCTTTAGATCAGCCTCTGGTTCTGTGACTAAGGAAGTCATGTATTTAGCTTCCATGGTCAGATATGGTTTAGCTACTAATAAATGACTGTTCTTATCAATAAAACTTGTGATTCATAAATCATTATTTTAAACAGTAAGTATATTCAACTACTACATTCCTTTAGGCTAGTTTTAACCTTCCACTGATAGTTCCAATATTAACAAAAGTATAAAACGAGGCCAGATATAAGTCACTAAATTGTCTTCACTATTGTTCACAGAATAAAAATTTTAATTGATTAATGATCTTAGGGTGTCTATCGCCATCTAGTGAACAATCACTTCAATTACCACACCAGACACTTGACAACTGATAACGGATACACATGCCAAGTCATTGCTGTAGGCTTACTCAAATTCTTTTTATGCCTTTCTACCCACATAATGAGAACAAGCACCAATCCAGACAGCATTTTTACAGTCGCTTGAGTGTCTTTGAGTGAAGTTCCATATTTCTTTTCTGGAAACATTGACTTCATTACTTTTAAATAACTTGCATACTGTGAGGTCTCTCACACAGTTCTTAATCACTAATTTCTGTACCACTAAGCAATTAAAAACTGGGGAAGAGATTAAGTATGAAAGATCATATCTGTGAAAAGACAATATTGATGCCCATTTGACCCACTACTAGCACTTTTATTATAAGTCTGTTTTTAAAAGTACAATTAGTAATTACTCTGAGGACTCTAGCAACCATAATACATTTGATTACAGAAATTATTAGGTCACAAGAGTTAAACCTGCATGATTCTGACAAAAATGAGCACACACAAAATAAGACTTCAAAACAAAAAGGGAGGGAGAACTTCAAGGCACCTCCAAACTGCATTAACCCATATCCAAATGCAAAACTGTACCTTCTTTTGCAAAGGCATGCTAGCAGGTTTCTTCCTTACTAATTTCTATTTGAACCTTAATAGAACTTACCCTATAAGGACTTTAAAAGCAGAATTTATAAGATCTTCAAGTTGCTATATTACTTTGTCAACTCTTATTACCAAAAATTTCTGTTTAATAAGTTTACATACTCCAAAATCTCCCAACTAAATCTCATTTTATACTTTGTCCCTACTTCTTTAATAATTAAAAGATGCTTGAAAACCAAAAATATTTATGAATAAATCCAAGGAGTGCTAGCAAGTCCAAAAAGAATATCACATACACTATTTCCATATACCAATACTAATAATTATGACAAACTTTAACAATCATTTTTATTTTAGTAAATAATATCTATAGAGCTCTGTGGATCATCTAGAATAAGAGTTTAAGGGAGCAGTTATTAAAGTATTTCTCATTAACTTTATGAAAGGCCTACATTCCATTTCATAAACATTGTATGTATTATTTATAGAAAGAAAAGGGAGTAAGAAACAGGGAAAGTAGAAACCAAGAATCTCAATCACATGATTATGTCTAGATATAGCTGAAATTCTTTATTTCTTAGAGTGAGCAGGGTTTTTTATATTTCATTTATTAGTGATCTCTTATTGTTATATTTTACAGAATGGAAAAATTAAAATTGAGTTTAGCTCCATTAAAAATTCAACTAAATGAAAATACTGCCCTTAAAATTCAATGGATTAGAGGAGTTGGGGAGATCATTGGACAAATTTGGGGCTTATCATTATCAACAGTGCCCTTTTAAGCTTTTGGATTTCTAAGCCAATGCAGAAAATGTAACAACAGGGATTTCCCAACAGCAAGAGGCACTCTCCAAGGGAGTAAATTGTCAACTATTGCCTCTCGTGAGAAACTTAAGAGTAACCTTGAACCAATCTCAATAGTCAACCCATGTATTATCACCCAGTTGGGGCATAGTGAGTGCATTTCCTAATACAAAAATAAGATGGTATTCTATCAGAAGCCATTGGATACACATACAGAAATGAAATTTAAATAATTTTGAAGTAAATTTAGCCTAAGAAACTGCAAACATCATTCTCTTACTTCAGCTAGCCCCTATTTATATCCCATGTGAGGAAAAAAAGGTCTATGTGTTGTGGTAAGTATTGGAAAAAGATGATCCGCTGCCAATAAAGGGTGACTATAAAGCAGAACTACTCATGAAACACACCCTGCAATGATGGAGACAATACTCAGCAAAAGAATTACAACCAGAAAGACATGAGCTCAACTCAAAACAGGTACTCAATATCCTTTACTTCTTTGACTCATTTACAAAATGGGAACATTATTACCCATATCAAAGGATTCTTGTATGGTTCTAACAAGCTAATGGCACGTATAGCTTCCAACGATCACTGTGGGTCAACACATGCTTTGCCTGTCCTCACGATGTCCTAGGCCAAATCTCTCATATAGGGCACAGGGCTGCCAACATAAAAGTGACAGTCTGATGTTTGCTTCACATATCAGGTTGACATGCACTGTTCAATACAGTAGCCATTAACTATGTGTGGCTAATTTAATTTCATTTCAAAAACTCTACTTTCTCACCTAGTTAGGTATAACCTAACTAGATAGTGCAAAGAACATTTTAGTATCTTAAATTTTTATTCAACAGGGGGCTGGGAATGTGGCAAAAAAGTACTATTCAACAGTGTGTTGGTCTAGACACTAAAGCAGAGGTCAGCAAACCTTTAAAGTTTGATTTTTTTTTTGCCAGTCTTGGTACTTGAACTCAGGACCTGAGCACTGTCCCTGGCTTCTTTTTGCCCAAGGCTAGCACTCTACCACTTGAGCCATAGCGCCACTTCTGGCTTTTTCTGTATATGTGGTGCTAAGGAATTGAACCCAGGGCTTCATGTATATGAGGCAAGCACTCTACCACTAGGCCATATTCCCTGCCCTCAAACCTTTTTCCTTGATGTGCCAAATGGTAAGCTTTGCAGGCCATAGAACACTCTATATTGACAACTCAACTCTGGGATCATCACACAAAACAGTTATATATGATAGGCACACGAATAAATTTGACTATGTTTCTTTTTTTTGCCAGTCCTGGGGCTTGAACTCAGGGCCTGGGCACTGTCCCTGAGCTTCTTTTGCTCAAGGCTAGCACTCTACTACCTGATCCACAGCATCAGTTACGGCTTTTTCTGTTTATGTGGTACTGAGGAATTGAACTCAAGTCTTCACGCATGCTAGGCAAGCACTCTACCACTAAGCCACAATCTCAGCCCTTGACTATATTTCAATTATACTTTATTTACAAAAATAGACAACAGGCTGGATTTAGCCCAAAAGCCATTGTTTTTCAATCGTTTCTCTAGAATATTGAGTGTAGATCCCCAATATAAGCATTCTGCCTACAACTACTATCTGACTTTAAAATCCAATAGTCTTATATTCACTGACAAGACAATAGCATAGTGCACTTAATTTAATATTAAATCTAGCTACTTTGTGTCTTCTTTAAAGAACTTTAACCTAACCAATATCAACCAGCTATCTGAATATTCCCTAAGCCATCATCCTGATTTAATTATCTGTAGAGCCAATCATACCGTCTTAGTCAGTTTTGTACTTATTTATTAACTTATTTAGTCTGTTTTCCCAAACAATCCTTTCCTCACCTCACATCCTCTACCGATGCATACCCTTTCCCCTACTTTAGGTAGAATATAAGCTTCATGATAACAAGGACCATTGGCCAATACTCTATCCCCAGTAGCCAGAACAAAGCATGGCAAATACAAGTTTCATAAATAATCACACACATAGAATTGATGAATGGATGCTCATGTCAATGCCTATCTGTCTCAAATTTGTTCAGGAAAAGACTATCTAGAGCTGTATAACTAGATAAAGTTGTCTCTCCCACATTATACCATGTATCATTAAAAATACTCATATTTAGAGACCTGAATATTATTATGCCATTTACCTCTCTTCCTTTGTATGTCACCAAGGCAGCCAGTGGTTTGGCGTAAAATCTGCTATAGGAAAATCCCAGGCAACCGTACATACTGTTCGCTGTGAGTTTCAAAGCCTTCTGTCGAATGTCATACTGCAGGCCACACAAGGATAAAAGACAAATAACAATATTTGCAGATGCTTAAGTATCACATTAGGTATCTGTCCAGATCACCAATGAAGAGAATCCCCTCAATATCCCTGGGGTGAAAAAAAAGAACACTTAAAATGCCCAACCTGTCCTCCCGGATCCATGATACCCTAACCTCCTGAAACAAGTAAATACAGACTCTAAAGCTGCTAGGATTCAGTGAGACAAGATCTGGCCCTTGTAGATAGAGGTGCCATCATTCTGTGGCAGTCTGCAGTGTTTTTGAATGGTTACCACAAATAAGAATATGCACCTGCCCATAGTATGATGTTTATACTACTCCCTAAATAGTCAAACTGCCCACACTGACACTGTCACTCAGATGTCATGGAGTAAAAAGATATACCTGAAGAATAAGGTCTGGATTTAAATCTTGCTGTTTCATTAGCTGTTTGACTTGTTTTCTCCGTTCTACCAATTTCCGAATCTCTCTGGGCAAAATGCCCATTTCTAAGTTTGAATTGGGTAGTTCAGGGATTGGTTCTTCTTGTTCTCCATCCTGATAAACACACAACAAAAATATCACACATGTTAAAAACTGGTAAACTACTAAAGTTGTATTTGGTAGGATCTTTACCGAATGATCACATCTTAAAACCATTCTTTTCTGAATAAAGACCAACAACAATGCCTGGGCAGTCTGAAAAAGAGCTGGCTATAAAATACTCACTTGCCCTTCTCTTCTCTCACCCCAGCTCTTCCAGCCTATCATTCCTAGTATCTCCCATCCTTGAAGTGACTCACAAACTTAAATTTCAAGTGGAAAGATCAGTTGATACACGTGAGGAACAACATAAGACATCTGGGAAAATTGTTTTTAAAATATAAAGGTTAAGACAAGACTTGTAAGACTAAAAAAATGGCAGCTAAACTGTTTTAAATAATTTATATAACCAAAAATGCTATGGGATTTTAAGACTATGCAGAATCATAGTAGTTATTATAAATTCTCTAGACTAAGAATTAAAAGGTATATACTAAATCAGTAAGTTTCTCTTAAGATTTGGAGCACATGTAAACAGGTCACGACATTTCCAGAAAGTAAAGCATGCATATTCCTTAGCATTTCTGTAGTACCCTTTACTTATAAAGTGCTTTGCAATCAGCATTTTAGAAATGCAACCAGCAGTGCTCTTACATTAAAATTTACAGCAGGAAAAGCATTACACCATTTTCCCAGGCCTCCATTAATTCTATTAACAGACTGCAAGAAAAGCCAGGCACATTTGTCCTTTCAAAGGTTCAAAATAAAAAAACAAAACCTCTTAAGGTATGTCAAATCAATGGCATTTGATAACCTGTCTCTTACAAACTATCTTATTTTATTGTTTTCCAAGACAGCTTAAAATAATAGCAGCCCTATTAAAGCAATTTTAGTATACATTCTAATTTATTTACAATAACTATGGAAGTAAGGGAGGAAATAAACACAAAGGATCTTGAGTCAGGACATTTGTAATTCACTCCAGGCCCTACCATCATTACCCACATGACTCTTACATTCTGAACAGGAAATGAGACACTACAATGATACAGAGTCTCCAAACTGCTACATGTATTCTATCTCCCTTTTATACATCCAGAATCCACTGTTCAATTCAACAAAACAGTAGTGGAGCCAGGCACTAGTGGCTCATGCCCGTTATCCTAGCTAGTCAGAAGGCTGAGATCTGAGGATCACTGTTCAAAGCCAACCTGGGCAGTAAAGTATGTGAGGCTCTTCTCTCCAGCTAACACCAGAAAACAGGAAGTAGTGTTTTGGCTCAAAGTGATGGAGCATGAGCCTTGAACAAAAGAGCTTAGGGACAGCACTCAGGACCTGAGTTCAAGCCACATGACTAACCCAAAACAAAACAAAATGGTAGTAGGCAGCAGCTAGCTAGCAAAGAGGGCTTAATGATAACTATCACATGCTAGTGAAAGAATAAGACTGAAGCAAAAAATACTAAGCAAAGACAGTCACTTTCTTTGGGGGTTGTCTACTCACTACCTTCTCTGCCACAGTAGCCTCCAGCCCCACAAACAGGTCACCCTTAACAGCCACATGTATACTCCATGAAGCCACATCTCTGGTCACAAGAGATGGGACAAGGGGTGCTCATTTGCTAAAGTGGCAGACCTATCAGGTTCTCCTTTCTGGCAATGTGAACTGAGAAACAGCTCATGGGCATGCACGTGGAACCAAAGGATAGGAAAATTAAGCACCTAGACAACAAATAGACAACTTCTGCCACAAATAAGGGGAGGGGAGAGAGAGAGGGAGGAGTGGAGGAAGAATAAACGAAATGTAAATAATATCAATATTGCCCAGAGACCAGAATGTTATTCAGCAGTACAAAAGAGTTAAGTATGAATGCATGATACACATAGATAAATCTTGAAAACGGCAAGCCAAGTGAAATAAGAAATAAAAGGCTACCTATTATATGATCTCACAGGAAACATCCAAAAACACAAATCTACACAGTCAGAAATATAAGTGGTTGCCTGGAGCTGGGAAAGAAAAAGGGATAATGGCAGTGATAGGTGGAAAGTTTCTTTGAGGAAAAATGAAAGTACCCTAAAACTAAATGTGGCAAATGCAAACTGTGAACACATGCTGTATGTATTTCATAGGCAGACTTAGACTTATGGAGTGTGTATTATAACTCCAGCATACTTTTAAAAAGCTATAGAATAAGTTGTCTCTCTCTCCTTCTTTTTTTTTTTTTTTTTTGGGGGCCAGTCCTGGGGCTTAGACTCAGGGCCTGAGCACTGTCCCTGACTTCTTTTTGCTCAAGGCTAGCACTCTGCCACTTGAGCCACAGCGCAACTTCTGGCCATTTTCTGCATATGTGGTGCTGGGGAATTGAACCCAGGGCCTCATGTATACGAGACAAGCACTCTTGCCACTGGGCCATATCCCCAGCCCCTCTCCTTCTTTTTGATGAGTAGGAATGTATACTTCAGCTGGGCACCAGGGGCTCACATCTGTAATTCTAGCTATTGAGGCTGAGATCTGTGGATCAAGGTTCAAAACCAGCCCGCCCAGGCTGGAAAGTTCATAGAACTGTTATCTACAATTAAGAACCAAAAAAATCCAGAAGTAGAGTTGTGGCTCAAGTGGTAGAGTGCTAGCCTTGAACACAAAAGCTTAGGGACAATGCCCAGGCCCAGAGTTCAAACCCCAGGACCAGCATGAAAAAGAAAAGAAAAAAAGGCATATTTCAAGAGTGAAACCTAGAATACAAACCCCTTTGGTGCTCTTCTTTTATTAAGCAATACTTTTAATGTTAATTCCAAGAGCCTTGGATGAATACAAACCTCAGCAGATTTCTGTGCCTCTGAAGCAACTCTTTGCACCGTTGTAAAACAAATGTTGAATTCTTGAATGATGGAAGGATATAAACTGTTGAAGTCCAAGAGCAAAATGAACTTATCATAAAAACCTGAAAATTTTTAAACAAAGTCATATGATGTCATATAAAAACTCTAAACGAAAACACTATCAAACATATTCAAAGTTCCGTACTGCGAAGTATACAAGAAATTATACACTATCCAACACTGAAAAGCAGGTAAAGTGAAAAGAAAGTCAGCTGCCACTCCATAAATGATTAGAGTTAGAATAAAAACTCAAATCACACAAGACAAAGGAAAGATACTGTCTCTCCTTGGAACCAACTACAACCAGTCCATTCTCTCATAACCCCAAAGCATACCATTATTATGGAAAAACACCACCCCATGCATTTTAGAAAACTATCTTATCCATTTCAAAATTAAAGTAGTTAAATTCTTCTTTAAGTAAGCATTCCTTCTACCTATTCACCCACTCACAGCACAAATAAAAACATAGTGATTATAGATTTCTATCCCCATTTTCAAAGCATAAAATGGGAAGCTCACTGACCTATACACAAACTGTACTTAATACTGGACAAGAAACATAACATTTAAATGTCAGTAGTGGAACGATCCATCCTTTTAACTTAAAAAGGCTGAACAGAAGGCTACAGTATTTCTCTAGGACATTTACGAAGAGTTGTCTTCACTTCAAGAAGAAACTGAACAAAATTAAATGTCCATTATTAATATAGTAATAAAGCCGGGCACCGGTGGCTCACGCCTAGAATCCTAGCTACTCAGGAGACTGAACTCTGCCTGACTGCAATTTGAAGCCAGCCTGGCTGGGCATGAGACTCATATCTCCAATAAACTACTCAAAAAAGCCAGAAGTGGTGCTGTGGCTCAGATAGTAGAGTACTAGCCTTGAGCACAAAAAGGCTCAAGGACAGTGCCCAGGCCCTGAGTTCAAGCCTAGGATGGAAAACAAAAAGACAGTGGTAAATGCAATCATATTAACATATTTATTACTCTCCATCACCATCAAACTAACCAACCCATTTGTTTTTTACATACCTCCATGGTAAATATCATCTCCATTATACAGAAGAGAAAATTGAATCTTACAATGGTTAAATACAAGATTAGTACACAAGATAGTATCTAGCACTCAAAGAACTACCACTTCATATCATTACAACTAACAATAAAATTGGTTTAGTCAAAAATGACTCCTACTCAGAATTACCAGTGATAAAATTCACATTAACTTCTGCACAATAATGTAAAGATACTTAATACTACTGTTTAATTATATACTTTGAAATGATTTAAAAATTTAGAAAAAAATTAGAAAATTTCTGATTTCTTCAGACAGTTATAAATAGCTCACACCTGTAATCCTAGACACTCAGTAGGCTGAGATCTGAGGAACATATTTCAAAGCCAGCCCAGGAAGGAAACTCCTTGAGACTCTTATCTCCAACTATCAAAAAGCTGGAAGTGAGGCTGTAGCTTAAGTGGTAGAACAGCCTTAAACAAAAATGCTAAGAGGGCTGGGGATATAGCCTAGTGGCAAGAGTGCCTGCCTCATATACACGAGGCCCTAGGTTCGATTCCCCAGCACCACATATACAGAAAACGGCCAGAAGCGGCGCTGTGGCTCAAGTGGCAGAGTGCTAGCCTTGAGCGGGAAGAAGCCAGGGACAGTTCTCAGGCCCTGAGTCCAAGGCCCAGGACTGGCCAAAAAAAAAAAAAAAAATGCTAAGAGACAGAGGCCCTGAGTTCATGCCTAGTATGGGCACACACACACAAAAAAATCACTTTTCACTTTGTGTACCACAAAGTATCTTTCTTGCTGTTCCTGACAAGTGAGAAGTTAGTCTATGAAAAGTTCAATTTGGTAGTTAGTGTCTTTACTTCTGAAAGTGGTACTGGTACCTGGGGCAGAGGCACAGCCCACCCATAATAAGGGAGGAAGACAGAGGTAGACATGCTTCGACCACAGAACCAAGAGGTACTAGAAAACTTGGCAATGACTAAAATCTAACCTACCACCTGTTTCAGTATTACTCATAGCTTGAGTTTTTTCATCTTTAGATAGAACTAACAAAATTCAAATTACATAAAAATTATACAAAACATCTATTTTACTGTCCACGAATACAACGGTGGTAGTGCACAGTGAAAAATATTCACATTGCTGGGTGCCGGTGGCTCACACCTGTAATCCCAACTACCCAAGAGGCTGAATTCTAAGGATCATGGTTTGAACCTAGCCTGAGCAGGAAAGTCTGTAAGACTCTATCTCCAGTTACCCACCTAAAAACTTGAGTGGAGCTATGGCTCAAAGTGGTAGATGGCTAGCCTTGAGCAAAAAAGCTCAGGGACATCATCTAGGTTCTGAGTTCAAGCCCCATGACCAAAAAAAAAATTCCTATTAGTTTCAAGTTAGGAACTTCATGTGTAAAAAACATAAAAATAAGACCCTAAAAATAAGACCCTTGTGAGACTTGTTGAATGACTTCCACGATATAACTTCAGTCTTCTAGTCTCTAATCCTAGCTCTATATGATGAGATTTCTTAATACAAGGACAAACCAATGTGCTGCCCAGCCTTACCAACTTTGGGTTCCAAAACCAAGCCACCAGCATAAGCTGCTTTCTTACGTCCTTTCTTATGGGTATCTCCATCAAATTCTTCATCTTCATCTCCCTAATATCAAATGGAAAGATAACTTCACTAGCCAGTAACTAGTTAACTAATTAAGAAGTTTTATCATTCCTTCTTTTCCAATTGCAATGCTCAGGTCTAACAAAAATGATTTACTTTTAGTATTTTAATACTTTGTGCTAAAAGTAAATCATTTAGGTTAGATCTACCTACGGGAAAAGAGTTATTGGTGTATGCTCATTCATGAAATGAATGTCAAATATGATTTCCTAAACAAATGCCTATCTCTGAATTAAAAATATGCAAATTCTATTTTTAAACACTTCTGAAATCATAGAAATTTCACTGTGAAATTCTAGCTACTTAGGAGACTAAAACTGAAAGGATGGTGTCAGGGATAGCACAGTCAAAAAGTTCACAAAACACATTTCAACCAAAAATCTGAGCATGATGGTTTGCATGTCCTTCCAGATATTTAAGAAGCATATAAGAAGCTGGGAATATGGCCTAGTAGTAGAGTGCTTGACTCATACATGAAGCCCTGGGTTCGATTCCTTAGCACCACATATGTAGAAAAAGCCAGAAGTGGCGCTGTGGCTCAAGTGGTAGAGTGCTAGCCTTGAGCAAAAAAAAAAGCCAGGGACAGTGCTCCGACCCTGAGTTCAAGCCCCAGGACTGGCAAAATAAAAAGCATAAATAGGAGAATCATGGTCCAGGCTGGCTGGGCAAAAAGCAAGACCCCATTAAAAGTATCAAAACAAGCAAAAAGAGCAAGAGGTGTGGCCCAAGTGACAGAACACTTACTTGTCTAACAAACACAAGGCCCTGAGTTCAAAATTCAATACCACACAAAAAATGTCAATGTGAAATCAATAGCTATTAAAACACTATTTTTGTATTATACAAATTTTTGGATTATAAAAGAACATTTAAATCATCAATCTCAGAGCTGGCCAGTGGTTCACTCCTGTAATTCCTGCTACTCAGGAGGCAGAGACCATCAGGACAATCATATTTCAAGACAAGCCTGGGCAAAAAGCAAGATCTCATCTCAACATTAATAAGCCAGGCAATAGTGGTCTAAATGTGTGGTCCCAGCTTTGCAAGAGGCTATGGGTTGGAGGACTGCAGTTTGAGGCCAATCCAGGCAAAATGTTAGCAAGATTCTATGTCAAAACATAAGGTGGACTTTAACATCCCATTCTTACTCTGAATCAGGAAAACCACTCCAGAGATCTTACTGTGGACATTATAATAAAACAAGTTAAGTATCCCCAGTCTGAAGTGTGAAATGCTTTAAAATTTGAAATTTTTCAATATGGCAATATACGCAGGAAATTCCACACCTGATTCTTTTGTGATCGATGAATTTAAAATATTTTACAAAATGACATTTAGGCTCTGTGTATAAGGTATATGTGAAAAATAAATTTCATGTTCAGATTTACATCCCACCCCCAAGATTCTTCATTATATATATGCATATATTTCACAATCCAAAAATCTTATAATTTCAAACACTTCTAATCCAAGCATTTCAGATCAGGTATACTCAACCTGTACCGAAAAATGGAGCACAAAAATAAAGGCCCCTGGGCCTTAGCGGTAGAGTGCTTGTCTAGCATTCACGAAACCCTGGGTTCAATTCCTCAGCACCACATAAACAGAAAAAGCTAGAAGTGGTGCTGTGGCTCAAATGGTAGAGTGCTAGCCTTGAGCAAAAAGAAGCCAGTGACAGTGCTCAGGGCCTGAGTTCAAGTCCCAGGAGTGGCCAAAATACATACATATATACATACATACAGGCTCCCAGCCAGGCACTGGTAGCTCATGCCTGTAATCCTAGCTGCTCAATCTGAAGGTCTTAGTTCAAAGCCCAATCAGATAAGAAAAGACCATAGGGTTGGGGATTTAGCTCAGCAGAAGAACACTTTGCAAGGCCCTGAGTTCGGTCCTCAGCTCGGGAGGGAGGGAGGGAGGGAGGGAGGGAGGGAGGGAGGGAGGGAGGGAGGGAGAGAGGGGGAGAGAGAGGGAGAGAGAGAGAAAGAAAGACAGAGAGAAAGAAAGAAAGAAAGAAAGAAAGAAAGAGAGAGAGAGAGAAAGAGAGAGAGAGAAAGAGAGAAAGAAAGAGAGAAAGAAGGAGAGAAAGAAAGAAAGAAAGAAAGAAAGAAAGAAAGAAAGAAAGAAAGAAAGAAAGAAAGAAAGAAAGAAAGAAAGAAAGAAAGAAAGAAAGAAAGAAAAGAGCCAACCGTGGGATGCTTATCTCCAACTAACCACCAAAAGGAGAGAAATGAAGCTGTGGCTAAAGTGAGAGAGCACCAGCCTTGAGCAAAAAAGCTAAGAGACAGTGCCAAGAACTTGAGTTCAAGCTTTAATACTGGCACCAAGAAAAAAAAATGAATATGGACTCATAGGTTTAAGGTAATGAAAGGTTTACATTTGGGCTTATGTGTGAAAACACTTTCTGTATTAGTCACCTGTCAGAGAGGTCTAATGCCACCATCAAAGAATAGCATATTTCACAAATAATTTTTGCCTGTCCAGAAGGGGAAAAAAACAAAACAAAAAATAGCCACACAAGCACAATGGAACCAACCTGGCATGGCTTCTAGTACACAGGGGTTGATTATCTTGGAAACAGATGTTACCACAGAAAAAAAAGCTATTTAGGTAATAAAAAAGAGGAATAAGAAAAGGCAAAATACTATGCAATTTTGGACCTACCAGTTTTTGCTGAGGTTTTCTGAAATTCTGCTTGTCAGGCACAATATAGTTGTTTTCATAAAATGCATGAAGCAACAAGAATTCATTTCGCTCAGATCGTCCACCCATCAGTGTCCTAGACTATTAAACAGAATTTTTTTAATTTGAAAATAAAATCATAATAATCAAAAGCAATTCGGAGTCAGTTAATTTAATCATGGCACCACCTTTAAAACCACTCCCAGTAAGAAAGGTTGCATTTTTACTAGACTATTTCTAACATGTTCTTTAAGCATTATACTTGAGAGACAAAGAGGACTTAAAATATCAACAGCTTGGCTATTTCCTTACTTCCCAATGGACCATCCAGCAAGTACCCATTTCCAGATGTTAGAGAGATGATCCTTATATTCACCCAAATTCAACACACTGCACCTGGCATTCCTCCCTTTCCCCAACTAGTTGTTCTTTTTACAAAAGAAGCCCAGCTTTCACAACCAAGTTACTCATTTTATAACCATGCATTTAGTCTCATTATCATATAACAACTACCCCAAGCAAACACTGAATCCAACAGGAAATGCTTTTTCCCCATTTCTAAGTTAAATTTACCATAATGTTCCCAGCGATGTTAGTGATCTGCAATGCTAATGGAAGAACGTTTAGCTCACACATGATCTGCAAAATGAACCTGGCATCTTTCCAGGTGTGTTCCAACAGGTACAACAGATGAGAAGATTCACTGTACAGAAAAGTAAGAATGAAACAGAATCAAGTAATTAAAAGAAACAATGACTATAATCAGAACTTCATGAAATAGTACAAAGAATTTTTGGTGTAAGTAACTGTAGAGCTACAGCACCTTGGCTTTGGAAACAATTTAAAGTAAGGTTGGTATGTAACTAGGAATGCATTCATACCATTGATCCCTGTGCCCTTCTCTGAAACACATACAAAAAAATCCATAAAGAAATTATGTGTTAACTACAACCTTGAGAAAGCCTAAGTCTCTTCCTTCATTCTGTCAAGTATATACTGCATGCCTACTTCATGCCAGGAACTGACTATGACTGTAACTGAAATATCCTGTCCTCGTGGAGTATATGTCCTCATGGGGACAAAGACCTAGAAGAGGTGAAGGACGAAGCTTGTGGATGAGTATACGAGAAAAGTGAATTCCAGGCAGATAACAACATATTTAAAGGCTCCAAGCCAAGCACAGAGCTGGTAGTTTCAGTAGTTCCAGAACACAGGAGAAAATCAGTATGGCTGAAGAAGACAAAAAGATGTAAAGAACAGTAGGAAACTAAGACACAGTTAACAGCATTGAGATACATTGTACAGGACCACACAGGCCAAAATAAGGACTTTGTGGTTTTTTTACTTTGAATGAAATAGTAACTGGGAGATTTTGAACAGATTTAATTTTAGCAGGATAACTCTGGTCCTGGATTTACAATAGACTATAAGAGGTGGGTGCCAATGGCTCATGCCTGGCAATCCCAGCAACTCAGGAAGTAGAAACTGAGAGGATTTCATTTTTAATGCCATCCCGGGGGAAAAATAGTTTTCAAGACTCCATTTCAATCAAAAAGCCAGGTTTGGTGGTTTGTGCCTATGGTCTCAGCTACATGTGAGGATTCTAGGTGGATGGACTGCAGTCTGTGGCTGGCCCAGGGCCTAAATGTAAAACCTTACCTAAAAAATAACTAAAGGGATGGAGGTGTGGCTCAGGTAGCAGAGTCTCTGCCTATATGAGGCCCTGAGCTAAAACTCCAGTATTGCCAAAAAACAAATCACAAGGGCACAAGGCCAAAAGCAAGATTAATATATAAGAATATGACTTGTTCCTTGTGAAACTCATGGTGGAGTTTAATCCTCATTATTTATTACTACAAGGGTAGAAGTATAAATAGTAGTATATTTACAGATAAAACGGAAGGAGTGGCAGCATACTCCTGTAATCCCAGTTAGACTGGAGGCATAAGTAGGCAACTATAGTCCAAGGCTAGAACCCAGGCAAAATCTCAAGACCCTAACTGAAAAGTGAAAGCAAAAAGGATGAGGGTACAGTTCAAATGGTAGAATGCCTGCCACAAGGTCCTGTGTTCAAACCCCAATTGGTATCTCATGATTGAATACTGTTGGCTTTTTAATGAGAGCAGAGTACATACTCTGTGCTCTGTGTCTCATATCACATGATGCCCTGCACTATGCACTACCTCAGACCCTTATAACAAAAGATTATTACTAATTGAGGCCTCTCAAACCCAGACATCCAAAATTGTAAGCCAAAACAAATCTCTTTTCTCATTTATCCAGTATGTGCTGTTGTGTTTATTAGCAACAGAAAAATGGATAAAGATACACAGTAACCCAGGGAAAAGAGATACAAGTGGTCAGAGCTAGATTTATTTAGAAAGTCAATTACACAACTACTTAAAAACAATAAAAATATTTATTTTAATAAATAAATCAGAAGAAAATTTTAAAAAAGTTGACAATTTTCTGCTGAATTCTAAGGAATGCAAGATCATACCTATACATATTTCGTACATTCTCCGTTGGAATTACAACCCTTTCAGTTTTCAGAATCTGTTGAACCAGTTCTGTTAAATGGTAGCTTTTACAATGAATTAATTCCTTGGCTGAAATTTCCACATCACAAATCATTCGGCCACAGGTAGCATTTCTTTCACCAAATCCACTCCGGCTCTACAAAAGAGAGAAAAGGCAAATCCCATGAAAGAGCAGATACTGAGAATATTCCATTCTAACCTATTTTGAAGCTGACACCAAAATTACAATGATGGAATTCTTCTGTCATTTACCAGTCAAATATTTTTGAACACTTGCTATGTATCAGACATTGTTCTAGGCACTCTGGATATAGCAGTAAGCAAAATAGAAAAGATTCATTTTTATTGCAATAAATTTAAAAAACAGAGAACTGCTTATCACCAATGCAAGGCACTCAGTTCAAACCCTAGTAACACAAAAAAACATACACAAGAAATTTTATAGCTTTAGGAGGTAATAAACAGATGACAAAGAAGGAAAATAATGCAAGGTGAGAGGGAAAAGGATTTTGAAGGGACTGCATTTTAAATAGAGTGATCAGGGTAGAGCTCACTGAGAAGATGCCTTATAATGAAAAAAACAAAAGTATTTGGATGAAGTGCTAAACCTGCCCACAATAAAAATATAAGCAAGAAAAGCAAGAACAATAGCTCCAACTATGATGAAACTAAATCCACTTGAGGAATGGCTCAAGTGCTAGAGTTCCTGTCAAGCAAGAGCAAGGCCCTGATGTTAAACTCCAATGCTGCGAAAAGACAAAGAAAAGGACATGAGGCTTGAACTGAGGGCCTCACACACTGACCCACCAATGCTTGCTCATTCAGTTGGTGCTCTACCACTTAAGTCACATCTCCAGTCTAGATTTTTGCTGATTATTTGAAGGTGAAATCTCAGACTTTTCTGCCTGGGCTGGCTCCAAACCACAATCCTTTGAATCCCAGCCTTCTGAGTAGCTCCAATTACAGGTCTGAGTTACCTGGCTTCATTGTTTTCTTATAGCTCCCTTTCATTCATTCTTCTTCTGAATAATACTCTGGTTTCTGAAGCCTCCAACCCTGTCCTACTAAAGACTATCACTTTAGAAATGTATTCTATCTTTACTAACATGGCATTCTATATTTACTATTCCAAGATTTAACTGCTAATTTAAAAACTACCAATGGGCCAGGCCAGGTGCTGGTGGCTCCCACTTGTAATTCTAACTGCTCAGGAGGCTCAGATACAAAGATCATGGTTCGAAGCCAACTCAGGCAAGAAAGACCATGAGACTTTTATCTCCAATTGATCACCAAAAAGCTGAAAGTGGAACTATCACTCAAGTGGAGAACACTAGCCTTGAGGGGAAAAATAAAGCTCAGAGATAGCACCCAGGCCTTGAATTCAAACCCCAGGACCAACACATAAAAAAAGAAAAGAAACTGCCAGTGGCTTTTACAAATAAAATGCTGTATTCAAAAGAAGCTATGCTTAGTAGCAAAGTTATAATAGCACTATGGGGAGGGGGTAGTAAAAAAAAAATAAAATGAATGACTGAATGCATGGAAGAGAGTTAAAGAAACTCTAAATAATGGCCTTATACATTAGTCATTATTGCCTGAATTAGTTATTTCGTTAGGAGTTATAAAATCATGGACTTAGCCAGGTACCAGCAGCTCACATTTGTAATCCTAGCTACTCGGGAAGCAGAGATCTGAGGATCACAGTTCAAAGCCAATCCAGGACGAAAAGTCCCCAAGAGACTCTTATCTCCAATTAAGCACTCAAAAACTGGAAGTGGAGCTGTGGATCAAAGTGGTAGAGTGCTAGCCTTGAGCAAAAGAGTTCAGGGACAGCATCTAGGCCCTGAGTTCAAACTCTATGACTGGCAAAAAGAAAAAGAAAATGATAGACTTCCAATTCTGTCCATGTTTCTGAGTTCAATGTTTTCATTAATCAGCATGATTTGGTTACACTATATAATAGTTTATATAGTAAAGAAAGAATAGATAATCATTTCTCTTTCATTGTTAATTATCCAAATAGGAGGTAGGTACCAGCAGTACATATAGTAGCACATGTACTTTATGTGTTTGTTTGCTTGTCCAGGTTGTTACTGTTTTTAACTTCCTATTTTATGGAACATCCTATAACAAGATAAATCCTATTTCAAAGAAAATAGTGTTCTATGGTAGATATCAAATGTTTTAAAAAGCCAAACTTAGCTGGGCACCAGTGGCTCACACCTATAATACTAGCTAATCAGGAGGCTGAGATCTGAGGATCGTGGTTCAAAGCCAACCCTGGCAGAAAAATCCATGACTCTTATCTCCATTAAGTTTATTATAAGAAAAAGCCAGAATTGGTGCTGTGGCTCAAGTGGTAGAGCACTAACCTTGAACACAAAGAGGCTCAGAGACAGGGCCCAGGCCCAAAGGTCAAGACCCAGGATTGGCTAAATAAATTAAATTAAAATAAAATAAAAAGATTTTCCAAAATTATTATTACCCCAAGCTTTGGCATACTGGATCGCTTCAGCCGACTGATCTTAGACCAGTGAGGAACTTTGCACACATTAATTCTCTGCAGGAGCACTTCCAGTTCAAACCCATAAATATTATGACCCTAGTTAGAAAAAAGAAGGCAGCCAATAACATTAGAACAAATGCAAATTAGAGGAGTTTATCTTCAAATGCACAGGATTTCTTTGCCCTTTCTTTTCCTGGTCTCTAATTGAAGACATCATGAGCATACCTCCGATTGGGGGTCCTTTCTTCTTCAGGAATTTATTCATCAGCAGCATTCATTAGCTTTGACATTAACAAGGCTGCTAAACAGATTGCTGAAATAAACTTTATTTCATACTAATTGAAGCAAGGTTCATATGATGTATTTTAATTTGCAGTTCATGCCTCATAATGTCGGAGGCAAATGCAAATTTTAATGCCCCATACCTTTTCCATATCAGTAAATGCTCTTCAAACAATTTCATTTTGCTTCTTTGAAAACAGAAAACCTGCCTGTGTGATATGTCATTTTATGTAAGACTTCTTAGAAAAATTGTTTCAACTGTGAAAACTTGAGTTCAAATATTACTGATTTAGATCTTTAACTAATGTGCAAAAATTTTAATATATATTAGCAGTGAATAGTTCAAATAAGAATCTTGAAAAGAGGGACCAAAACTATATAGGACAGAAAATAACCCAAAAATGCAACCACAGCTTTCATTTCTATAATAATTTCCATTTTCTTTGTGAATACCATTACTTACATGATATGCTTATTCAAAATCTGAAGAGTAGTACATAGCTTTGTTACTAAGTTCAATTAAAAATATATACTATCACTTAGAATAGATAAAATCATACAGATTACAGTGGTGGTTGTCAGGGGACAAAGAAATGGAGACCAATGGGTACAGAGTTTTAGTTTTTAGAAGAGGAAGTTACAGAGGTGGTAATGGTATAGAGGTGGTAATAGTTGTAAAACATGAATGTAGTTAATAGCACTAAACTGTACACTTAAAGGTAGTCAACATGGTTAATTCTATTTTATATGTATCTTGCCAAGAGATAAAGATACACACACATATACACAGCACTGCTGTCTATTTAAAGACCTGATGGACATGAAGTTTCATTTCCAAATTATTGGGGTTCAGGCATCCACGCCATACCAGGATTTCTCACACACAGATGTGGTTTTAATTCCCTAAAGCTGGACCAGATATTCTAGGCTGTGACATCTCCTTGGTGTTCAAGATACAGTTATTAGAGGCTAGTTGCTGAATCAAAGCACTGTGAGTAGAATCTTCTTTGTGTCTTAAAGATGGATCTGGAATTAATTTAAGAGAATTAAGTGGGTGCAGACATTTGTAGCAACCCACAGTCTCTTAGTCCATTCCACAAACAGATAAAGGATCCAAGAGGAAAAAATGAACCTAAATGATATGGCAAACATTTCTACAAGGCTTCAATGTAACCAAATTACTCATACTAAATTTAAAATATAGGCACTTACAGTCTCTTAGCTCTGAAAAAGCAAAACTATAACTTGACAGATCCATTAATCCAAATAAAAGACAAAAGGATACCTAAGAAAAAGCTTACAAACAAGGGAGGCTAGAGGATGCATAAGAGCAAAATGTACCATAGAACTCCTAGGAAATGGATCACGCTACCTCAATGAATTATTAGCTTTCACTGTCTAGTAGAAACACCAGATTGTCAAGAGAAAACTCCTAGTCCTGAGCCTTCAAAAGAATGTACCATACAGATCTACTGAGCTCATAAGATACTTGAATTCGTTTCTGTGACCATTAGACAACTACACTACTAAGCAAAACTTCTGAAGATACTAACAATCTGTGCAGATGTTAACTGATATGTTCCTTTCTAAGAGTAAAATAAATTGGGTATCATAAACTACAATTTTAATTCAGAGGTGCTTTTATATTAGAAAAAAAAAAACTATATTACAGTGAGCTAAGATTTTTTCCCCCTTTCTATTAGCAGGAAGTACAGCTATTCCCACCAGTCCATAGAGTCATTTCGTTCTGAAAAGATTCTTTAGTCCTCACAAATAAATACCCAATAAAGACTAAATGATCAATGAAGTCACACTGAAAAGAACTAAGGAGTGAAGAGCTTCCCCACAACACAGATCAAACATCTACTCACCACAATGACATCAGGATCAATTTTGTGAACTTTTGCAAGGAAAAAACCTAGCAGTGTTCTTTCTGTTGCAGCAACCTCAACCTTCACATTCTGTTAGATAGAAACATACTTGTCACTGACTTTTTTGAGTACTGTGCCTTTGCTTCTCGTTCAAGCAGACTAAGATTTCGTAGGGCTAAATGCAAATACCCATTTCAAAACTAAATGCAGCAATGAAATTTCTGGTTCTGTTTATTATTATAATAACAATTTCACAGAGTCTCTGAGGAGCACATCCTAATAATATGCTGTGAATAACACAAAATTTTAAGTGCTAAGCAACATTAAGAACAGAAATGTCCTTCCACAGAGACATGTTTGTGCATTGGACACATTTTAAAGCATATAAATCACAGTATCTTTCAAAAATATCACTTTACGATATAATCCCTGGTAGACTTCACTGTCTGTATTTATCAGGCAAAGAAATCCCAAGGACTACATACACTAATCTCAAATAGTGGTGTGTGAATCAATAAACAAGAAACTAGACTAAAAACAAACATGTATTTAAGAACTACAAGTGCTTTAAGTATAAATCAAATTTATCTTCACACAAAGGCTACCATAGATAACTAAATATAAATTAGATAACCAGAAAATATATTCTTATTATCAAAATCTCTTCAAATGAAAGTTGATGGCTCTTATGTTTTCTAACATGAGCTCAGTTTTCTAAAATGTCAGCTTGACTCTAAGAATTTTCGTTTAATTTTATTTGACTAAGTACTTCAGAGCATGACTCAAATGATAGCCTAAGCCTGATAGCAGCCACTAACTACTGGACTTCTCGTGCTAATTTAATTTACAAGTGAAGCCCAACAAGGTTGCTATCATTTAATTTTGTCACATGAAGACACTGACATTGACAAATAAATCTATGAATGTCTCAATACTATAAATTCTTTTGTCTTTTTTATGTTACTGGAGTTTAAACTCAGCTTTGTGCTTACTAGCAGTTCTCTACCACTTGTGCAGGCCCCTGGCCCTTTTTGCTGGATTCTTTCTTTCCTTTTTTGTTCCTTCCTCCACCCCACCAAAATAGGGTCTCACTTTTTGCCTGGACTGGTCTAGGCCACAATCCTCCTATTTAAGCTCCCTGAATTGCTGATATGACAGGTGCATATCCTAGTGTTCAGTTATTTTTAAAAACTGAGATTAAGTCATCTAAAATTTTCCCTAGACTGGTCTTCAACTAGATTGGTCTTCCCAATCTCAGACTCACAAGGAGCTAGGATAATAGGCATGAGCCACTGAACTTGGCTAAAAAAAGAAATTCTTAACACTGAATATATTAACTTTTATGAAAACCCCACTAAAATTGTACTACTCACTCATTTTTTTTGCCAGTCCTAAGACTTGAACTCGGGGCCTGGGCACTGTCCCTGAGCATCTTTTTGCTCAAGGCTAGCACTCTACCACTTGAGCCACAGCGCCCCTTCTGGCTTTTTATGTGGTACTGAGGGAATCGAATCCAGGGCTTCATGCACAGTAGGCAAACACTCTACCACTAAGCCACATTCTCAGCCCCACACTAATATTTTTATAAGGGTACCTAATTTCTTCATGGAAAACATTGGAAGTTTAGAGATCATTGACCATGTTATATAGCCCTATAATAGCCACAGTATTCCCAACTTCACTTGGTTGCCCTAACCCAACACCTTCCCAAAACAATTAAGATCGTTCATTCAGGAAAAGCTTCCAGGTGAGCCATCTGAAGTCTAACCATGTACTAGTACATTACTTTCAGATGATAAACATGTAGACCTTTTAAAATAATGTTTCTATGGGCTGGGAAGGTAGCTTAGCAGTAGAGTTCTTGCCTAGTATGCATGAAGCCCTGGGTTCTATTCTTAAGTACCATATAAACAGAAAAAGTCAGAAGTGGTGTAGTGGCTCAAATGGTGGAGTGCTATCTTTGAGCAAAAAGAAGCCAGGGACAGTGCCCAGGCTCTGAGCTCAAGCCCCAGGACTGAGAAAAAAAATGTTTCTAGTTTTTGGTTTCTAACACATTTTACTGGGCTTATGATAAACTCTGATCTAGCAACATCTAATAAAATACATAACTACCTCATCTCTACTAATCTATACCAATCTCCCATTCTCTTTCCCAACAAATAGTTCTTCATATCTAAGAGGAACAATAAGTTATTTACCTTTTCCTTGATGACTTCATTAAAAGCATAAGGAAATATACAGTCCATTGGTTTAGAAACAACTGTAAGAAAGAAACAATACCCATCTTAGTCCAAATTCAGGTAATATGCACTACATGTCTCCAAATGAAAACCACATTAAACATATGTCAAATATCACCTAATTCCTACAACTAAGAAGGTCAAGTAATTCCACTTGTCATGTTGTTGAACCTTAAAGGAATAGCCAGAACCCTATGTCTACACACCTATTAAAATTGCTTTGAAAACATTTGTTATCGACTGGAATTAAAATGGAGGATTATAATAATCTTCACCAAAGGAAATTCAATCCATAGCCTCACCGAGTATAAAACAAAGGAATTTAGTTCAATTTTTGCAAAGTTGGAAAAAATCAAGATGACCAAAGTTTCATTTACTACACCAATTTTTTTTTTGCTTCACATCATAGTTGTTCACACATTAATACATATACTGAGGAGGTAAATAAATGCATATTAAAGTCCCTACGACTGTTCTGATCCACATATTTCCTAGGCTATTATCACTTTTCCCATGTGTTTTAACTATTTAAGGAGTAACTAGGGCTGGGAATATGGCCTAGTGGTAAAGTGCCTGCCTCGTATATATATGAAGCACTGGGTTCGATTCCTCAGCACCACATATATACAAAAAAGCTGGAAGTGGCACTGTGGCTCAAGCCTTGAACAAAAAGAAGCCAGGGACACAGTGCTCAGGCCCTGAGTTCAAGCCCCAGGACTGGCAAAAAAAAAAAAGGAGGGCTGGGGATATAGCCTAGTGGCAAGAGTGCCTGCCTCATATACACGAGGCCCTAGGTTCGATTCCCCAGCACCACATATACAGAAAACGGCCAGAAGCGGCGCTGTGGCTCAAGTGGCAGAGTGCTAGCCTTGAGCGGGAAGAAGCCAGGGACAGTGCTCAGGCCCTGAGTCCAAGGCCCAGGACTGGCCAAAAAAAAAAAAAAAAGGAGTAATTATACCTCGCACAATCCTCTCGATCTGTTTCCTAGTAGCATTTTCTTAATACCCAAAAAAGAGGAGAAGCTGCCCAAGTTAAGTTCTGATTAGGAACTGGAAAAGATCCCAGGAAACATAATATATCAGTAGTGCCATTCATTCCCTCTCTCATTAAGAAATGTATTTAACTGACCAAGCTCTCACATGAAATATATCAGAATTCTCCCAGGAGACTGACTCAAAATACAAATGTAGAATTCTATGAAACTGTTTCACCCACTGCATTTTATGCATAGCACAACTCAACTCTGATTTGATATTACCGATTTGATAACTCCTCACAAATAGGTAAACATCATTTATTCCTTGGCATCTTGCCTGATCACACACACAATTAAAAATTGGCCAATAAAGCTTAGTTTCCACAGCTGAAAACAACCTTCTTTAACAATATGCACTAACTACT
Organism: Perognathus longimembris pacificus; assembly: GCF_023159225.1. NCBI lineage: Eukaryota > Metazoa > Chordata > Mammalia > Rodentia > Heteromyidae > Perognathus > Perognathus longimembris. The sequence continues at coordinate 97,989,313 of NC_063188.1, forward strand.
CTTGAAAACAATTTTTGAAAAACAAGTTACTGATCCAACAGCTGGAGAAAATAAGAAAAAATTTAAATCAACCCATTAGTAAACCAACTCTTAAAAAAATCCATACCACAGAAGTGTGACTGAAAGGGTGGCTGTGGGGGCGCTTTGTCTAATTCAAAATGGTGATGAACCAAAGCTGCCATAGCAATAATCTGCAAAGAAAAGAGATGGAAAACAATCACCAGACACTTATTACATTCTCAACTGTCATGAAAACCATCAAGGATATAAAGATATTGAAGTTCATATGAATACTTCTAACTTGACTATGAAAAATATTTAAATAACTTTAAAAAATATAGAGAAGCAGGGAGAATAAAATTGACTCCCACAAATCCATCACCTACTTCCAACTACCAACTCATCTACAGCCCTACCTATTTCCTGCTTCCTCCCAGATCATTTCTGAAGCAAACCCAGACATATTATTTTACCTGGAACTATTTCACCATGAATAGCTGAAACAGGGCTTTCCAATCTCAGGATTATTGACATTTTACACAAATAACTTTGCCATGGAGACAATCTAGAGCACTATAGGATGTTTAGCAGCATCTTAGACTATACTCACTAGATGCTAGTAGTACCATTCCTACCTCCTATTCACCCAATCCCTGCGTCGAGGCAATCAAAATGTACCTTCAGGGTACATTCTTGCTCTGTTGAGAACCATAACTCTAATTTTAAGATTAAATAACCATATTGTAACCAAATACAATGATCTCATCTAAAATGATAATAATTCCTTAAAAATGGGCAGGATTTATGTTCAACATTTTCCAAATCATCTCAATTTTATTTACCAAATAGGGCCCATACATTACAAATAGCTGATATATCAAAATTACAAGTACAACCTCAGCCCACCAATCATTTCCCTACAATTGGTATTTAAGAAATTGAGTCGTCAGTCCTGAAGGTTCCATTATGTGGATTTCACTTTCTATATTCTAATCATGTCATTTAATGAATTCTTCTGCCTTTAAATTCATAGTTAAATCAAAAGACTGCATCAAAACCAGTTCTAAATTTCTAGCAAGTATAATTTATAGGTATTACTAATGTCTTCTGTCAGAAGACAAGCATACAATGTCTGCTTTCAATGGTATGAGATAACAGCTAACTAATCATTGGCTACATCAAATTATTTCATTAGACATTGCAAAATGGTAATGCTTTATTTCCTTCACATGTTTGGCTGCCACAATTATTTGTTTCAGCTGAAGGCATGGCTCCAGTGGCTAGCTGTATGCAAGAACTGTTTCAGAAAAGTCAGGATAGGCTAGGAATGTGGCTTAGTTGTAGAGCGCTTGCCGAGCATGCATGAAGCCCTGGGTTTGGTTCCTCAGCACCACATAAACAGAAAAAGTTGGAAGTAGTGCTGTGGCTAGAGTGGTAGAGTGCTAGCCTTGAGCAAAAGAAGCCAAGGGACAGCACCCAGGCCCTGAGTTCAAGCCCCAGGACTGGCAAAAAAGAAGTTACGATAAATCTTATATATAATAATTTACAAAATAATGATTTCATTTTCCACCTTCCCTCATAAGTGACCAACTTGGCAATGAGAATATCATTTTGAACTCAGTCCTTCTGTTGCTCTTATCCTTATAATATTCACACTGGATTTATCTTTAGATAGTAGGAAACTTTTCAAGCTGTTTTCTAGGTCCTTTTGACAGATCCTCAGTAAGTTTTAATATGGTCCTTATTTACTGATACAAGATGTTCCAGACTTACCTTAGACATCTTTCTGTTCTCTGCTCTTCTCCACAGAGCCCTATTTCCTTTACTAGGAAATGGTATGTGGAAACCTCAATCTGGACCCTAGGAATGGATGCTTCTTTTAACTAAGCACTAAGTAAACCTTTCACAAACAATTTATTAACTCTAGTCATCTACTGTATAAATTATTTTTGAAAACCTCAAACTCTGGGCTGGGAATGTGGCTTAGTGGTAGAGTGCTTGCCTACCATGCATGAAGCCCTGGGTTCCATTCCTCAGCACCACATAAAGAGAAAAGGCCGGAAGCGGCTCTGTGGTTCAAGTGGTAAAGTGCTGCTAGCCTTGAGCAAAAGAAGCTCAGAAACAGTGCCCAAGCCCTGAGTTCAAGCCCCAGAACTGGCAAAAAAGATCAAGACCTGGGAGCTAGAAGCCAGCACCTCATGCCTATAATCCTAGCTTTTTAAGAGGGAGATGTTGGGATGACCACAGCGTAAGACCAGCACAGGAAAAGAGTTCTCATGGACACAGTGGCGCATGCTTTCCATCCCAGCTATAGCAGGAAGCATAATATGAGAACAGCCTAAAGGAAATAGAAAGACACTATCTCAAAGATGACTAGAGAGCAAAAAAAGGCTGGAGGTATGGATCAAATGATAGAGCACCTGCGTAGCAGATTTGAAGCACTGATTGCAAACCTCAGTACACCCTCCCCTACCATAAAAAAACAAAAACAGGGGCTATGGATATAGCTCAGTGACATGGAGTGCTTAAACCTACTTAAGGTCTTAAATTCAATCCCTATCATAACCAAAAATAAATACATAAATAATGGTTTAATAAGTGAAAAGATTTTTAAAAAGATCACCATCAATGACAAAAAGAACTTGTACACAAACACATAAAATTGTCATTAACCACACTGAGCCAAATATAAGCATAAAAAATGATAAGTTGCACTAGTGGTTCACACCTGTAATCCTATGAAGCTGATATCTGAGGATCACTGTTCAAAGCCAGCCCAGGCTGGAAAGGTCAAGAGAGTATCCATCTCCAATTAACTAGCCAGAAGTGGAGCTGTGGCTCAAGGAGTACAGTGCTAGCTTGCCTTGAGCAAAATAGTTCAAGGACAGCAACCAGGTTGGCACAAAAAAATTTAAAAACAGTAAATAAAAAAAAAGAGGTACCTACAGGCACCAGTGGCTCACACCTATCTATGATCCTAGACACTCAGGAGGCTGAGACTTGGGAGGATTATGGTTTGAAGCTAGGCTGGGCAGATAAGTCTGAGAGACTGGAGGCATGGTGGCTTAAGTCGTGAAGTATAAGCCATAAGCAAAGAAGCCAAGCAAGACTGAAGCCAAGCAATGATGACAAGTCACCAACCTGAAGCTCCAGTACTGGCACACAGGAAAAAACAAAACAAAACAGGTTTTGAGTAGCTCAAGTGGTAGTGTGCCCTAACAAGCCCTAAGTTCAAACAAAAGGAAAGGATGAAGAGATGGAGGAGAGGGGAGAAGAGAAGAGGAGAAGGGAGGGGAGGAGAGGGAAATGTACATGCTTTGAGAAGTACATGAAAAAAGAGTTAAAATGACACAATGCCCGAGACCAGCTTTAAAAATATTTCAAGCAAAATGAAGGGAAAGGAAGATAAATGTCACACAAAATCTTAACAATGAATATGTATGATAAGCACAGGAAGTTTACTACATTATTTTCTATGGCCACTTAAAAAACAAAAATACCTTTAAATATATATATACAATTTATTTCAGCAATTTAAAATTGCAATACAAGACAAATTTAATTCATTCTTCAAAGTAGAGTTTGACAGTGAATAAGTATTCTTTCCCTTCCAAAACCAACATTCTCTTGCAGAATAGCTATACAAGTTCAAACAAGTATTGTAAAGAAGGCATACATACAAAATCTGTACGATTTCTTTACCTCATTTTGATGGTTCTTTACATTCTGCATTGTCTTCATGCTAAAAGACATCACTACAAGTGGAGGAGGACCAACATCCTTAATTACATTCACAAAGTCTGGTTTCAAAGCCAGTACTTCAAATTTACACCAACTGATTGGCTGATTCAAAAGCTCTGAAAAGGAATAGATGTAATACATCAATAGATACTTACTGAAAATGTACTATAATTATGACATCTGTGATTAACTGGGATATTCTTCAATCCTCTCTTCTAATAAGAATGACATCACATCTAACTAAACATTAAGATTCTTTTTTTTTTCTTTTGCCAGTCATGGGCTTGAACTCAGGGCCTGAGCACTGTCTCTGGCTTCTTTTTGTTTAAGGCTAGCACTCTACCACTTGAGCCACAGCGCCACTTCTGGCTTTTTCTATAAATGTGGTACTGAGGAATCGAACCCAGGACTTCATGAATGTGAGGCAAGTTCTCTACCACTAGGCCATATTCTCAGCCCTAAACATAAGATTATAAAATCCTCTCTTATAATGCTGTATCATCTAACTAAATAGAAGACAAATTAGTGGGTGGTACGCAAATCTATATGTGTGCTCAATTTCTCAGGAAAAAGATCTGTAAGTTTTATAAAATGCTCCAAGGAAAAGGCTAAGATAGGCTTTTAAATAAATCAAAATAATGTCCAAGCAGTGAATGGCTCACACATATAATGCTAGCTACTCAGGAGGTTGAGATCTAGAGGACTGCAATTCAAGGCATCTGACAGAAAACTCTGTGAGATGCCAAAATAATCATCAAAAGAACAGGCTAGGGCTGGGGATATGGCCTAGTGGCAAGAGTGCTTGCCTGGTATACATGAAGCCCTGGGTTCAACAGCCCAGCACCACATATACAGAAAATGGCCAGAAGTGGCACTGTGGCTCAAGTGGCAGAGTGCTAGCTTTGAGCAAAAGGAAGCCAGGGACAGTGCTCAGGCCCTGAGTCCAAGCCCCAGGACTGACAACAAGAAAAAAAGGAACAGGCTAGAAATGTGGCTCAAGTGGTAGAACATCAGCTGAGCAATCAAGCTGAATCTAGCACAAGGCACTGGGTTCAAACTTCAGTACCACAAAAAATTATAGAAATAAACAATGCTTTGGAGGAATCTTAAAAATTTTAACTTCCTTTTAAGAAACCACGTCATCTACCGGTAATCTACTTAGCATTTGTCCTTACGTGGGTTTTTTACTTCAAGCCAACAAGGTCCTTTGATCTTTCTGTTCATCAAGAATAGTTCCAAGCTGGATGTATTGGTCCCAAATACATGAGAAAATGTTTCTCCTTTCAAACCCTGAGGAAGCTGTGGCATTTCAGCCTAAAAAAGGAAAAATAAAAATCTCTTTCGTTTAAAAACTATTACTTCACATTTTTCAGTCTATATTTGAAATAAACAAAAGGCTCTCTATGTAGAAGAAACCCCTTTGATATATATGAAATGTAATTTGCCACAAATGAAATCCAAAACAATTCACAGTAGGAAACAAAAACAATTCACAATGACAAAATAATGCATCTTGATGATACCCATTAGAAGAAAAATAGGACAAGAAGCTCCCCCAAAAACAAAATTTCTGTCCAGAGATGTACATGCCTCACTGATAAAGAATAGCCAAGTAAGTAGCACTCCATTAGAAGAATGGAAAGCAATAGAGTGAAACTCATTGAAAATGCTTCCATGTATTTTGCATCACCACTGTCAAAAACATTTCTTAAAAGTTTCTCTTTTCCAACATCATGGGATCAAAACACTAGAACAGAGGTAAAAAGAGGTTAAAGTCCAGTTAATTAACACCCCACAGAAATGACCTTGCCTGCCATAGGAGCAAGAGGAGCACTATTGCGATGCTACTGACACTCCTCTCTCACCTTTCAACTGCTCACAAGAGACACTTCAACAGACTAATGATGTCCAACTCCATCATGTAGCATTTATTCCACTTGACAAATTGTTGTGCTGTTCCAATTCATTTAAAGATACATACTTAAGGGGCTGGGGATATAGCCTAGCGGCAAGAGTGCCTGCCTCGGATACACGAGGCCCTAGGTTCGATTCCCCAGCACCACATATACAGAAAACGGCCAGAAGCGGCGCTGTGGCTCAAGTGGCAGAGTGCTAGCCTTGAGCGGGAAGAAGCCAGGGACAGTGCTCAGGCCCTGAGTCCAAGGCCCAGGACTGGCAAAAAAAAAAAAAAAAAAAAAAAAAGATACATACTTAAAAGCAGAGAAAAGCAGTATAACCTGTAGTCTATGTACTTAAATTAATTTTACCCATTTCAATTATTCATTTCTGTACGTCCACCTCAATGAACTGTGGGTTTAAAGAATCTTAAATATTTCTAATTGAAAGCCAGATGAATGTTCAAAAACAGAAAAATGCTGAAAAGCAACACCCAGTAATTTTCTTAGTTTGACTTACCGAGTATCTAACTTCTAAGTACTCAGACTTTTCTGGAACATCAGGTATTTCAAAAGCGTAATTCTTTTCCACTGTCTGGATAAGTAGATATTTTAAAACTCATTAGGACAAAAATGCTTCAAACATTACATTAGTCAATAACTAATACATGAAAAAATGTTCCTGTATTTAAACATCATGTAGCCAGTATCCTTACAGAACACAAAGGTAAGTAAAGCCAGAAAGTCATCCTTTCCTCTTCCAACTTCTACAGAAACAGTGACGAAATGCTAAAAGAACTTCTAAACAATAAATTACATTTTCGTTGCAATTTTATGGTATTCGATTATTTGTTACTATTTGATGTTAAGGAACTTCATCTTGCTAAAAAAAATTGTAATTGGAGCTCATATGACTGAGTAATGATTATGTGTCAAGGACTTTTAATCAGTTAGTATGAATTGATCCAATAAGTTCTTAATTTCAACAACTTAGAAGGCCCTATTTCTCAGCATTGGGCACTTATGCAGTCACGTACCAGTAGCCAGCACTATAAGATTTAAAGTACAAGTAATCAGGCCCTAGTACCTATGTTCTTTACCACTAAACCACATCACTTAGCTTTGTTTGTGGTTCATTTGTTTGCAGTACTGCAGTACTTTGTATAAAGATGTGGCTTGCCACAATTAAAAAGCTCAAAAATTAAGATTGTATCTTTAGCAACTCAATTTTCCCTTTGTGGTTAATTACTATTAACAACCAGTGTTTTGAGTGGTCTTTCAACCCCCAAAATTATGGCCAAAGACATCAAAATCAAGAAAATATATATTATACAACACATGAGCAAAATATTTCCATTTTATTAGAAGTAGCATCATATTCCCAGATTTCCTCAAGACAAAAACTTGCTTAACTTTCTAATCAAAATATACTGGAAATAACTAATATAAACAAAATAAGAATCGTTTCTTCTCCATTTCAGAATAATAGTACATGATATTTTATCAACACAAGAAGCAATTAATTTGCTTTGAATTATCTTTCTTTAAAATGCATGGCCATTACTTCATAAGCATTTTAAAGGAAAGTAAAACTTATTTACAAATCTAATATAGTGTTACTATGTTCAAACAACTGAGATTTCCATTCTAGGAGTTATAGGCATGCCAAAGGCATTTTGCATAAAGTAGATACATAATAACTATTTCTAAATTCAGGAAATAAAAACAAAGGGCCAGAAAAAAATTTCATCATCAAATACAAACCTTGGACTTGAACTTCATAATCTTATATTTTGCTGCTATACTCTCATCAAACTCATCATAAATATCCTTCATTGTAACTGGAGCTCCAGTTTCATTTCCTGTATTTAGATCGATTCTCTGTTCACCCATGGAGAGGAGAATGAAGGAGAAAAAAGTGTTCATAATATCTTCTCGGCTACCAGAAACCCAAGTCTAAATCAATGTTCATCCTCATCCATTTAAACAGTTAATAGAAATCTCACAGATGAATTCAAAGACACAGAGCATTAAAAAAAAGTACTAAACCCAATGTCCTAGTGTTCCCAATGCATCATAAAAACAAATCAGAGATAAAAGCAATCAATCCTATAAAATGGGAAATAAGTTATAAATCCTGACCAAGAAGCTCTACAGTTCAATTCAGATTGGGAGCGACAAATAACTAGGACTGAGAAGATTGGAGATGTTAAAACTCCTAATAAAAAGGGAGAAGCTGCCGAGCACTGGTGGCTTACACCTGTAATCCTAGCTCCTCAGGAGGCTGAGATCTTAGGATCATCGTGTAAACCAGCCTGAGCAGGAAAGTCTGTGAGACTCCTATCTCCAATTAACCACCAGAAAACTGGAAGTGGGGCTGTGGCTCAAAGAGGCAGAGCATTAGCCTTGAGCAAAAAGAACTCAGGGACATTGCCCAAGTCCTGAGTTCAAGCCTCATGACTGACAAAAGAAAGGGGGAACTGATTTTGTTAAGTGGCCATGAAAACAATGTCATGGCTGTGTATGTAGTAAAAGCATGAAAACTGGAGACAAATGTGTTAAAGCCTTAGTCTCCACCCTAATTATTAAGTACGGGAGTAAAGGAAAAGATAGTATTATATATTAAAACTCAAGACGTTTTTCCTAACTTGAAAAACTCAGTTCTACTTAATTTTTCTACTTTTCCAAATCTCTAATGCAACTGTTGACAATTAGTGGTCGGACAAAAGAATTCCGGTTATAGAAAATTCCTACCCTGTTGAATGATAGAGTTGGCAGAATACAGAATGTATATTATATACAATCACTGAGAACTAAAAGTGTATCGCTAGCATTTACCATTTCACGAGGAAGGAAGTACAATGTTCGCTCAATGTTTTTCACCATGATACAACAGCTCACATGGGTCTTGGCTGAATCAACCCAAACTTTGCCAAACAGAAATACCACACCTAAAAGTGTAAGGAGAATCATGACAAAATGAAACATTTCAATTATATGCAATGAAAAGGACAAAATAAGTGCACAACTGAATGTGTCCAAATATCTATGTCTTCATGGTAATTCATGTGAACAGAAAATATGTATCTGCTATCCACTCCCTAAGTCAGATCAGTCCATTACTCAGTACTTACACCATACACACTACCACAACTGTACATACAACCTGTCACCACTGGAGAAAGGAAAGAGAATAAGTCTCTAATTTGGCAAAAACACTTTATCTATGACTACAGTTATCCAGGTTAAGAGAAATAAAATCAGCCAATTATTCTCTAACAAATTTGCTATTTAAAGTATCTTATGAGAACTTACAAATCTGAGAATTCTCACTTTTTTAGTACTTGAAATTACTGATAGAAACTAATATTCATGTATCAAGCTAAGAATGGCACATCAGTACTTTTCTATATGGAAACCTGTATTTAGAAAATCAAAATTTATCTCTTTTTCCTGCATGTAATAGTAAATACTCCTAATAGGGTTACACTATAATCTATTTCACCCTTATCTACCTAACAAGCTACTTAAATATCTGGCTAGACAGAATTAATGATAGTCTTGTCTTTTCTATTTCAGTTTAACAAAGGTTTAATCAGTAGACACCTTCCTTCTGAAATCCTTAAATAATAAATACCACAACATAAAAACTTGCCTGTTCTCAATATCAAGTCATTATTCATGAAAACTGGCCATCAAGAAAGGACTAAAGATTTGATCACCAGCCCAAGGGATGGTCACTTTGCAAAACCTGGGCTCTGTGAATTACACATCAGTAATCAACATAACCACGCAACCCAGCCACTTATCTGAGACACTGGGAAAATTGTGACACATACAAAGGTTACTGTTCACAAAAACAATTACCCCAGTTTCATAAGACAGCTCATCAGTGTTTCTTTTTGTCACTCATCCTGGTACAAATAAGAGCATCTACAGGTTTTCATTTTTGCAGATGATTAAAACTCCCACAAGAGTTGTGTGATTTTCAGTGGAGAGGGGGGAGAACAGAAGGGACAAGGGAGAGGGAAGAAAAGACTATGGGGATGATTTAAAGAAAAAAATCACAGTAGCTCAGAAAATTAGAAGTCATCCTCACAACAGCTAAAGATGGAAAAACAAAATTCCATGCAAAGAAAAATAAAGACCCTAATATTGGATTCAAAGATTCAAATAGCTCATTTTACAGTCAAACTAATATCACACTTCATGCAACACATTTGACACTGTTTATGCCTCATTTGCCACAAAAAGATCATGGTAAACAAAGATTACATTCCCCCAAAGTTACTAGCTGAAACCAGGTGCAGTAGGATTATTCAACCTTGAAAAAGTCGTAATGAAGACAGGATATCTTCCCATATGCAAAGAGTAAGATTCTTTTCATAATTATGCCATATTCAGCAACAACTGACTGACTTAGAATCTGTAAGAAAGTGAGAAACAATAACAGGGTCTTTGGGAGTACTTCGTTTTTATTAGCTGCATTGATTTCTCCAAAGCTCAGTGATCATTACCAACTATCACGATGAAACTGTTCAACCCTCTGAGATTAAAGAACTTTTGAAGCTATTTATTTAACCCATTGGCATCAAAAACAAGAGGATAGAGAAAGATGTGCCACTGCATATGATACAACTTGAGAAGTATTCCAGACAGAAAAGTGGACTGAGGGGGAGAAGCTCAGACTTTCACCACTAAAGGGTCAAACACTTTACTCCCCGGCTCCTCCTTTTCCTCATAAGTAGATGGATATATAGTTTCTTTTGGGGTTTTTTGGTGGTTTTTGTTTGTTTTGGTTTCCCTTTCTTTTTCTGCTGCCGGTCCTGGGACTTGAATTTAGGGTGTGGGTACTGTCCGTGGGTATTAAAAAACATGCTCAAGACGAGAGCTCTGCCAATTTAGCCACAGCTCCATTTGCAGTTTTTTGGTGGCTAATTGGAAATAAGCATTCCCATGGACTTTCCTGCCCAGGCTGACTTCAAACAGTGATCCTCAGATCTCAACCTTCTGACTAGCTAGAGTTACAGGCATAGGTCCTTGGCGCCTGGCTATGAAGTAATAGTTTCTGTGGCCTTCTTCAGCACTAGAAATTTCACTTTGCTATAGCATTTAGATGACAGACCAATAACAACTCTCTCAATTGCAAAAAAAATTATCTGGACAGAGTGGAACAGACCTATAGCCCCAGCTACCTGGGTACCCAAGAGTTCAAGGCCAGCCTAGAGAACATAGGCCCTGGGTACCAGTCCCTAGCACCACCAAAACAAATACTTCCCAAAATTGGTAATAAATAAATAAATAAATAAATAGATAAATAAATAAATAAATAAATAAATAAATAAATAAATAAATAAATAAATAAATAAATAAATAAATAAATAAAAGGCCTGTGCAATGACGATGGTCAGTATCAGGAATTCAACTATTCAAAATTGCTTACTTTGAAAATATAGCTGTCCAGCCAGGCACCAGTGGCTCATGCCTATAATCCTAGTTACTCAGGAGGCTAAAATCTGAAGACCAAGGTTCAAGGCCAACCCAGGCAGAAAAGTCCATGAGATCCTTTATTTCCAATTAACCCCCAATAAAGCGTGAAGTGGAGCTGCGGCCCAAGTGGTAGAGCGAACAGTAGCCTTCAGCAAAAAAATAAAATAAAATAAAAAGGCTAAGGAACACACCTAGGACCCAAATTGAAGCCCCAGTACCAGTAAAAAAAAATTAGTAAGATACTCAACTCAATTGCAGACAGGCCCAGAATCAACCATGAGAAAAATCTGTTCAATTCAAGGACAATCTTTTGTGATAAATTATCCTACTTCAAAACAGAATGAACCACAGGGGCATTCTAAGCACTTCCTGGGTCAATTCTATCTTTCCCTACAAGGCGATGAAAGCAAGAGCCCTCATTGGAAAGTCACCCCTATGAATTCTTAAACATAATGCACTTTTGTTCTGTTGACTGGCCATTTTCTCCAACTCTCTTCTAGCTTTTGATATTTATTTATACACATTGAACTTGACGGCAACTATGGATTATTTAGGGGAACAAGGTGAGGGAAAGGGAAAGAAATGGAAAGTGAACAATACCAAAATACAATGCATTTATGTATGAAGATGGCATAAGGAATCTCATTGAAAGCCGGGGTGGAGGTAGGGAAAGAGAACAATAGAAGGGATTATTCTGATTAAAATAGAGTATGCACATGTGCAAAATAAGATGATGAAACCCTTCTGTACAATATATACTAAAGGAAAAAAATACAGGAGTTTAAAAGGCTTTGGGGGGAAGTAGATACTAATGGGAGGGGAAAAGGGTGAATGGAGATGAATGGAGGTGAATATCTGATATGCATGTATAAAAATAGAAAAATGGGGGTCTGAGAATGTATGTGGCTTAGCAGTAGAGTGCGTGCCTCGCATGCATGAAGCCCTGGGTTCGATTCCTCAGCACCACATACACAGAAAAATCCAGAAGTGGCGCTGTGGCTCAAGTGGTAGAGTGCTAGCCTTGAGCAAAAAGAAGCCAGGGACAGTGCCCAGGCTCTGAGTCCCAAGTCCCAGGGCTTGCAAAAAAAATAGAAAAATGGATGGGCTGGGAATGCGGCTTAGTGGTAGAGTGCTTGCCTAGCAAGCACGAAGCCCTGGGTTGGATTCCTCAGCACCACATATATAGAAAAAGCCGGAAGTGGTGCTGTGGCTCAAGTGGTAGAGTGCTAGCCTTGAGCAAAAAGAAGCCAGGGACAGTGCTCAGACCCTGAGTGCAAGCCCCAGGACTGGAAAAAAAATTAGAAAAATGGCCAGGTGCCAGTGGCTCACAACTGTAATCCTAGCTACTCTACAGGGTGAACTCTAATAATTACAGTTCAAAGCCAGCCCAGGCAAGAGAGTGTGTGAGACTCTTTATTTCCAATAAATCACAGAAAAAGGCAGAATAAGTACAGTGGCTCAAGTGGCAGAGTGCTAACTTTGAGCAAAAAGGAGCCCAAGGACAGCACCCAGGCCAAGAGTTCAAGCCCCACAACTGACAAAAAACAAAATAAAATATAAAAATGAAATTTGTTGAAATTGTTTTAAGAAGGGGGAAGGGGACAAAGGAGAGTGATAGAGGGATGAGAGTATTGGGGTACATCATACACATGTTTGAAAATGTCACAATGAAAACTCCTCTGCCTTGTATAACTAATGTATGCAAATAACAAATATTTTTAAAATACATGTTAAATGTTTTCACTTATGTCCTTCTCCTCAGCCCCCAGGGTCCAAGTAAATAATATCTCTTCTCCGGACTGACTGATCTCTAAGGCCACCACAATTCCATGCTACCTCAGCCATCTACAGGTACGTACATACCCGAGGGTTCCTGTTAACATGAAAACAATTATGGGTCCACCACCCCCTGATCGGCATGTAAAGCCTTCTAACACTTTTGCACTGTTCTTTTCTTAATTATATTTTTATATTCTTTAAGTAGCTGTACAAAGGAGTTACTATTCAACAAATTGGTTTATGAACATAATGGATCTTGATCAATGTCACCCTTACATGGTTCTATCCCTCCCAACTTAAGCACTTCCCTTAATTTTCTTAATTTCATACGATATGCTGTGATTATGACTGCATTCCCCTCTCCCCATATCCTCTCTCCATTCATTTATTCCTCCTTTTGACACCCCACCCCACCTTTCATGTACTAGTTTCCTGGTATTCATTTTGTTGGATTGTGAGTTAGTTTTGGGAAGGAATTACAATGTCTGAATTCTCCCCTGCAAATAGCATGCTTCAGTTAGTACAATTGTGCACACTAATGCCAGGTGTTACGGGCTCATGCCTGTAATCCTAGCTACTCAGGAGGCTGAGATCTGAGGATCGTGGTTCAAAGCCAACTGGGGTGGGAATATCCGTAAGACTCCAATTAACCATCAGAAAACCAGAAGTGACACTGTGGCACAAAGTAACTGAGCACTAGCCTTGAGCAAAGAAAATCTCAAGGATAGGCCTAGGCCCTGAGTTCAAGCCCCATGAGAGACAAAAAAAAAGCAAAAACTATAGTGTACACTTACATAAACCCCATATGTGTTTACTTATACATTTGTAAATTAGTTCTAACTTCCACATAAGAAAACATATCTTTTGTCTTTCTGGGCCTGACTTATTTCACTTAATACTTTCCAGGTTCATACATTTGTTGGCAAATGATGTAATATAATTCTTCCTAATAGATGAGTAAAATTCCATTGTGTATATATACCATATTTTCTTGATCCATTCATCCACTGAGGAGCATCTGGGCTGTTTCCATATCTTGGCTATGGTGAATAGCACTCTTAGAATAAGATTCAAACTCTTTGGAATGGCTCTCAGGGTCCTTCCTTATCTGGCCTTTGCTTTCTACTCTAACTTCACTGTATACCAATCTTGTCACTTAACAAATACTATAATACAGAGCTTACAGAGCTTTATAGAGCTAGTCCAGAATTTATCTCTGAAGACAGAGCTCCCATCCTCTAACTAATTTCCTTTATAGCATTTATCAATTTATTTAGTACTAATTTCTTGCCACCCATGTCCACACCAACAGAATGTAAGCTCCATTTTACATAAGGAATTTGTCCAGCTTGTTTATCCCCTCAGTTCCTGATTCCACTTCAAGTGTATTCCTATGGTGAACTACAAACATATCCCAAAACCACATTTGGAATAAGTATCTTTAAGCATTATTCACCCTACAGCTCTTCTCCATCAGGGTGACTGGTGTATTTTACAATAAGTACTGCTCTACTATGATGCAAGTGATTGAGGCCAGAACCTGTGTCAATTACATACAGTAAAGTATTCCTAAGAAAAGGTGCTCCCCCATAACAAGGGCCTATGATTACCTAACGTAGATTACCTGGTTGACTGTACTGATCTTCATAAGCATCCAGCCAATAAAACTGAAAGACTTCATCTTCGTCTGCCCCTTTCACCAATGGGAGGTGGCTGGAATCCACTTGGACTTCCTGAGCTGAGAAATTGCTGTCATCTTCTAGATCAATGTCCCAACAAGAGACATCTGGGAGAAAATTTCCTCTGCAGAAATCATATTTTCAAAAATCAAAATCCATCAGGATAATTGAACTGCTATGTGCCAGTAAAGTCATAAAATGCTCTTACAAGCAAGATGTGGTCCCTTTCCTAGGATCTGACTCAGGTTTCACCCCATCTGTGGGTTCATTTTCTTGGTCCCAAGTCTTGGCAGCCACAGGCTCCATGTCCACCTTCTGAGTATCCATGGGCTCAGCAAAGTCATCATCTTCAAACTCTATTGCACCTGACTCCTCATCTTCTGGACGGTCTGAGTGCACCGGATCTCCTATAGGCAGCATCATACATTCCTGTCACATACTGGTGCAATGAGGCACAAGAACTTACTCAACACTGAAACCGCAGACTATCCCTTTTCCTACACTACGCTTATAGTTCTCTTTCATCTCCAAGTCAAACGTTATTCACTTTTACTGTTAAGAATTCAAATCCATCACGCTTAGATTTGGCATCCCAATATTTTCAAAATCACCTCTACTTCCTCTATCACAGAGCCTCCGTTTGTGACAGCAACTGCTCAACACCCATGCACTTCGGCCTGACATCAGACTTACCAGCAAACTCAGCAGGTTTGAAAGGAACAGGAGTTAATGATAGCTCCTTCCTGGAGGCAGGAAAAGTGGTTTTCCCTGGAGGAATTACCTGTAAACATTTTTAAACGTTTAGTCAGTTAGACCTGAATACTAAAAATATGCAACTGTCCTGCCCTGACCAGAGATAATGACAGTTCCCATTTATAGAAGGATTTCATGTATTATTAACACAACAGCTTCTATTATTTTACTGTTACCTAGGCTTATAAAAAAAAATACGTGTTTCCAAGAGGAAAATTATTGCATTTAGCACAGTTGTAATACCTATAATAAATACATACTAGTTACTACAAAATTTACTATGAAAAAAGCAGGCACATGCTATTTTTGAAAAAACATGAAAGTATATATTGAATGGCCATCCTAATTTAAAAACCAAAAACAAATCCTAAAGCATTTCCTTCACATAGGTAGACAATAAAATAAATGTAATGCAACACCATAAATCAAGACTAAAGGTATCTCTTCACAATATACCTTAGGGGTAAGCACAGAGAAAGGATTCAGTGAAGCTCCAGTGGATCTTTTCTTCTTTGATATTATTACAGGTGGGGGAGTTATTTGAGATGTCTGAAAGTATAAGACAGATATTCACTGTCATACCTGGTTTACCACATAACAGATAAAGTACATTTCTTCACTCAGTGAAACCCAATAAGTAAAGCATTTTTCCTTCCCTGCCACCCCCCCACCCCCAGGATCCATGTTCATGCACTGTGGTTACTATAGCAACAATAGTACAGAAATCATTAGAAAACAAGAACAGATATTGAATCCACCCCTCACCAATTTTTTCTCTCTAAAATTTAATATACTTTCACTTACCCTTCCAGTATAGTACATTTTTAAATTATTAAGAAAGAACTGCATAGCATTGGCATTATTCATTTTAATCAACAATCATTGAGAAAGAAGTACACTTCTAAATAAAAGCTTAACCTTCATGAGAAATGGCAAATTTTTGAATCTGTAGTACAGCTAAGCCTGTTCCAGTCCTACCACGGATAGCTCACTGACTTCCTTCACTCCCACTTACAATTTAGAAAGAGGATTCCCATGCCTGAATGTACAGATTGTCAGGCTTCGATCTGTTTAGGGAACGTACACTATAGCCACTGAACACAAGCAATGAACATGCACAGTAGCAACTCTTACATACACCCACACCACCCTACCTACCTAATTACACAGCTGTAACAGCTGGAAACCACTCATCTAAAATGATGAGAAGCAACTAATTTCAAGGCTTTGTTTTTGTTTTTAAATTTGTGTGTTTTTTGTGATGGCATTAATCTGCTCTTTTTTCTTTAGTGCCAGTACTGGGGCTTGAACTCAGGGTCAAGGCAATTTCCATTAGCTTTCCTGCTCAAGGCTGGTGCTTTACATTTGAGTCACACTTCCACTTCTGGCTTTTTGTTGAGTAACTGGAGACAAGAGCCTCACAGATTTTGTCTACCTAGGATGGCTCCAAACGATGATCCTCAAATCATAGCCTCCAACATAGCTAGGATTACATTTGAGGCACCAGCACCCCACTTGTACTTGCATTGTTTATATTCTAGCAATAGTCTGTTTTGTGTATTTACTCAATTGTTTCTTCAACCTATGCCCCCTTCATACTCTACAACACCTAGGCATTCACTTACCTCAGTGCTCAGATCCTGTAGAATGTCACCTAGCAAATCATCTTTTGCCAAGTCCACTGCTTTCTGAAGAGTATAAAGGAAGAAATTAGAAAATGCTAGACTATTTTCATCCACCAGACATGTCCATGAAAGTAAGACCATAACTAGTCAGTTCGTGCCTCCTCATTTCTCATTGAGTACTTTCATCTACTATTCATCACAATTTTTTTTTTTTTTGGCCAGTCCTGGGCCTTGGACTCAGGGCCTGAGCACTGTCCCTGGCCTCTTCTTGTTCAAGGCTAGCACTCTGCCACTTGAGCCACAGCGCCATCTCTGGCTGTTTTCCATATATGTGGTGCTGGGGAATAGAACTGAGAGCTTCATGTGGCAAGCACTCTTGCCACTAGGCCATACTCCCAGCTCTCATCACAAATTTTAACAATACCTATGGATATACAACTTTTCATGTATAGCTTTTATCTCTTATTTTCATCCTCATTCTCTGGTCTGATACCTGCTAAGTCACTGAAATTAAACATTTGCCAATTCAGCTTTTCTGTTCAATTTTCTTTTCTCTCTCCCACGTTCTAACCACTGATGTGCTTAAATTTAACTTAGTAAGTGAAATTGGGAAAATGTTACTCAAATACATATTGAGCACCTATTATACACATCAACAAATGTTAAATTCCCTGCATGAAAGGAAAGATTCAATATAAGGAAAACCGTGAAACTCACATCTGCAGTTTTCTTTCCAGCACTAGCAATGAACATTGACCTGATATTGTTTGGTTTTGTCACTGCAGGTTTCCTTTCAGTTTTCTTGTCTTTTTTGTGTGCTCTGCCATCTTTTCCTATTGGAATATAAATTACTTAGAAACATACAGCAGCCGAAAATCAAAATGGAAAACTAAAAGCCTAGTCACCCATTCCCTGAATATGAGAATTTGAGAAGAAAAATATTAACAATGCAAAGCATAAAAATACAAAATTTCTAAACAAGGTACAAAAAGTAAAATCTTTAAAATGTAGTTAGGATTATAGGTGTGAGCCACTAGCACCTGGCTATAACTATTTTTTTTTAATTTCCCTTATAATCTAGATATGGTAAAAATTTTTGCCTATTATTCAGAATCCACTTGCAAGAAAGAGAGACTAATAAACTCAATTACAGAAATGGATTAAAGAAAAACCTGGTGACATTTTTTGCACAAATAAAAGATCAACTTCTCTGATAAACATTTCTGAGATATAAAGAATATGTAATTGTCTGGGCATGGTGGCTCACATAAGCTAAGAATAACACAATTAGCCACACTGCTACCACATGTCACCAGCATATAAAGGAGTTTCTATATTATTATACAAGTAGTCAGAAGCTAGAGAGATGGTCCATATACTCTAATGAATGAATAAATAAATAACATCCTATGTGGAAAAATACATACATGTTTACGTTATTTTTTTTATTATTTTTTTTATTTTTTGCCAGTGCTGGGGCTTGGACTCAGGGCCTGAGCACTGTCCCTGGCTTCTTTTTGCTCAAGGCTAGCACTCTGCCACTTGAGCCACAGCGCCACTTCTGGCCGTTTTCTGTATATGTGGTGCTGGAGAATTGAACCCAGGGCTTCATGCATAGGAGGCAAGCACTCTTGCCACTAGGCCATATTCCCAGCCCCATATGTTCACTTTAATAATGCTAACAGAGGACGTACAAAACAGAAAACAATAGCCAGACACTAGTGGAAAACACCTGTAATCCTTACCACTCAGGAATCTAAAATCCAGAGGATCGAATAGTCTAATTCAGGAAGGTCTGTGGACGACAGCTACAAAATAATTAGCAAAAGCCAGGCCAGAGGCATGGCTCAATTAGTAGAGTACCAGCTGAACAAAGCCCCATTAAAAGCAAACAAAAAGAAAATAAGAAAAACAGTCATCTATGGAGATAGATGGAAGCATAAGATGGAGAGATGAGAGCAAAATTTATCTCTTGATACCATTTTAACTATTGTTAAACTATTGTTAACTGGAGTTTGAACTCTGGGTTTGGTTAGGGAGGCTCTCTACCACTTAAGCCATAACCCTAGACTTCTTTGCTCTGCTTGTTTTTGAGACAGCATCTCACGTTTTGCCTAGGCCAGCTGGGACTGAGATCCAACTACTTTATGCTTTCTGCCATAGCTGGGGTGACAGATATATACCACCACTCTCAGCTTTTTATCAACTGAGTCTCATGAACATTCTTGCCCTGGACAGCCTAGAACCTCAATCCTCCCCATCTCTGCCTCCTATGTACCTAGGATTACAGATGTGAGCCACTGGCACTCATTTTCATTTTGATTTTTAAATCATATAAATGTTTTGCAATGTTCAAAAATTAAAATAGCTGTAAAATGTGAATACAAAAATAAGTTAGCCTACATGTTAAATTGATACTGTAACACAGAGAAAATTACTTTATATAACTTCTAAATATAATACACTAACTAGAGATACTTAGTAGGAAGGCTATACTCCAAGAACAAGTAAACCCGCAAAGAAACCATAATTTTAGAAAGGGTATTGTGAGAGGTATTAGTTTTAATTCTTATTTCACGTATACTGTAAAAGGCAAAGTGTTTTTTTTCGAGCTGACCACAAAATGTTCCCACATTTTTATCATTGTTGTTGTTGGTGGTGGTGGTATGGTGCTTGAACTCAGGGCCTGAGTGCTATCCCTGAGCTGTTTTTGTTCAAGGTTAGCGCTCTGCCACTTTAAGCCACAAGTCCACTTCTGGTTTCTGGTGTTTAACTGGAGGTAAGAGTCTCACAGACATTATTGCTCAGGTATGCTTTCAACTGTAATCCTCAAATCTCAGCCTCCTGAGTAGCTAGAACTGTGGTCATGAGCCACCAGTGCCCAGCCTATTTTTTAAAATGTATCTTTAAGTAGTTGTACGAAGGAATTAGCATTTAACAAAGCAGTTTCTAAAACAAGGATTTTCATCAACAAAGAGAGTAGACACAGAATTCAAGAAGAACCCAGTGGTGAGTGATTTTGATTGAACTTTTCAGTAATTAACGACAAATCAATATATAATTTCCTAGTTCTGTTCACTGAAAAGAGCCTAAGAGCCACTACATAAATATGTAGCAATAATATGTAGCATAATAATACATGTAGTGGGCTGGAAATGTGGTACTTAGTGGTAAACTGCTTGCCTAGCATGCCTGAAGCCCTGGGTTCAATTCCTCAGTACCACATAAACAGAAAAATCTGGAAGTGGCGCTGTTGCAAGTGGTGGAGTGCTAGCCTTGAGCAAAAAGAAGCTCAGGGATAGTGCCCAGGCTCTGAGTTCAAGCCCCAGGACTAGAATAATAATAATAATAATAATACATGTCGCAATGAGCACATCCATCCTCTAGATCTGAATACTAGTATCCACTAAGGAACCAGGAGTCACGAGAAACAGCTGATCCCAGGTTTAGGCCAAGAAGAGTGCAAAGTAAACCTCATACATCTTTTCGGCCTTAAGCAATAGGAAATGCTAGAAATTTGGGGGGGGATCATATCTGAAGGATCCAGGAACCAGCTCAAAGTGAATCCCACTGGCCAACTACGGATTTATTGAAACATTAGAAGGCAAACTACTCAGGCACTAGTGGCTCACACCTGTAATCCTAGCTACTGAAGAGGCTGAGATCTGAAGATCCCAGTTCAAAGCCAGCCCAGGCAGAAAAGTCCATAAGACTCATTTCCAATTAACTACTAAAAAGCTGGAACTAACAATGCGGCTCAAATAGTAGAGCATTAGTCTTAAGCACAAAAGCTTGGGAACAGTGAGTGCCTAGGCCCAGAATCCAAGCCCCCGGACTAGCACACACATAAGCGCAAACACACACACACACACACACACACACACACACACACACACACACACACACACACGAAAAACAGTAAGTACTAAATTTTAACAGTAAATTTTCTAGAACTTCATAAAAATATAAAATTAATTAATAATGAGAATTTGAAAGTGATCATATAAGCCGGGAGCTGGTGGCTCACGCCTATAATCCTAGCTACTCAGGAGGCTGAGATCTGAGGGTCATGGTTCAAAACCAACCTGGACAGAAAAGTCTATGAGATTCTTATCTCCAATTAACCACCAGAAAATAAGAAGTGGTGCTGTGGGGCTGAGAATATGGTCTAGTGGTAGAGTGGCTTGCCTTGCATATATGAAGCCCTGGGTTGGATTCCTCAGCACCACATATATAGAAAAGGCCAGAAGTAGCGCTGTGGCTCAAGTGGTAGAGTGCTAGCCTTGAGCAAAAAGAAGCCAGGGACAGGGCTCAGGCCCTGAGTTCAAGGTCCAGGACTGGCAAAAAAAAGTGGTACTGTGGCTCAAAGTGGTAGAGCGATAGCCTTGAGCAAGAAAGCTCAGGGACAGCACCCAAACCCTGAGTTCAAGCCCCACAACTGACAAAAAAAATTAAGTGAAAATATAAAGATGGAGAGGAGGTAGATACAGTGGCTCACACCACTATTAAGGAGACTGTGGCAAGAGGATCACTTGAACCCAATAGTTTAACACAAAAAGATCTCATTTTTAAAAATGTATTTTACTATAAAAAGGATTGCCTGCCTAACAAGTACAAGGCCCCAAGTTCAAATCAGAGTACCACCAAAAAAGTTTAAAAATAGATTTTTAAAAAGCCAGGCATTAGTGACTCACACCTGTAATCCTAGCTATTCTGGAGGCTGAGATCTGAGGATAACAGGTAGAAGTGAGCCCAGACAGGAAAGTCCTTGAGGCTCTCTCTTCTCTTATCTCAAATTAACCACAAAGAGAGAAAGAACCCGCAAGTGAGCAAGAGAAGCAAGCCTGTGAGCTTGAGAAAGAGAGAAAGGGAGAAGAGAGAGAAGGGCGAGAGGAGAGAGGAGGGTGAAGGAGAATCAATAGATGCTGAAAATATTAGGTGAAAATACTTGGAGGAAATGGAACATATACATAGTCTCAAATCATCAGCCCACATTTGCGTGAGTTGCAAAGAGGCAAAGGAAGTTTTATAAGGAAACCAACACAGAGGAAAGGGGAGTGGGATGGGGTAGAAAGTGGGAGAAAACAAGGAAGGGCTAACAGTGTTCGACAAGAAATGTACTCATTACCTCACTTATGTAACTGTAACCCCTCTGTACATACCTTAACAGTTAAATTATTAAATTAAATTTAAAAAGAAAAACTAACATAATACTATCTTAACAATACTATCAAACACTTTGTTTACTATAATGGGATGAATTTTATATGCTCCCAATATGATCAATGGGAAGAACAGAAGTTCACCTTTACTGTAGATGTTCCACAATATTTATTTAAAGTATTTCTTCCCTGTTGCCAAAATATTTTACCTGAATCTAATCATAACGAAGTAATTAGACAAATCTCAAATTATGGGAGAACCAACAAAACAACCAGGCTGTTGCTTTTAAAGAGTTAAATGACAGAAAAAATAAAAAGAGAATATGGAGAAGGAAGGCTGCACTACACTAAAGATACATGAAAACGAAAGTAGATTCTGCAATTCAAAAATAGCTATAGAAGACATTAGTGAATTAACTGGAGAAACTGTACCATAGACAATATATTAGATGATACCATCACAATGGCTATATGGTTAAGCAAACAAGCATACTCTTATTTTTAGAAAGTCATTGCTGCATTTCAGACAGTTCAACAAAACCAGACTTCTTGGTATGCTATTAGGAAGGAGAGGAAAACAAGCATTGCCAAATGTTAAGCTGCAAAAGAAAGTCCAGTCCATTTCTAAGCCTCCAGCAAAATAGCACAGATGTAATGCTTTGTGGCCAAACAGAATTCTCTTACACTAGCACATATTCATCCTTACATCTGTCTTTAAAAAAACAAACATCCTTGAGGACCATAAAACTGCTCTTAGCTCAAGGGCAAAACACAAACAGGATTTCCTCCTAGGGTACTAAGGATGCCTTATACTGAAAACTGAAAAACTACAATACTGAAAACCAGCTTGGAGCTGGCCAAGTTTGCTGACCCCTGATCAGCCACTTGGTGGTAGAAGACCACTTAACAAACTAAACACATACACATACACACATACACATACACACACACACACACACACACACACACACACACACACAGAATTTCCCATTCTCATTTTACAGGAATTAAATCAGGCTCGTTTACTCGGAAAAATTGCCAATGATTGTATAGCCAAGAAAATCTGACACATTCATTCAGATCGTTTTAAATTTCAATTAAACAAAGCAAGTTGATTACACTGGTTCTAAACCTTGTTATTGTACTGTACTATTATCAAAGAACTGAAATTGTAAGTACATCACTTCAGCAGAAATTAAAAGACATTACTTATTGTTGCAGCCCTCAAAATCAGCAAATGTAAAATGACACAGGACTAAAAATTTCAAAATAAGTACAAGACCAAACTCTTGGATAATAAAGACATGAAACTGTATTTCCAGATGATGTTTTTATTTCTTTTATAGTTTTTTTTTCCCCAGAGCTGAGGACCGAACTCGGGGCCTTGCGCTCGCCAGGCAGGTGCTCTTCCGCTGAGCCAGATCCCCAGCCCCTGATGTTTTTATTTCTTATGTTTGGTTTTCTATACAACTATGTTTCTCTCACTATTAGGACATATTCTCTATCTAAAACAAGTTGTGGTAGGCCCTTAAAAGCTGACTGCATCAGAATACCAAGTCATCTCAACTTTTGACAATTCTTTGAATCCGAAAATTACACTCTTGAAAACAAAATATAGGTACCTTTTTCACTGGTGTCAAGAGCGTCATCTTCAAGGTCATCATCAAAAATCTCTCGGCCATCTTCCACATAGCCAATGCCATCTGTAGGAACAAAATATAACAGGATCAAGTTTCTAAAAATGGCCAAGACCTAAGAGTGGTGATACTTAAAATTCTACCACTCTGAGGTGCAGGTAGGAGGACCAAAAGTTCAAAGCTAGCCAGGTGTCAGTGGCTCACACTTGTAATCCTAGCTTTTCAGGAGGCTGAGATCTGAAGAACCTGGTTCAAAGCCAGCTCAAGCAGGAAAGCCTATGGACTTTTATCTCACTTAACTAACAAAAAGCTGGAATTTTCTCTGTGGTTCAAAGTGGTAGAGCACTAGCCTTAAGCACAAAAGCTCAAGGACAGTGCCTAGGCCTTAAGTTCAAGCCCCAGGACCAGCACACATAAAAAAGTTCAAAGCCAAACTGGGCTACACACTGAAATCCTGTCACTCAATCACGCACTTACTCACTCCCTCAATTTGCCTAATATCTTAGCTATGGCCAAAAAACCTTTCATACCTACTCAGATGTTATCCTGGCCTGCTACATTTTTAAGTTTAGCAGAATCTTGTTCAAATAGGTATTAGATAAGCAATGGCATCCACGCGACGGATGTGAAGTCAAAGAAAGGACAAAACCAAGCCAGGTACTGGTGGCTAATGCCTATAATCATACGTACACCTACTTAGTAGGCTGAGATCTACGGATTCAAAGATAGCCTGGGCAGAAAAATCAGTAAGACTCTTGTCTCCAATTAACAAGCAAAAAGCTGGAAAAAGTAGGTGTGGCTCAAGTGGTAGAGCACCAGCCTTGAGCATAAAAGCCAAGTGAAAGTGTGAGGCCCTGAGCTGAAAAAGACAAAACAAAGGCTATATACTGGATATAGATAGGTGAACTAGGGAACTATAGCTAGAGAAATGACTTGGCCAATAAGATTAAAAAATAAAAACAAAACTTTGCCACCAAAGGCTCTTGGATGGCAGTTTTAGTCTACAAAAAGCATCAAAAACACAACAAGCCCAGGAAGACACTTCAGTCTACAAGTGAAAGGCAACAATACAACTAAGCCCAGTTACAGAAGTAGCAGCAGTCTGCATCACTCTTGGGGTCAGTACTCATATGCCAAAGAAGTCAGACCTTACAAGCAGTAACCAGTGAGCTGTATACAAAAGCACTAAGACCAGCCTTTGCCCAGTGCTTTCCACTCATGCCTACCTCATATATTCCTCACTGTACTTTCTATTCACACTTACAACCTTGTGTACTCCTCACAGAAACTCTAGGACATAGTTTTATCTCCACATTACACAGGAAGAACTTGTGGCTTAGTGAGAATAACTGACTTGTCCAAGGAAAAGTGCAAACAATAGAACTTGAACTTACATCCCTTAACTCCAGACACTGTTGGGCTATGTATGGACCCCAGAGACACAATTCCTGCTGATTTGTTTTGTTTCCTTTGCCAGTCCTGGGTTCTGAACTCAGGGCCTGGACACTGTCCTTGAGCTTCTTTTGCTCATGGCTAGCACTCTACCACTTGAGCCACAGAACCACTTCCAGCTTTTTCTGTTTATGTGGTACTGAGGAATCGAAACCAGGGCTTCATGCATACGAGGCAACCACTCTACCACTAAGCCACTTTCCCAGCCCACCTGATCTGTTTTGTTGCTGTTGACAGGGATTTGATCCTGAGTCTCAACCATCCTCTCCATTCCTACACAGCCATTTTCTGGAGCACTGAAACTACATATCATATGACAGGTGCCCAGATCCTCCAAAATGTCACCAAGTCAACGTCCTCTTGTTCTGCTTCCTCATCTTCAAATAACTAAGAAAATCCAAACCAAAATATGCTCCTAACAATGCACGGCATCTACGTAGGCAAAGGAAACTCTACCATGTTGGACTCAAGAAGCAAGTAATACAATGCCTGGCGGGTGTTTGCCTCCCACATACCGTCATCCACGATCCAGTCATCATCCTGGCGTGCCTGCACCAGCTTTGAATACTGGTCTTCATCAACTTCTTCGTAAACACTTGTGAAGTCCTCGACCTGCCATTATACAAGTTTGAGGAAAAGCTTCAAATGAAGTGAAAGTGTTAAAACAATTCTGATGAAAAAAAAATGTCAAATTGAAACTGGAATGGCAGCCTGACGGAATCGTTGCAACCAAATCATGAGTTCTGACATTCAACACCACCACAGGGTTTTCCTTAAATAGACATCAATTAACTTAGTATTCCTTTTAGGTGGGTGTTAACATAAGATATTAAATGATTCCATTAGCATAATACACTTGTCACACCATCAATTACTCATCTACTTCATAAAAAACAAACTGAATTATAGCCAATTCTTCATTAGCTGCTTTGGGGATTATTCACTTGTGATTTCTCGACTGATTTCTCCTATACTTAGCAAACCTGAAAGGCATACCACACCCTTCTCCACTAACTGATGGAGGCTCTGCAAGTACACAATAATTTCAATAACTCTTCAACCAACTAAAATGTAAAGGAAACTTTCCCTCATTCATATCCCTACAAATATAAGCAAAACAAGCATATTCTCTATTCTATAAGCCATCAAGAAATGGATTTTTATGGATCCCTATCATTCTCAGGCTTTAGAACTGCACAGGAGTTGGGCACTGGTGACTCACTCCTGTAATCCTAGCTACTCAGGAGGCTGAGTTCTGAGGACTGCAGCTTGAAGCCAGCCAGGGCAGAAAAGGCCCTGAGACTCTTATCTCCAAGAAACTACTCAGAAAAAGCCAGAAGTGGTACTATGGCTCATAGTGGTACAGTGCTAGCCTTGAGCAAAAAAATCTCAGGGACAGGCCCTGAGTTCAAGCCCCAGGACCCGGAGGGGGGGGGAAGAAACTGCACAAGGAGGGACTTTAATGCAGACCTATTTAAAAAGCCAGAGAGAAAGCCCTCTAATCACATGGCTGCCTGGTATGATTAAAAGCAGACCACTCTACAGTTAAAGTCACAAATAAAACAGATGCACACCATTGCTACAGCTGTACATGGTGACACATCACGGACTTCCCAGATGAGACGATGATGTGACAGTTAGGAAAAGCTCATAGAAGAAATCTTATTAAAATCCCTTAATTTCTTGTGGGCAGGGATGGGAAGGGGGAACTGGGGGAAAACAAAGGAAGGGGTGACATTGTCCAAAAGAGAAATGTACACATTACCTGAATTGTGAAATGGGAATCCCTCTGTACAACACCTTAGTAATAACAACAAAATTATACGTTTTTAAAGATAATAAACTTAAAATGTGGGGCTGGGAATATGGCTTAGTGGCAGAGTGCTTGCTTCGTATACATGAAGCCCTGGGTTCCATTCCTCAGCACCACATATATAGAAAAAGCCGGAAAGGGTGCTGTGGCTCAAGTGGCAGAGTGCTAGCCTTGAGCAAAAAGAAGCCAGGGACAGAGCTCAGGCCCTGAGTTCCAAGCCCCAGCACTGGCAAAAAAAAACTTAAAACGTGGAAAGTTTAAAAAAATCCCCAATTGCTCACGAGTTCTGACATTTTAAGTAACATATGGAAAGAAACAACTAATTCTACCTGAAGTGCTAAGACAAAAAATCCTGGACGGGGGGGGGGGGGGGGGAGGCTGGGAATATGGCCTAGTGGTAAAGTCCTCATCTCATATACATGAAGCCCTGGGTTCGATTCCTCAGCACCACATATATAGAAAAAGCCAGAAGTGGCACTGTGGCTCAAGTCGCTGAGTGCTAGCCTTGAGCAAAAAGAAGCCAGGGTCAGTGTTCAGGCCCTGAGTTCAAGCCCCACGACTGGCTAAAAAAAAAAAAAAATCCTGGACGGGGCTGGGAATATGGCCTAGTGGCAAGAGCACTTGCCTCGTATACATGAAGCCCTGGGTTCAATTCCCCAGCACCACATATATAGAAAATGGCCAGAAGTGGTGCTGTGGCTCAAGTGGCAGAGTGCTAGCCTTGAGCAAAAGGAAGCCAGGGACAGTGCTCAGGCCTTGAGTCCAAGCCCCAGGAAAGGCCAAAAAAAAAAAAAAATCCTGGACACAGAGCTTCTCACTGTGAGAAGACCATAGCTGACCAGTCGGCCACACCTATCAAGCTTTTGTTTTCACCTTTTTCTTAACTTTCTCTACAGGGATCACTGGCAAATGCTGATGTGTCCTTTTACTACTGAAAAATTGAAACTATTTACTTACCATATTAAATAAAGAGGGGGTCTAGGGAGGTTATTGCTACTTTTTGTATCACTAGGACCCAAACTTTAGGGCCTCACACATGCTAGGCAAGTACTCTTACCACTAAGCTATATCCTCAGGCTGCAAATCAAGTTTTTAATAATCAAGAAACAAAGTAGTCCAATTAATATGGCTATATTGACCAATTTTCTTGGAAGGGTAGCACAGCTATTTTTTTTTAGTTGTAGACATACCTTGTCTTTAATTTAAGGAACTTACTTAAATACCACCAACATATCACAGAACATTATTAGAAAATGACTTCGACTTTTTTTTTAGCTGTGCTAGAGTGGTAACTCAGAACTTTGCACATAGAAAGAGAGCCCTCTAACACTGAGCTACATTCCCAGCCTAACACTCTCTCTCTCTCTCTCTCTCTCTCTCTCTCTCTCTCTATATATATATATATATATATATATATACACACACACGCATACATATATGTACACACACACACAATTTTTCCTTTTTTGCTGGTCCTGGGGCTTGAACTCTGAGCATTGTCCCTGAGCTTCTTTTGCCACTACCACATGAGCCACAGCAACACTTCTGGCTTTTTTGAGTAGTTTATTGGAGATAAGAGTCTCACAGAGTTTCCTCCCTGGTCTGGCTAGAACCACGATCCTCAAATCTCGGCCTCCTGAATAGCTAGGATTACAGGTTTAAGCCACTGACACCGGCTTACAAACTCTATTTTTAGAAACAACATTGCTGAGCTGGGAATATGGCCCAGTGGCAAGAGTGCTTGGCTCATATACATGAAGCCCTGGGTTCGATTCCTCAGCACCACATATATAGAAAAGGCCAGAAGTGGCACTGTGGCTCAAGTGGTAGAGTGCTAGCCTTCAGCAAAAAGAAGCCAGAGACAGTGCTCAGGCCCTGAGCCCAAGCTCCAGGACTGGCAAAAATAAAGATTAAAAAATAAAAACACTATTAGGGCTAGGAGTATGGCTCAAGTAGTAGCTAAAGCACCCGTTTAGCAAGCATAAGGCAAACTTCATTCCTCAGTAGCCAAAAAAACATTGCCATTTCTCACCATGAACTCCTAGAGCAATATAATTAATACCACAGAGTATAAAGGGAAATTAGCCACATTTTGCCAACATCTCAAATGCCCCACCGAATTCCTTTACAGAAGTACCTACATTAAAAATGTTTTACTTCTGCTTCACTGTAATCCTTTTAGTAACCTTCTATGATCTGGTTGCCTCATTTAACTTGAACAAATGGTGCCAAATGGCAAAAAATCCCCCTCTATTTGTCTAATTGCCTTATACAGTACAGGCCATGGCTAAACATGCATATTCCAAAGCCAGATTGCCTAGGTTCAAATAAAGGATCTGACACAGTGATATGACTACAATTTCCTATGCTCAGTCCTAAACTAACCTGCCAAATGTTGATAACCACACCACCTAATTTCATATGGTTAATGGAAGGATTAAAATGACTAAACATATTGGCAAAAGCACTTAGAACAGTGTGTTATCTCAAAAAGTATATTAGTTGTTATTATTTTCTAGTCTTTAGTTAATCACTTGATAGGCTTGGCAGTTAAGATACTCAAGGAACACTCAAGATAAAGCTAGACAATGCTGTATGGAGGGCAGCAACTCTGGTTTATTTGGATGGGCCATAAACAGTGAGTAGAAGAAAATGGCCAAAAAAGCATCAGATCTAATCTTCTAAGCAGGATGTAGAAGAAGTAAGACTCAAGTCTCCACTGCCACTCCCCTTACAAATGAGATTAGAAAGAACAATTCTAGGCCTGGGAATGTGGCTTAGTGGTAAAGTGCTTGCCTAGCAGGCATGAAGCCCTGGGTTGGATTCCTCAGCACCACATCAACAGAAAAAACTGGAAATGGAACTATGACTCAAGAGAGTGCTAGCCTTGAGCAAAAGAAGCCCAAGGACAGTGCCTGGTCCCTGAGTTTAAGCCCTAGGACTGGCAAAAAAAAACAATTCACTGCTTAATACCTTTTGGGTAAAATAAAAGCCCTTGTAAATTTCCCCAACAAAGTTAAAGCACTTGCCAGATATGTAGCATGCTAAATAAGGAAAAACCAGAACTACTTTCATTTGGGAATTTTAAAATTATCTGTAAAATGTCTTATAGGAACTTCACATGATTTAGTACGATCCATAATCGGTAAATCTACCTCATGCTCACACTTGTTCAATATTAAAGAAATTACTATTATAAGAAACTTAAAATAATGATCATTTTTAATCAGAGACAAAGGTGACATAAGATCATTTGAAGTCTATGAATTAAATAAAGCCTAAGAGAAATGTTAAAAGGGATTACTTACTTCATATTTATACTTCTCACCAGCTTTAGCCTTTTTCAGTCTTTCTAGAGCTTCCTGGCGCCCTTTCTTTGATTTTTTTTCTCTCCGGGCACGAGAGGCTGCAAGACTCCCTGAATCTTCTGACACAGCTGGAAATTTTTTTAAAAAGCCAAATTTACATGAAATGTTACAAAACAGTCAGCCATCTTCCCTCAGAAACAAAGGAACATTTATAGACAATAATAATACATAATTTTTATATTATACAAATGGATCCTTTTAAAAATGCAAAGTAATTCACAAAGCTCCTGGCCAAGTACACAGATTTTATGGCTCTTCAGAAATATTCTAAGATTTAGTTAAAACAACTGAAGTCACCATTATTTTTTCCTCTAAATACAGAAAATCTCAAATTCAATTGACAGCCCACAGAAATATTAGAGAAGAAAAAGCAACCATTAGCTTGTCTATAACCTTCCCATTTAAAATGAGCAGTCACAAGTAATCCAGGAGGTCATAAAAGAACAATTCATTTTGTATTCTATTAACACTTAAAACAATTTAAGAAGCATCTGCTATTTGAAAAGTACTAGATGATAAAAGGGACATAAAGATTAAAAAGGCATAGTCCCTTATCCTCAAGAAAACTTACACTCTAATAATGAGATAATAAGTAGCAACTGGCTCTAAAACAATATTTGTTGAGAAGTAACATATATCTTAACAGAGGTTTAGAGTACATGAATTACAAAGAAGAAATAGGAACTGGGAAATATTTTAATGATGGCACTGGAAAAGCTCATTCTGTCATTCATTCCAAGGCCTGTCGGGTACATTATAGGATGACAGTAAGAAAAAAAAATTACAAAGATTAAGGCCAGGCACAGTGGCTTGTGCCTATAGTCCCAGCTACTCAGCTGAAGATTAGGAGGATCATGGTTTAACATCAGCTCAGATAAAAAGTTAGCAAGTTAGCAAGACCCTATTTCAGCTGATAAGGCATGGTGGCCCATGCCTCCAAAAAGACAGGAACAAAAAGAAACGGTCCAAGCAAATGTGGGCAAAATCACAAAAGAGATCCTATGGCTCAAGTGCAAGGCCCTGAGTTCAAAGCCCAGTAATGCCAAAAACAAACAAAAATCTTACAAAGGTTACAAAGTCTTTTGTCAAAACTACCAAAATAACAGAGGGCCTCAATACTCATTCATTCAACTGTTAAACTATTCATGCTTTTGGTCATTATAAACTGGCCACCCTACACACATAACTGAAAAGAATTCAGCCACAGAATTAGGCCTTTCATATTCCAGCTAATGAATAACCAAGTCAAGATCACAGTGCTGCCTAATTGCCAGGAGTTCGGTGAGGCCTAGCACAATTGCCAATTTATATCTATGTAATTAAATATTTTGTTGTATTCAGTACTAATTAACTTATTTAAAAGCAGGTACAGAAAAGAAGACAGATTGATAATAAGCATCCTAAAACTTCACCTGCACTGGTACATTCCAAACTGCATTAAGCTTTTTAAACTAATGGTTTGACTGAAATAGAAGATACAATCTAGGGAGGGTGGGGGAAGGGAAAGGGGGAGTGGGAAGGTGGGGGTGGGGTGGGGTGGGATGAGGAAGGAGGTAACAAGTTCAATAAGAAATATACGCACTACCTTACATATGGAACTGTAATCCCTCTGTACATCACTTTGACAATAAAGAAATAAATGAATAAAGAAGATACAATCTAAAGAACATGTATCAAATGCTGGAAATAAACCCTTGAAAACTATCTCAAAGGTGAAGTGTAATTAGAAATCTTATTTTTTCTGTCTATTGTTTGACTTTCACATTTGACTTTTAAATCCATTTTCAGAAAGACATTAAAGTAAAAATTAAGGAATGCAGGTACTTAAGGATGACAGTCATAAAACCTTGGGTGTCATTCAAATGATGTTAAAAATCTGGAGAAGTCCTACATGCAAAATTCTTTTGAGACTGTTAAACATGACCAGTAAGAGTGAAAAGCTAGACTTAACTATTCCCTTAAGAATGCCTTGACTCCTGATAAAAATCTCTGGTATTCAGTATTAGATTGCACTTACCCACAGGCAACTATGTTCTACTATACCGTGTTTACATTCTTACAAATAGTACTAGGATGCCTGTCTCAAGGGGATGCAGTAAAATAAAGCAATAAAGCCTGAGTCTACTAGATAATGTAAACACGAACCACAGAAGAGGTAAGATCATAGTAGGAAATGCACAGAAGACGGCCATTCATTTTGCCACAGAACTCAGGTTTTCACAATGGAGTTCTCCAATAGTAGCCTGAAGAGAGTAGAATTTCAAAATGAGAAAACAGGGTAAAAAGTGGCAGAAGCTGAGGAAGAGGCATTAAGTCAAATTGCAAAAGGATGGGAATATAAGTATTCAGAAATTGGGGGGGGGGGGGGAAACCATTAGGGAAGACCAATTGGATGTGCATAGTGTAGAGCATAAGATCCAAGAGATTATGAAGTGGCTCTACCACTCAGTGAGTGGCATGTGCCCACCAGTTAACATGTGTGCATACCTGTCTGTTTTGGCTTCACTTGGGTTTGGGGGGACAGGATCCTATTATGTAGCCTAGGTTGGTCCAGCACTTGAGTTCCTCCTGCTTCAACTTCGTAACCACTGCCGTTATAGTCATTATAGTCCTGTACTACCACACCTAGACTCTTATAAGCCTTAAGGGTTCATAGGCACTATGTCCCACTACAGAAGCTGAAAAAATGTGCTCTTCCCCAGACAACTTATCGTCTAAGGCTTGGGCTCTGAAGATAATTTCTACCAATCAGAAGCAGCTGCTGGGACTTTCAATTGCAGGCTAATGTCACAAGAAGGGAGATACTAGATTAAGGAGGATTCTAGAAGTAGCAATCACTGCAGGGGAAATGACAATGTGGGACACCTGTGCCAGCAATGGCTCAAGGTACAAGCTATATCACCAAGTATTTGGTCATGGCTGGCAATGCCCCAGTTTTATGACACAGTTTGAATCACACTTTCTGTCTATGCAGACCTCCAGACTGGATTTCTAGTCCTACTGAATTTCTGCAAACAACAATGTATTCTAATCTAGTGATGGTTCTTGTAACTTTTGACAAAGAACTCTAACGCAGTGCCTCAGTATCTGACTCATCTATAAAGTGGGGATAACCACTTCTTCCTTACAAAGCTATACAGATTAAATTACCATAGCTATCTTACTTTGTGCTTACAATACAGGAGGAACTCATTTAACATTTGTATGTGTATAGGATGCAGAGTAGTCAAACACATGCACATACATACAACCCCCATACACATCACACCTAGCCTAGCAATACCATGCACTAGTCAGGAAGTAAAAACAAAGCAATTCTTCAGAAGATTCACTATTATCTATATAGAATTGGATGCTTACCGTCTTGATTCCACTCTATGACAGAAACTAAGTCCAGTCTACCCAACAACTGTAATACCAGAGCTTGGCAGTATGCCTTTGCCTAGTAAGTACACAATACTTGTCAAATGGACTGCTGGACCCACTTTTTGATCCTCTAACTTTTCATCCACAGAAACAATTCTAGTCCTTTCAACTTTTCACTGAACTTTTCACTTTCTAACACTTAATTTAAAAATTTTTAGAATATATCTCTAATGCTTCATGGAACTTAGTTGTTGTTTTTTAAAGAATAAACATGAAAAAATCCAGTTACAAAGATTCAAATATTTGGTTCAAAATTACCATCTGGAGTACCTCCATCCTCTCACAAAGCAGGCAAGAGATACTAGCCTGCAGCAAATCTTTGAGATAACAATTTGTCAGTCCGCTCTAAAGGATTAAAGGAAAAAATCCCGGCCACAAGTCCCCAGCAACTACTTAATCAACACCATGACTTTAAAAGGGGTCTCAAGATTGCACAGCTTCCTCCAGCAAGTGATTTCTTGATGTTCACAGATGGAGTACAGTTTTTAGGGTGAAGAAAGGGCTTAGTGGCAAATCACTGACAGAGAATTGCCAAGACTTACATCCTACAGCCCATTTGTAATCCAGGCTAGTCAACTCTCCAAAAGAAATTGCCTTAAAAAATGGAAGGCTAAAGAAAAAATTGAAATCTGTGATTTACAACTAGTTGAATGCAAAGGAAGCTGATTAGAAAGCAAGTGCTCATTAATGGTGATGCATTTGAGTGACAGGAGCTTGGGCTAAGAAAAGGAAGCATCTGATTTTTACCGTTAGAAGTTCACTGAATCAGAAAAGTTCAAAAATCAGAAATCAGACAAGCCATTTGCATTTTTTATTCTATTTCTGGAAGTAAAAGATTATCCTTGACAAACCGATATGGGCATGTGAAATGCTACTCAACTGCCGTATCTTTTTAATTTAAGAAACTTCACCCCAAACGACTAGATTTAAACATGCTTAATACGCAACACTTAAAAAAAAGAATTTGGGGGGAAATGCTTAATGTATTAAGTTTAAAAAAATCTATCACTTAAAAATAAAATTTCATTTGTATCTAGTGACGACAATTTTGTTTTTTTACCGGCGTGCTACAATGTATAGCTCTTTCCCCGGAAGTTCCTAGAAAGGAAGATGCACAGAACCTCTTTTTTAGCCTCAAGCAGATAAGATACCTGAGGTGAAAGCTGTGACATACTTTAGGTCTGGTCTGGAAAGTGACTCACCTAGACCAGTTTCCATGAAGTTGTGTCCAGCACGTGGGTGCGACTCACCAAAGGAAATAAAGGCAAGAGAATGTGGAAACAGTCGCAGCAGCAAGGCAATCCTGGGGTCCATAAAGAGCAGATGCCAAGCAAAGAAGCCTTATCAGATGTCCTAAGTGTCCCTGCCTAAGACCATCAAGGTCAGCGCCCAAAGGACCATCAGGAGAATCCGATGCGCGGCTCCCACGGAAAAAAAAATACAACGGAGACCCTCCACCACCCGCAGCTATGCCATGGGCCCCACGCTCCCAACCCGGTTCCCTGAGCTTGGGAATAGACCCTCACCACTTGGCTCCACATCACCGTCGTCACCGTACACTGGAGCCATGGTCAAGGAGTCTCCCAATTCCGCGCCAACCTGCCTGAAACTGGCGCGGGGGCAGAGATAGGCGCCAGCCTGAAAGCCAATCAGCAGCTTTGGGACGAAGCAGACTTCCGCCCGGAAGGCCACTGACGTGCCTTGCTGTGCTACGCCCCGCCCCTGGCCTTCCCGCGGGCGCGCATTTGGCGCCCTGTGATGACCCTTGTGGGAAATACTGAAACTAAGGGCAGGCCAGAGAAGAGCTGGTGAAGAAAGCGGTCGGGCTCTGAAAAGGATCTTCCTGGGCTCTCTGCGCAGGCGCACGTACACTGTTGGAAAACATTAGGGTGCGTGGAAGTGGGGCTCTCTGGTTCTGATCAATGATTTCCCAGAAAAAGGCGCGGGCGGGCAGAGAGATGGGTGGGGCTCGGAATCTCACCCTTCCCCCAAGCTGAAAACGTGACTGCCTCCTAGTTTGCACTCTTGACTTTTGCGCAACACTATGCCTCTCACTGTGAGCGGTCTGTGTGATTATATGTACTATATACGTGATTATAAATGTATGTACACATGTGTGTATATACATATAGAAACGCACTTCAAAGTGTTGCACTATTTTAACTAATCCAAAGTAACATCACCAATAAGCCATAATCTGACCTGATGAAACTACTGATGTGATAGGGTTGAAAGGAATAACATCATTTGTATTGTTCTTGCAACAAAACATCTAACCTGAATCTAACCATTAAGAAAACAATCAGAAGCTTGGCTCACACCTGTTATTCTAACTACTCAAGAGGATGAGATCTGAGTATCATGGTTTGAAGCCAAACTAGGCAGGAACGTCCTTGAGACTTATCTCCAATAAACAACGAACCAGCCCAAGGTGGAGCTGTAGGCTCGAGTGGTAGAACTACTTCTTTGAGCAAAAAGAGCTTAGGGAGAGTGCCCAAGCCCTGAGTTCAAGCCTCTAGACTAGCAAAGAAAGAAGAGAAAGAAGGAAGGAAAAAGAGAAAGGGAAAGAAAGAACGAAAGAGAAAGAAAAAGTGGGCAAGGAAGGAAGGAAAGAAAAGAAAGAAAGAAAAGGAGGGAAAGAAAGAGAGGGAGAGAGAAAGAAAGACAGAGGGAAAGGAAAGAAGAGAAGGAAGGGAGGAAGGATCTGACATTCAATGTGTAGGATGACCTACAAAATATCTTGCCTGGACTCTTCCAAAATGATGATTCTGTGATTAGTGTATACAAAGTATGCATATTATTTTATCGTTTTACAAATACATATTTTACTAAATAATGCCTATCACATATTTATAATATTTTTGCCATATTCTTGGCTCACATTTATTGATTCCCCTAGCATGGTTGATTTATGTTTTTTTCTTAATTTGCAATCATTTAGAAACTTTTCCTTCTGCTTCAAAAGTCATTAAATATGATGTTAGTATATAATCCATAATGTTGGGATACATAACACATAGTAACTCATATTGTAACAAACTTGCTCTTTAAAGTTAAAAGTTTTACAAAAGGTAGGGAAAATGGTAAAGAGGGTTTAGGATAGAAAAGATTAATTTAACCAGAGTACATTATATGCATTTATAGACATATCACAATGCAATCTCTTGCACAATTATTATTTTTGTTGTTGTTGGCCACAGGGCTTAAACTCAGGGCCTGGGTGCTGTCCATGATCTTTGCACAACCTTTATACAGTAATAAAAACGTAAAGTACAAGTACAGATGTGTATACTTCCCTTTTTAAATTGTTAGAACTTTTATAGTTTTAGTGGATACTAAATGTAGAGAACCATTTTGACAAGGGATTCTTCAGAAACAAATCCTTTGTTTAACTTCACAGCCCTACTCAAGAAAAAGTATAACCTGCATGATTACATTCATTCAGAATTCTGAAATACATAAATCTATAGCAACAGGAAGCCTATCAGTGGTTGTCTGAGAATGAGAAGTAGGATGGACTGAAAAGGAGACATAAGAAACTTTGAAGGAATGAAATATGTTTATATTGACTGTGATTATGTTTCAGAATTATATAAATATGCCAAAGCTTATTAAATAGTTCACTTTAAGTAAAGTGCACCTTTAAACGGAGTGTCACTCTTGACATGGAATGTTTTAGATATTTAAGTAGAAAAGTTTGTTTTTAAAGTTTCCTTCTTATAAGCCAGAAAGTGAACTTTCAACCAGACATTGAATCTGCAGGCACCTTGATCTTGGACTTCCTAGCCTCTAGAACTGGGAAAAATAAATTTCTGTTGTTTATATGCCAGTCCATTTATGAACAAACTAAGACCATTACCCACATCCTGTGGGGGTTAGGACCGATAGAACACTCATATACATATGTGTGTGTGTGTGTGTGTGTGTGTGTGTGTGTATGAGTTGTAGCCATACACATTCAGGTGGCTATTCCTGAAGGTAGTACAGACCTGTAGTCCTAGCCCTAAAAAGACTGAGGCAAGAAGGTTGCAAGTTTGAACCCAGTCTGGAATGCCCAGCAAGACTCTGTCTCAAAAAAAATTTTTTTAAGCAGATGCAAAGTTTAATGATATGACAGCAAAAGATAAAATAACTGGGAAGCTGCCCAACATGAAAAGTATTGCTGATATTTCTTAAAGGGAAAACAGCAGAAGGCTAACACATAGTTGCAACAGCATATTAAGAAGTTCTATGCATGGACTCTTCTTGAGTCTTGCCTCCAGACTGAAGAGATTTTGCTATTTCTTTCACCACTTTTCTTTTACTTTCAAATAAATATTCTCCTATTCAGTTAAAAAAAAACTTCTGTACATGAAATCCATTTGCAACAATGTGTATTTTGGTAGAATGATACAGTAGATTCTTTTTGTTTATAATTTGTTCCCTTTAATTAATTTTTTTTTTGCCAGTCCTGGGCCTTGGACTCAGGGCCTGAGCACTGTCCCTGGCTTCTTTTTGCTCAAGGCTAGCACTCTACCACTTGAGCCACAGCGCCACTTCTGGCTTTTTCTATATATGTGGTGCTGAGGAATCGAACCCAGGGCTTCATGTATACGAGACGAGCACTTTACCCCTAGGCCATATTCCCAGTCCCTTGATCCCTTTAATGTTGTATGGGAAATATTAAGGCTTAACTCTTGGTAAGTCTCTGTGACCAATACAAATCACAGTCTGACAGTATCTCTATGGTTTTGGCTTAGGAAATTGAAATTATTTTAGTTTAAGTAGTCATCGCTTGTTACTTCATCAGATTGTCATCCAGGTTCCTTCAATAGTAAAGACACCTTGTATTTTTTCCCTTAGTCCATGACTACTTAGTGAGACAGTCATGCTCAGAAATTAGTAGTTCAGACAGTTTGCTTTATAATTGTCTGCTCGAAAGATCATCTTGGAAAAACAAAACAGGAAAATGTCAAAAGTGAGAGCTAAATTGAATGTTCCCTAGGTCAAACATTGTGAGGTAAATCTGCTGAAAAATTACGTGTGTGTGTGTGTGTGTGTGTGTGTGTGTGTGTGTGTGTGTGTAGAAATCTAATAGCTTTCAGAGCTATACATAAATTATCCTTAGGTCTACAAAATGATTAGGACTTGATAGATCTTTACTTTCATTCCATTGGCACAAATAACCACTGGTTAGCTACACTTAGTAACTTTACCTTATATGTGTACCTCTCTGAAGCAATGATATAATGGGTACATTCCTTAACATTCCTGTCACTATTTGCTTCTATATGTTGTACACTGCCTTACATTTCCAATTCAACTTTTTAAAAATCCTGAGATAACTGTAAACTCACATGCAGTTGTAAAAAATAACATAGGAAGAGTCCATGGACCCTTTACCTGGGACATAAGTGTTTGGTCAAACAATATGTGGTCACAAATATGTGGATATTTTACCCAGTATCCCCAAGGGTGACATCTTGCCCAACTATAGGACTGTAACACAGCCAAGATAATGACATTAATATGGTCAAGATACAGGACATCTCTCTCACAAAGGACTCTTCATTTTTACACAGGCATACCTGCTTCCCTGTTACCCCCATCCCCTGTTCTTTGCCACTGAAAACCCCAAATCTGTTTCTGTCTTTCTGTAACTATATGTGCAGGTCTTCATATAGACATATTTCATTTTTCTTGGATTAATATGGAAAAGTGGAATTCCTGAGACAATTTGTAAATGTGTCTTTAACCTTAAACTAAACTAGCAAACTTGTTTCAAGGTGGCTGAAACACTTTACATTTCCCCAGCCATGAAAAGAGATCCAGTTATTTTGTATCCTCAGTTGAACTGTCATCTTAAATTTTAATTCCTATCTTATTGGTACATATTAATACCCTATTGCATTTCCCTAATAACTAAATATATTAAGGATCGTTATTGGTTTTTGGCTTTTCATAACTGTTTTCTCTTTTCTTGTATTTGTTATATTTCTTTTTCTCTCTTTTCCTGCATTTCTGCTTTAATGGAGCAGTTCATATAGTTCCATTTTGCTTCTTCTCCGTTATATGTTTCTTTTATATATTTTTTAACCTTTAGTGCTTGAATTGAGGTTTTTCCATGTTGAAAATACTATTTAATATGTGACTACTTACATAGCAACTCCAGAATGTTCTAGAAAAGGGCATCGTGATCTCCAGAGTTGCACTTCATCCCCTTGTCTTCATGGACTCCTCAGAAGATGAGAGCCAAAATAGGACCCTTCAACATGGAGCCCATGACAATGATTCCGGGTACCCCCTGATCAGTAGTGAGGTACTGGGAAGGCAAATAGAATGCTGCTGGGAAAGTCCATGCAAAAAGGGAGTAATTCACCAGCTCTGGAGTAGAGGTCTAGTTCACCAGCCCTCCTCACCTGGAAAGGATACCTGTCCTTTAGATCCATATGTGTATCTCCTCTGATGGTCTGATAGTTTGTGTTCCCAATTCCCTTTCCTTGAGAGTCAGGAACTACAAAGACCCCTACAGATAGAGAGGATACACAAGCCTCAGCACATGGGGCTGCTCAGCCCAGAGATGACACCTTCCTAAAATGTACAAAATGTACCGTACACAGATAGCCACAATGTGGCTATTGGTATCCACAGGCTAATACACTATCAGGGCTTTGGAATACACCTTGTGGTAGATGACTGGGAAGTGTGTGTGTGTGTGTGTGTGTGTGTGTGTGTGTGTGTGTGTGTGTGCCTATCCAAGGGCTTGAACTCAGGACCTGGGCACTATCCCTGAGCTTGGTTTGCTCACGCCTAGCACTCTACTACTTGAACCACAACTTCACTTCTGGCTCTTTTGGTGTTTAATTGAAGATAAATCTTACACACTTTCCTGCCCAGGCTGGCTTTGCGCTGTGATCCCCAGATCTCAACCTGCTGAGTGGCTAGGATTATAAGTAAGCCACCAATGCCTGGCTTCTTTTTTCTTTTTTTCAGTTCGCTACCTGGAACCCATCTTGGAGTGTAGCTTACCTCTGATGGCCAATCCCACCTTTCTGGAGGGGGATCATTTGGGGAGAGATTATCTTCGGGAGATAGGAGAATGAGGAGATTCCACACAAGGGAAGAAGGGGTGGGGGTGGGGACCTGCTTGAATCTGAAATAAGACCAAAAGCTATGGAAAACTGTAAGGAGAAATCCCATAAAAATAGAACATCTATTTCTTTCAATTCCTAGGATGATTTTGGAGTCAAGTTCTAGGAATTGTTCTCCCTATTGTCCTCTTAACGCCTCCCTGATGAGAATTCTCTCCTAATAGTTCTCATAGCATTTAAAAAATAAGTGAATCTATTCCAGTTCTGTAAAGGAAGTGATATGATTTGTGGAGGAAGAGATTTGTCACAGGAGTTAGTCCTGGTACTGCTGAGAGAAGAATGAGGAAGTGGAGGCCCAGCAAGGATGATAGGAGAAATTGGCTACTGTCAGTTCTGAGAAGCCTGGCACATTCTGCTGTGGATGAGGAAGAAGAAGCTAGTGGAGATACCTATGGAAAGCTGCTGGGGCCTCAGTGGTCCTAGGGCTGCAATTGATCAGGATATTCAACACTTGGGGAAAAAAAGGTCTAGAAACCAAATAAAGGAGAGAGAAGATGAGCTAACATCTGCTGTCACTTTTACTTGTGTTTGTCACCATACCTATCAAAACCACCTTTGGGAAGTAATGGCTCCTAGTTCATTCATGCCTTCCAAGTTTAGTTCAAATTCCTCTTTTGGCTAACTCTAACCCAGAGCCTTAAGAGAAAGGGACATCGAGAAATGTGATTTCAGCTCACCAAGTTGGCACACATCACACTAAGAAACTCAGAAATGATCCGCTAACATCTGGTACAGAAAAGGGAATGGATGAATGGATAGAGAAAAAGGCTTGGAATCCTTCCACCAATCAGAGCAAGAGTTAGTGTCTTCAGAGACTAGAACAGCCAGGTGCTGATGGCTCATACCTATAATCCTAGCTAAATAAGAGGCTGAGATCTGAGGATTGTGGTTTGAAGCCAGCCGGGGCAAGACTCTGTGAGACTCTTATCTCCTCTAAACTACCAACAAGAGGACAAAAGGCAGAAGTAGAGCTTTGGCTCAAATGATAGAGCTCTAGCCTTGAGTGAAAGAAGTTCAGGGATAGCACTCAGGCCCTGAGTTCAAGCCCCAATACCGGCACCAAAGAGAGAGAGAAAAAAAGAGAAATATATATATATATATATATATACACTACAATATAAGGGAAAACTAGTTTTCTCTCTGGGATGGGCTGCATAAATCATTACTTGGGTAAGGTGAATTTAGATAGACAGCTATTTTCATTCTGAACTGAAGTTACAGACAGAAGTCAAGGTTTCAGAGCACTTTGGTGCTGTCAGATTTTAAAAGAATACTTTTCAGGGCCAGGAATATGGCCTAGTGGTAGAGTGCTTGCCTAGCGTAAACAAAGCCCTGGCTTCAATTCCTCAGCACCACATAAACAGAAATAGCCAAAGGTGGTGCTGTGGCTCAAGTGGTAGAGTGCTAGCCTTGAGCAAGAAGAAGCCAGGGACAGTGCCCTGAGTCCAAGCCCCAGGACTAACAAAAAAAAAACAAAAACTTTTCTCAGAATCCTTTCCTTAGGCACCAGTGGTTCACCCCTACAATTGTCTGAGGATTGAGATACAGAGCCAACACAGGCAGACACATCCAAGAGACCCATCTCTAATTAACCAGCAAAAAGCCAGAAGTGGAGGCATGGCTTAAGTCTAGACTCAAGTGCCAGCCTAGAAGCAAAAATGCCAAGCAAGGGTTCAAGTCCCTGAGTTCAAACCCCAGCACTGGCACAATAAAATGAAGGTGCATTAATGTTTAAAGAATTCACACACACAGTTGCCGGGGGGGGGGGGGGAACATTACCTTAACAGAAATTTATGAAAATCACAGATTGTTTAAATGCATAAATTCATTGTCAATAAGGTTTTGAATAGCTCCTGGGAAGGGATCAAATGCCTATTAGAATCAAGGAAAGTACCTTGGAGTGATATATTTTTGTCCATCTTTATTTTCCTATTTAGAGAAAATGCTGAATTGTATATTAACACTTAAGTACTTTTTAACGTGGGGGAAAAAAGAAAGAGGAAATGTTTGTCATTCCAGAAGCATAATCATTTGAGCTGGGCACACAATGACATAGTTAATTCACCAACAGGATTTGTTGCCATAGCTCCAGCAAGGGACCGGGTAGATGAAACAACGACCTTTTTCACCAATGTAGCTTTCACCACAACCTGCCTGTTTTCCCACAACAGGGCATCATAATACCAGTCCAGAGCATGGCAATTGTCAAAGGAGTTGAGCACAAGGGAGAAAAGAGGATGCTTCCGGTAAATAAAATAAGAGCGCCAAGCAACTTGAATCTCTGCTTATTCCTAAGCGGACACACTCAGTTCTTCCAAGCTTCCCTTTCAGCACTGTGCATACAGGGGCTGGCTTGACCTTCGGTCACATGCCCTGAGTCCGTCTGGAACAGCAGAAATCTCATCTTGTCAATTAAAATTTTTGAAAAGGAAGACGACTCTAGACAAGAGGGAAAGAAGGACAGGAACTGGCATGGTGGGCCACCCGGAATGTATCATGGAAGAGGACTATCACACTCTCAAATTGCCATGTAAGGTAATATAGATAGCTGTTTTCTTACTGATTGTTTTTGTGCCTCTTTGAATATCAAAGTGGATTCGAAAGGTAAAGTCATATGTATCTGTGAGTGTACTAGAATGTGTGCTAATGCAAAGACACATGAAAATCAGAAATACTATAGTTTCCATCTTCAGGTGGTGAAGAAGAAAAACAAAATGTGGTTAATATTTCTTTGGCCCCTTACACAGTAAGTAAGCCCCCAGATTGATTTGGATAACAGAAGCAAACTTGTTTCCTGGAAAAGTAAGAACGGCTGGGATGTAGCTCAGCAGTATTGCATGTGCTTTGCATACACAATGCCCTGACCTGAATTCAACCCCTGCACCAAAAACAAAATAAAAAATAAAAATAAAGTCGGATTAATATGAAGAAGTATAGGCAGTTCGTGGCAAAGAATAATACTGTGAGAGCCTGAGGACTTTGGGAAACCCTTTAAACAAAATGATTTCTTATCCTATAAAATAAAATCTCCTAAAAGAAATTAAGGGGCAGAGGCTGTTCTCCCAGCAATGATACAATTTCTCTGCTTAAAATGAAGCCAGGCGCTGGTGGCTCACATTTGTAATCTTAGCTACTCAGCACACCAAGATCTGAGGATCACAGTTTGAAGTGAGTCAGGACAGGAAAGTCTAGGAGACTCTCATTGCCAATTAACCACCAAAATGCCAGAAGGGGAACTGTGGCTCAAGTGGTACCACATTGACCTTGAGCAAAAAAGCACAGGGACAGCACTCTGAGTTCAAGCCCCACAAAAAAAGCCCCACTTTTATACACACACACACACACACACACACACACACACACACACACACACACACCCCTCAGAAATGAGCTGGGCACTGGTGGCTCATGCCCATAATCCTAGCTACTCAGGAAGCTGAGATCTGAGGATCGAGGTTCAAAGCCAGCCCAGGCAGGAAAGCCCCTGAGACTCTTCAATTAACCACCAGAAAGAAACCAGAAGTGGCGCCGTGGCTCAAGTGGTAACCTTGAGCTGAAGAGCTTGGGGGCAGCACCAGGCCCAGAGTTCAAGCCCTACAACTGAGAAAAAAAAGTGAAATGAGTTCCATTCTGCCTGCCTGAAAGGGATTTTCCAGGTCTCAAGGACATTGGCACTGCTCTTTCCTGCCCGAGTGGTTCCTCCAAAACTTCCCATGCCCCTTGAAATGGACATGGACAGTGGGCTTCCAAATGTAATCTGAATCCATTTCCAGATTACATTTTATCTCAGAATACTGTGTGTGTGTGTGTATGTGTGTGTGTGTGTGAGAGAGAGAGAGAGAGAGAGAGAGAGAGAGAGAGAGAGAGAGAGAGAGAGAGAGAGAGAGACAGAGAGAGAGTAGGGCTTGAACTCAGGATCTCCTATTTTCACTTGGTATTTTTTCCTCAAGGCTAACTCTCTACCACTTGAACCACAGATCCACTTCCAGATTTTTGGTAGTTAATTGGAGAGATGAGTCTCACAGACT
Source organism: Perognathus longimembris pacificus (assembly GCF_023159225.1). Lineage (NCBI taxonomy): Eukaryota > Metazoa > Chordata > Mammalia > Rodentia > Heteromyidae > Perognathus > Perognathus longimembris. The sequence continues at coordinate 98,034,291 of NC_063188.1, forward strand.
TTCCTGTCTAGGCTAGCTTCGAACTGTGATCTCAGATCTCAGCCTCCTGAGTAGCTAAGATCACAGGTGTGAGCCACCAGAACCCAACTTCAGAATACTTTTTATTTACCATGTATTGATGTTGGTTGGCACTTACTTGGAAATAGCAGAATGATCAAATATCCCAATTCCTAAGGTAGGTGTTATTTATATTCTTAATGGAGATCCCAGAAGTTAAACAAATTGTCTACCATAATAAGGAGATTCAGGCACCTTGAATCCAATTTCATTTTTTCTTTCTGCTGGCACTGTCAAATAAGTTAGCCACTAAGCAAATATGGCTATTTAAATTTAAATTAGTTAAAATTGCATGTGACTTATGACTATGGTTTTTGGACAGGGTAGGGTAGTTAAACCATAATCACATAAAGTACTATTAAATAATACTGCTTTAAACCATGTCTCTTTTAGCTATTTTACCCACATCTTCAAAATATATTGTGGTTCTGTTACAAGTAATATGGATCCAAATTTTTCCATTAAAATCTCCTTCTTTTGAAGTCTTCTCATTTGCATAGTACCAAGTTAGCTTTGATCTGCAAATTAATAATATAGATAAGAGTCAAGGAGACTGTTAAATGCACTTCAGAGACCAAAGATTTTTAAGCACCATTGAATAACTCCAAAAGCACTCACTTAGATGCAAGTAATTGATATGAAAATTACATATCATTTTTATTTATTCATTAAAACAGGGGTCCCCTAAGGTGCCTTTGTAGGAAATAATATAGTAAGCTTAGTTATTTCTAGTAACTATTTTACTAGTTCTAAATTCTATGTAAAGCCATTTTATACTTCTAATGTACCTTCCTCTTTGGGATCATATAGCAAATCAGAAGCATAAGTACTCTAACATTGAAATTTTGACTGGCTCAAGATCTAATTCCATAGCTCTCACTTCTTCATTCTATCCCATGATTCTCTGGAAAAGTTACACCTATGGGCCCAGTACACAACCTGGTACACAGTGAAGGATGGATAAATATCTGTTCACTGTCTAACACAGTCTTTCAGGATACCACTCATTCCACAGAGAATATATGGATCAAACAGAAAACTGTTCTCATTTTGTGTTTTGCTTTTTGGGGGTTTTCTTTTCACTTTTAAGTTGTTGTTTCTTTCTCTCTTACTAGAGTTTGCTGCCAAGTTTCATGGTGAGATAAAAACTTCCTGTTTGCAAGAGATACTTCCGGGCATTTAGAACAGGATAAGACAGGAATAGAGGAATGTAGTCTAGCCTGTGGATTTGGAAACTAAACCTGTAGTCCTTAGACCAAAAGCAAAGAAAGAAAAATTAATGGAAACCTTGTAGAGGTTCACTAAATAGGCTTTATCTGAAAGGAATTAAACAATTTATAGTCCTCCAGATTTATAAACTTTAGATAACTGAACGTTTTTTAAGCCACCTAAATAGATAGGAATTTGCCATTTAAATGTTGCTCTAAAACCTCATTAGACCTTCTCCTACCGTCTCTGTGTAAGTCCTGCATAAGAACCCTAATGTTATAGGAACAGTCACATAGTTGCAACCTTTAGGGAACTCCACACAGTCTTTATGTCCGTTGGACACTAAGGAAAATTGCCGGGTCGCACATCTTATAATTCAATTAGCATATATGTATCCTCTACCCTCATTTACTTGGCAGCTACTTCAGAATATTGGCAGGTGGAAAACTTGGGGACTCAATCCAGCTTTCTGGAGTGCATCAACCTCTCTCTCTATACACCAAGTGAGGTCCTTTAAGGCCAGCCTTGAAGTTTGTGCACTCCCTAACTCCTCCCCGGATCACTGAAAAGGGTGCAAAAAGATATGGAGTGGGAGGCAAGCCATGTGAACATCTGTAGTGCAATTTAAGGTTTCATTGGTCTTCCTGATGCTGGAAACTACAGGAGAAAAGGAGATTTCTTTTTTCTTTTTGTCGGCAGTAGGACTTGAACTCAGAGTCTGGGCACTGCCCCTGAATTCTTTTTGCTCAAGGCTAACACTCTACCACTTTGAGCCACAGCGCCACTTCTGGTATTCTGGTGGTTAATTGGAGATAAGAGTCATGGACTTTTCTGCCTGGGCTGGCTTTGAACCAAGATCCTCAGATCTCAGGCTCCTGAGTAGGTAGGATCACAGACATAAGCCATCAATGTCCAGGTAATTTCACTTCTTATTTTTTTTTTTTTGGCTAGTCCTGGGGCTTGGAGTCAGGGCCTGAGCACTGTCCCTGGCTTCTTTTTGCTCAAGGCTAGCACTCTGCCACTTGAGCCACAGCACCACTTTCGGCTTTTTCTATATATGTGGTCCCCAGCCCTAATTTCACTTCTTATTACCCTTTATTCTCAAAGATTTGGCTTTAGCCCTCAAATATAGGGATAGAAAATATTGGAATTGGGGGCTGGGAATATGGCCTAGTGGCAAAAGTGCTTGCCTCGTATACATGAAGCCCTGGGTTCAATTCCCCAGCACCACATATATGGAAAACGGCCAGAAGTGGCAGTGTGGCTCAGGTGGCAGAGTGCTAGCCTTGGGCAAAAAGAAGCCAAGGACAGTGCTCAGGCCCTGAGTCCAAAGGCCCAGGACTGGCAAAAATATATATATATATATATATTGGAACTGGGGGCTGGGGATATGGCCTAGTGGCAAGAGAGCTTGCCTCATATGCATGAAGCCCTGGGTTCAATTCCCCAGCACCACATATATAGAAAATGGCCAGAAGTGGCACTGTGGCTCAAGTGGTAGAGTGCTAGCCTTGAGCAAAAGAAAGCCAGGGACAGTGCTTAGGCCCTGAGTTCAGGCCCAGGATTAGCAAAAAACAAAACAAAACAAATATACATATATATATATATATATATATATATGAACTGGCGTAAGATTAATTTTGCCTCATTCTCATAAGACCTTAAAATACGAACATACACTTTTTATTCTGATACTGACCCAAGTATCAGAACATGTTAAATCTCTTTGTCTTTCCATAAATGAAAAATCCTAACTGCCCCTAAAACACACACACACACACACACACACACACACACACACGAACATTATATATGTGTATATCTATCTATATACTAGTATATAGATAGATATACACAGAGAGAGAGAGAGACGGGGGGGGGGGGAGAGAAGGAATTTTGAAATTGTAAGTACAGCCAAAAAGAAACATACACGATTCAAATCTATCTTCCTTAGTTCCATTGATTAAAGCCATAAAAAAGGCAGGGAAGAATTTAAGTGGTAATTTCTTTTGAATGCAAAGACCAAGATGATTATAACTTCTAACAGTACCACTGTATTTACGAAAAATAATTTTTAGCTGGGTACCATCCACTCATGATTGTAATCCTAGCTACTTAGGAGGCTGAGATCTGAGGATCCTGGTTCAAAGCCAGCTAAGGCAGGAAAGTCCATGAGACTCTTATTTCCAATTAACTACCAGAAAACCAGAAGTGGAGCTATGGCTCAAAGTGGTAGAGCAACAGTCTCTATCAGAAAACCTAAAGAACAGTGTCGAGGCCCTGAGTTCAAGCCCCAGTACTAACACAAAGTAGTCTGCTTGGTTTTGTTTGGCTTGTTGGTGCTGTTTTATTAGAGGTAGGGGGTGGTGCTTCTTACTATGTATCCCAGACTGGCCTCAAACTGCCTCCATCTTCTAGGCGCTGGAAATCTGGGTGGGCAGGTACTACCAGGACTGGCTAGTTCCTATGATAGTCAACAGGACTATATAATTACAATAACAAGTACAATAGGCATATTTGTGATTTTGTTGGGGACAGGTTTTAAAGAAAAACTGAGTGAACTCAGGAAACTCAAATACTTGGAGCAAAAGTACTCAGGGATTCTCAAGAATGGCTTCTCAAACACCTGCACATCCATGTGTATCACTGCACAATTCACAATAGCCAAAATATGGAAACAACCCAGATGCCCCACTAAAGATGAATGGATCCAAAAAAAATGTGGTACCTGTACACAATGGAATACTACTTGGCGATTAGAAATGATAAAATAATGGCATTTGCAGGGAAATGATCAGATCTTGAACAAATAATGTTAAGCGAGACAAGCCTAGAGCACAGAGAATGAAGGCGCATGTTCTCCCTGATATGTGGTTGTTAGGGGGTCAGGGAAAGAACAGTAGAGACCATTTCTGTAAAACAACAAACTTCTTTTCAAGTGTTATTTCCACATGTTTTGGTCAGCGACTTTACATTATGTCTCTAAAACCAAACAATTACTGAATAAGCATAAAAAGGTCAAGAATAGACCTATCAGAGGTTCACAATAGCTCAACAGCTACATACATATGATTATATAAGATGAGGCTAAGCAAAATGAACCCCAAGAGATGGAAACAGGAGGATTTTATCATTGTCATTAGGTTTTACGTACTAGGTGAATTTCCTGTGGAGTACCCCAGATGGTTACTGTATATGATTTTGGTACACTGGGTATTGTATGTATGCTTATCTGAACTAGGGAAGGGAAAGAAAAATGAGGGAGGTTGTAACAAATATGATAAGAAATGTACTCACTACCTTATTATGTAACTGTACCCCCTCTGTACATCACCTTGTCAATAAAATTTAATTTTAAAAAAATGGCTTCTCAAAATGCAAACATTCAGAATGTTCTTCAGACTTTTAGAGGAGATGGACAACTAGTTCATTTTGAAAGTTGGTTAACTTGGAGGTTGCCTAAGGGAATCATTTCTGTTCTTAAGACATAAAATATTACAAGGAACCGTGATCAGGCAGATGGAAATATTTCTGTTTATTTTCTATGACTCAGGCCTAATACTTTATTTCCCCAGCACCTGGCTACTTTTGGCAGGCATTCAGAATATTTGAAAACATAATTTATATTTATGTTGCACAATTCAATATTTTCTAAAAGTATATCCAAAGAGTTCTACAAACTTGACCATAATTTAATTTTAGGAAATTTTTATCATTCCCTAAAAAAACACCTTATTCCCATTAGCAATCACACCCCTCAAAAAACAAACAAACAAAAACTCTAGTCCTAGGCAATCACTAATCTGCTTTCTATTATATAGATTTAACTACTCTGGGCAGTTTGAAATCAAGGCACAACATAAATACTCAATATTCATCTGCTCTTAATCTCCATTCACCATAAACATCTATACTAAGGGAGGAGGATTTGAGATTTGGGGATTGCCTTATAATTACACTTTATTACAAAACTTATAGCTTCCATCATTGGCATACTTATAATGGGTAAAATAACCTGCTCCAGCTGAGTAAAGTGGCTTAAATTAAGCCTATAATCCTAGCTACTTGGGATATAGAGATCATTGGATAGCAGTTTGAGACTACCCAGGCAAAACCAAAAAGTTTACAAGATTCCATCTCAACTAGTGGCTGAGAGTGGTGTCACACGTGAGGAAGCCCAAAAAGGAGGATCACAGTCCATGCCTGCCTAGCCATAAATCAACTCTGCCTCAAAAATAACAACACACAAAGGTCTGGCAGAGAGACTCAAGTAATAGAGTATCTGTCTAGTAAGTTCTGTAGGCACTGAATTAAACCCAGTACTTCAAAAAAAAAATCTAGGTCCATTCATATTGTAGCATATATCAATCAATAATTTATTGCTTTTTTTAGCTGAATACTATTCTGTTGTGTGGACATCACAAGTTGTTTCCTCATCAGTGGACATTTGGGTTATTTCTACTTTTTTTGGCTATTGTGAATAAAGCTGCTAGGACACTCATGTACAGGATTTTTGTGGGCATATGATGACAATTCTTTTGATTATATGCCTGGGAATGGGAACAGTAAAATCAAATGATAATTCTATTTTTAATTTTTTGGGAAAGGGGAGCCATTTTCAAAGAAGTTACACTAGTTTATATCCCCACCTGCAACATATGAGAGTTCCAATTTCTCCATCTCCTCACCAATACTCAGTATTTTCTGAATTAAAAATAAAGATCATTATCCAGTTGCTGGTGGCTCATGCCTGTATTCCTAGTTACTCAGGAGACTGAGATTTGAGGATCATCCTTTGAAACCAGTCCAGGCAGAAAAGTCCGTGAGAATCTTATCTCTAATTAATCACCCCAAAAGCCAGAAGTGGAGCTGTGGCTCAAGTGGTAGCCTTGAGCAAACAAGCTCAGGGACAGTGCCCAGGCCTTGAGTTCAAGCCCCAGGAGTGCATGCACGCACTTTCGCACGCACACGCGCGCACACACACACACACACACACACAATATTATAGCCACCCTAGTGAGTATGAAGAACTATCTCTTTGTATTTTGATTTACAATTCCCTAATGGCTAATGATAAGCATTTTCCCTATGCTTATTGGCCATTTGTACATCTTGGGAGAAATGCCCACTCACATCCTTTACCCATTATGAACTGTGTTGTTTAGCTCAAGCACCCATCACTTCCCTGAAGCAAGTTTTCTTAACCTTAAAGTTATGGACATTGTGAGCTTCCTTGTTCTGGGGCAGCGAAGGATGTTTAAGAGCATCTCTGGTTTCTCTTCACCAGATGCCAGTAACATCTCTCCACATGACAATCGAAACCACCCCTCCCAGACATAGTAGTCCCATCTTTGTGATGTATGTGTAGTAGGAAAGCCTCTCTGATTAAGAAGCCCTGATATAAAGATCCTTCAGAGCTGCTAAGAACCATGAGTCAGTTTTAGTGGAGTCATGAAGGGAAAACTAGTCTGAGTCAATTGAGGCTGATGTAAAATAAATGAATAGATCTCCTATATGACCTTATTGGTGAGCTAATTAACAATGTGAGTGATCAATACCAAGGTTACCAATACGAATTAGGTAACAGTATGAGATAAACAATAGTTGAGTACAATAACGCAAAGGACTTGTAAGAGTGTGTTGAAAATGATCGGAAGTGTATGCCTAGAATGTTAGGATTTCTAAGGAAAAGAATTCACTGTGAGTTCATCTTTGAGGCAGAATATCATCCTGTAATCCTTAGGCAGGAGGTTCAAAGAACTGCTAAGTGTACTTTCCCTATTAGCCAGCCTGTCAGCACTGTATTTTCATGTTAGCCTCCTTTTTTTTTCTTTTTCCCACTCCTGGGCTTGAACTCAGGGCCTGAGCACTGTCCCTGGCTTCTTTTTGCTCAAGGCTAGCACTCTACCACTTGAGCTACAGTGCCACTTCCGGCTTTTTTCTATATATGTGGTGCTGAGGAATTGAACCCAGGGCTTCATATATACGAAGTGAGCACTTTACCACTAGGACATATTCCCAGCCCACAGCCTCCTCTTTTTATGAAGATGTATATGCATCTATCTCATACATAGAGTGCATGGTCACAAGGAGCAGCAATCACTAAGATAGCTCTTTCACTAGAATGACTTGGGGGTATGCAACGAACTATCTAGTAGAATCCATAAGAAGCACAAAAGCAGGCCTCAGCAAAGACAAGAACTGGCTGGCTTTGACATGCCTTTCAGAAAGGGTTATTATTCCATTTACTCTAATTCTATGCCTACAGCTCAGTTTGTGGCCCACTTGGAATCCATCTTTTACTTCTCATTCCTGAAAGGAATCTGAGGACCCGAGTATAATTACTGAAAAGGCAAATCGATTGGTTCCTTTACTTCTCCCTCTCTCTCCCTGCCCACCTCTGCACTCTTGCTATGTTCTATAGGCTGGTCTTGAATTACCTCCTGAGTTCTAGCAATCCTCCCATTTTAGCCTCTTGGGCACTGGGATTACAAATATAGGACCTCACACTTAGCTTCACTTTGTTAATCTGGTGTTCCAACTCAGTGCCCTGAACTGAATGTGGTGGAGTGAGAGATAAATAAAGAAATGGGAAACATTATCCAGGTGCCAGTACTACTGTGCTAGCTACTTAGGAGGCTAAATCTGGAGGATTGGAATTCAGAGTCAGCATAGGTAGAAAAGTCCATGAGACTCCATCTCCAATTAGCTAGCAGAATGCTCAACTAGAGTTATGGCTCAAGTTGTAGAGAACCAGGGTTTGAGTTCAAACTCTGGTACAGGATGTGGGGCTGGGAGGAATAGGAACCATTATAGATTCTTAAACCATTCTATTTCTGTAGAGATATTTCACTACTTCCCAAAATCTTTATCACCATTTTTACTTCCCTGTTCCCCAAAAGACAAAACACAAAACAAAACAAAAACCACCTCTCAGAAATCACCTTGCTATATTATCTGACAGTTGAATACACAGTTGATCTCTGTCAGCGCATACAGTGATGTTTTGACTTCAAATTTCCTGATATTTTTAAGGGAATGCAGGACAAATTACACATATTAGTTTCTATTTAATATGACATACTAGGTAGCATCATCTAAATGAAGATGGGTTATTACTATAAGAGAAATGTAGTCCTCCTAGGGGCTAATGACTGAATCTATGTCATCTCTACCACCGCCATTGGTATAAGAGTTAGATACAAAGACTCCAGAGTTGGCATGAGATGGTACATCTTTTCCACTCGTTAGGGAAGAGATGTCCAGCCTTCACAGACTATTAATTAAGAAGATAATCAGAACATGCTTGGAGTTTGGCATTTGAAACTCAAAGGCAATAAAATTAGAACACTACTCAGATTTTTTTTCTCATAAAGAAATGAATATCAAATTAGAGCCACCGGGTTAAAGTAATCACATTTTGAGTAATTTCTCTGGAGCATGCCTTTAATAACGTGTATGTGTTGGATAAGAAGAACAAAGAAAGGCAAAGTTAATTACCTGGGAAAAGTTGCATCAAGGAATTTCGGTCACCCTATCCCAGGGTTTCTCAACCTCCCTGCTTACTGCTATTTGGGATCAGATTGTTCTTTGTTGAAGGAGCTATTCTGTACATAGTGGGGTACTTATCAGCATGCTTCACCTAGAACCATCAACTACCAGCAGTACCTCATTCCACCAAGTTATAACAGCCAAAATTCTCCCACTGTTGAGGAATGCTGAATTACTACTGAAGGTAGGTACTACCTTCTTTCTCTTCCCCATTCCTAGGACCCTCAAGGGTTAAACTCTCTCAATAACTCATTCCAAGACTATCTACCCTCCTCAGAGAATTATTTGAAATGAAATTGACTATATCAAAATTACCTGTCCAGACAACAATTAGGGCTCTTTGCATTTCTATATTGAAATGTGTCAGACAAAAAGAGCAAAGTGTTGGGCGCTGGTGGCTCATTTCTGTAATCTTAGTTCCTCAGAAGGCTGAGTTTCCAAGGTCACAGTTCAAAACCAGCTTGAGCAGGTGGGAGAGCCTCTTATCTCCAATTAGCCACCAGGAAACCGGAAGGGCTGTGGCTCAAAGCGTTACTGTGCTAGCCTTGAGCAAAAAGCCCAACCCAATGTAGGGGAGAGAGGAGGAGAACAAAGGAAGCTCTAAAAAGGGATTTATTTAAGGGATTCTACTAAATATTTACTTTGCATTTAATCCCCACCAAACTCTCTGAAGCATTAGAATTGTAATAAGGAGGTCAGCTCTGGACAGCGCCACCACTGGCCACAGGGTGAGTTGTACTATCTGGCATCTTGTCTTGGAGGGTGTGCCTGGATTCCTAGAGGAAGGGAAGTCCCATTCCCAGGTGATGGGTGTTCCTCAATCCCATAGGTTATCCTATAGGTTACTGAACCTGTCAGTCAAGTGCCTGGGACTGGGAGCTTCCTGTGACCCTGTCCCCTGACCTGAGGGTCAGGCCAGTTCAGGCACTATTACGCCATGCCACTTGTCTTCATCCTCGCATCCTGTGTCCTGTCGCCTGGCTCGTCTCCGGTCACCTTGGCGTCCCAGATCAGCTCTCCATTGGAGCTGAATGGGTTTGTTGGTATTATTTTTGTTCTTTCTTCCCTCTCTGGCCTGTTTCCTGATAGTATTAAGGGTATGTGTGGGGTGCGGGCCTTTGTAACAACTGGCTGCCTGCAGACTGCTAATGCTCTAATAAAAACTCCAAGATTTGATCCTTCAATATGTGGCTTCTCGGATAATTTACTATACAACATTATTAGTCCTATTGTATTCTTGGCAACTGAGGCTTACAGAATTCAAGAGATTTGCTCAAGGACACATAGCTTATAATCTAGTAGCAGAACTAAAAGTCTGATAGCAATGTTTGTACACATCTGTGTGTTATTAGGAGTGGCCATGATGAATTATCATGATGAATTTTTTTCCCCAGGCTGTGGAGCTTGAACTCAGGGTCTGGGTGCTGGCCCTTAGCTTTTTTACTCAAGGTTAGTGCTCTACCATTTTGAGCCACAGCTCTCCTTCCAGTTTCTGAGTGGTTAATTTGAGGCAAGAGTCTCACAGCTTTTCCTGCCCTGGGCTGTCTTTGGATCTCAGCCTCCTGAATAGCTAGGATTACAGGTGTGAGCCACCAGTGCCCAGCCATGATGAAAAATTTGAAAGACTTTGTCCAAAAGTGCTTGTAGTAATGGCAGTATTACCTGCTGCTAGGTTTTGCTCCTTTTTAAGTTTCTATGGTGGATGATGGTATGAGTGTATCAAGCCATTTTGCAGAAATAAGGAATTATTCTTCGAAACGATGTTTATCCCATACTCACTTGCTTACTCCAGAGAATATTTTCTCCTAGCAAGGATAGGTTTCTGCTGAGGACCATTGGCTGCATATAGTAACTCTGAATCACTATCAGTGAGTCATTTGGCATAGTCTTTCATTTAGCATTTTAGAAGATTGTTTACAGGATAGCTTTTGGTTTACAGGATAGCTTTTGGACATATTGAGTGTTTTTACACATCCAGTTTCTTGGGACACAAATAGTAATAGGGTTACCATCTTTTCATGCAAGAGAAATAGAGATTTTTTTGTAAGAGGAAGGGAATAATAGTTTGGGGTTTAAATTTATTAAGATCTATATTTTAATAATTTGCTCCACTATAGTGGTCCTGAACTTTCAAGAGTCTTCACGCACTAAGCTTGGTGGCTCATGCCTATAATCCTACTTACCGAGGAGGCTGAGATCTGAGGATCCCGGTTCAAAACTAGGCAGGGAAACCAGGGAGGAAATCCATGAGACTCTTTTTTTTTTTTTTTTTTTGCCAGTCCTGGGCCTTGGACAGGGCCTGAGCACTGTCCCTGGCTTCTTGCTTAAGGCTCCACCTCTTGAGCCACAGTGCCACTTCTGGCTGTTTTCTATATATGTGGTGCTGGGGACTCGAACCCGGAGCTTCATGTATATGAGGCAAGCTCTTGCCACTAGGCTATATTCCCAGCCCCATGAGACTCTTTTATCTCCAATTAACTACCAAAAAGCTGGAAGTGAAGCTGTGGGTTAAAATCATAGCATGCTAGCCTTGAGCACAAAAACTCAGGGACAACACCCAGGCCCTGAATTTAATCCCCCAAACCAGTGCCCCCCACCCCACGCACACGAGAGCCTTCATGTTAATTGAAATCCCCACAGGTAATTCTAATGTACAACCAAGACTGAGAAGACATGATCTTAGACCCTGGAAGTGTTAGGCTGGGGATTTCTGTCTCTGTCTCCCTCTCTTTTCTAAGAACATTGTATTTGAAGTATTTATGAGCTTTTGGAAAGATCATTTCTCACCAGTACCACCCATTATTATTCAGAAATTTACATGCACTCTCAGAGAAGAGTTCCTAACAAATCCACTTAAGCAATGTTACTTTGATTTTCTAAAGGATATGAAGGTATCTCTTTTTTTTGCTTTGAACTCCCGTAGCCCTGAATTTAGTGCTGCTACAGACTAACTCTGCAACTTTTTTTTAAAATTTAATTTATTTATTAATTGAACACAATTTTTTTTTGACAAGGTGTTGTGCAAAAAGGGTACAGTTACATAGTAGGGCAGTGTGTACATTTCTTGTGATATCTTACGCCCTGTTTTTCTTTCCCTTCTCTAGGTCAGGTAGACATATATACAATATACAATTTATCAAGAACATATACAGTAACCATGTGGCCAAGCCCAAGAAAATTCGCCTAGGGCTTTAAATGTAATGTCGATATTATACAATATGTTGACAGTAGACTTATATGAACGTACATACATAGCTTTTGAGCTATTGTATTCCACTGAGAGGTCGATTTTTTTTGTGTGTGTGGTTTTTTTTTTTTTTTGCCAGTCCTGGGCCTTAGACTCAGGGCCTGAGCACTGTCCCTGGCTTCTTTTTGCTCAAGGCTAGCAACTCTGCCACTTGAGCCACAGCGCCACTTCTGGCAGTTTTCTGTATATGTGTTGCTGGGGAATTGAACCCAGGGCTTCATGTATTAGAGGCAAGCACTCTTGCCACTAGGCCATATCCCCAGCCCGAGAGGTCGATTTTTGGCCTTTATATGTTGAGTAGTTGTTTGGTTTTAGTTACATACTGTTGGGTCGCTGCCCCAATCCTGTGGGAAATACCATTTGACAAGCAGTTTTTGGTTTCACAGACCTGGTCTCTACTGTCTCTCCGTCTCCCTTTCTTAACAGTCATATATCAGGGAGATCATGCCCCTTTGTTTTCTGTGTTCTAGGCTTGTCTCGCTCAACATTATTTGTTCGAGTTCTGACCATTTCCCTGCAAATAACAATATTTCACCATTCCTAATCGCTATGTAGTATTCCATTGTGTATAGGTACCATAGTTTTTGGATCCATTCATTTGTGGAGGGGCAGCTGGGTTGTTTCCATATTTTGGCTATTGTGAATTGTGCCGCGATAAACATGGAAGTACAAATGTCTTTTTGATATCTTGGGACTGGCTGTTTAGGATAGATGCCTAGGAGTGGTATGGCTGGGTCATAGGGTAGGTCTATATTGAGCTTTTTGAGAAACCTCCATACTGTTCTCCAAAGTGGTTGTACTAATTTGCACTCCCACCAACAATGGAGAAGGGTTCCTCTTTCCCCACACCCTCTCCAGCATTTGTTGTTGCCTGTAACTCTGCAACTTTTTATAAACTGTAATACTGAACTTCTAGACAATGTATTATTACTGTGACTAGAGATATCAGGCCCAGTCATGATCAGGTATACATGGTAGGGAGAACAACAGCCTCCCAAAGATATGTGTCCTGGGCTGGGAATATGGCCTAGTGGCAAGAGTGCTCGCCCCAAAGATATGTGTCCTAATCCTCATATTCTGTGACTATATTACCTTAAATGGCACATTGTACTTGTGATTACAAACTTAAAGATCTCAACATAGGCAACAGTATCCTGGATTATCCATGTGGGTCCAATATAATCACCAGAGTCGTCCTTTAAGCAAAAGAGGAGAAACAAGATTTAGAAGATGAGATAACTAAGACAGGATGTAATGATACAACTGCTGGTTTTCTTTTTGGGTGTTTATTTTTTGGGGGAGTGAGGCTTGAACTCAGGTTCTGGGAGTCTCTTGTGCTCAAGGCTAGTGCTCTACTACTTGAGCCACAGCTTCACTTCCAGTTTTCTGGCAGTCAATTGGAGATTAGAGTCTCATGTACTTTCCTGCCTGGGATGGCTTTCAACTGTGATCTCCAGATCTCAGCTTCCTGAGTAGCTGGGATTACAGGCGTGAGCCACCAGCACCCAGTGCAACTGTTGGTTTTCAAGATGGAAGGAAGTGGGTGATGAGCCAAGTAATGCAGACAACTTCTGGAAGCTGGAAAAGGCAAGAAATCAGATTCTTCCATAGAACCATCAGAAGAAATGCAATGGTGCTCATATATCAGTTTTAGCCCACTGAGATCCAATTTAGACTTTGGATCCTGGTTTAGAACTTTAAGATATTTCATTTCTGTTGTTATCAGATTCCAACTTTGTGATAGATTGTTACAGCAACCATAGGTTGATTAAGCCAAATATTTCTTTGAGCACTCAAAGATTCTGAGTCCAGTTTTTGCAAGGAAAATCAAATTGCCTAAAAACCAATTAGTAAGGTCTAGAGGCTTGGCTCAAGAGGTAGAGTATCTTCATAACAAGAAGGAGGTCCTGAATTAAAACCCCAGTATCTCAAAAAACCAAACCAAAACATTAGTACACTTGTGATTGAATGTATCCATGATGGCATCTGGTCTGCATTACTCACTTGCCCAGCAAACTCATTCTTATCACATTGGGAAAGCTCCTGCAGTATTTCCAATAGCAGGGTGGGACAGAAGGAAGGAATAAACTAGTTATGCCAGATAAATAGCTAAGAAATGGGATTCTTTATGAATATGACAGGGGCTCAGGGGCTCAATGGTATAGTGCTTGCCTAGCATGCATGCAACCCTGGGTTTGGTTCTTCATTACCACACAAACCAAAAAAGCTGTAAGTGGTGGTGGCGCTATGGCTCAAGTGGTAGAGTGCTAGCCTTGAGCAAAAGCTTAGGCACAGTGCCAAGGCCTTGAGTTCAAACCCCTTGGCTGGCAAAAAAAAGAATATGACAAAGTGTAAGTGTGGGCAACTCATAATAATATCAAAAACCTTAAGGCAAGGACTCTGACTCAACAATTCTACTTGTAAAAAATTTCATTCTGGGAGAGAAAGTAGATTAATATGCGTATCATATACCTGCTTAGAAGTTCCTTTCATACGTAGTTCCTATAACTTCCTATAAAATAACATGGAGATCCTGAAGAAAGACAGCAGCATATCCAGTCACATTGGCTAATTAATACTGGCAGGTGCTTGTACCATTGTACCTTGCTCTAGACTTGAACCTGGTTAGATTACTAAACTGGAAGGTCCCTGAACCACTTTGAGCACATTTGATCGTGTTCATGAAAATCCTTGAAACAGCAATTGTGATTAATTGTTGCAATGTTAAGTTGGTGCCTGGCCTTGACCATTTCTCATAAACTATCATCCAATTTTGTGAGTTAAGTAAATTACATTTTTATGTATGTGTGAAATCATGCTATTAAGTATGGAAAATTATCTATCATCCTACTTACCTACTGACATTCAGACATTATATTCGGCAGACAAAAGTTGTAAAGTCAAAGTATGCTTAAATCCAAATTGAATCCATTTTTCTATTATGTGTTTTTGTCACATGTATGACCCCAAATTCCATGAAGGAGGGACCGAAATTTACACAGCATTCTTGAGTGTGATGGTAGTTGTGTTTAGAGTTTTGATTAAACTATACTACATGTGTGATTATTACTTGTAAACAGATGATTAGCTATTAATTAGACAATAAGTGATTGTAAACCACTTGGAACATAAAAGTGTTTATAAATACTGCCAAGGAATAGCAACAATAATTCTTTACTGACTATAGAGCTACTAATGTCAAGAAGACTGTTTTCTTCTACCTAAGGATATTTTTAATTTATACTCAAAAATCCTATCATATCTGTTATTATAGCAATACACAACCTATATGATTTACAATTGATTTAATCAACATTTAAATAAGTACATTTCTCATTTTGATTAAAAAAGGAGCATCTCAACTGAATCCTCTTTGCATGACTACTGAAAATATATATTTAAAAATCTGTGTTTTTTTAAGGACTAAAGGCCTTGTACATACTAGGGAAAAAAATCCTAAAAACAGATAAAATCAATACGTTATGGCATCTCATAGTGCTAGAACTTCAGAGTTCCTTTCTGCTAATGTCTCTGACTCACAACAAATATTTTTTCTTTTAAATATAAAAGATGGAAGATGTGCTAGACATATTATAAGTTAGCAATGGGTTGGTCTATACAGCTCCTCCCCAGTACCTTAAAACTTATGTTTAAGATCCATACTTTTCAGCCAAATGAATGAGTGAAGGTCAATCCTTCATTTATTGTAGAAGTTGGAGAAGGGAGAATATTCACTTTAAGAATAATGCTGGAGGGGCTGGGAATATGACCTAGTGGTAGAGTGTTTGCCTTGTATACACGAAGTTCTGGGTTCAATTCCTCAGCACCACATATATAGAAAAAGCCAGAAGTGGTGCTGTGGCTCAAGTGGTAGAGCGCTAGCCTTGAGCAAAAAGAAGCCAGGGACAGCGCTCAGGCCCTGAGTTCAAGCTCCAGGACTGGCAAAAAAAAAAAAAAAAAAAAAAAAAAGAGGCTGAGCTCGGAGGACTGAAGTTCAAAGCCAGTGTGGGCAGGAAAGTCCATGGGACTCTTATCTCCAACTAGCCACCGAAAAGCTGGAAGTAGAGCTGTGTCTCAAGTGGTAGAGTGCTAGTTCTTGAGCCAAAGACACTCAAGGAGAATGTCCAGGTTCTGAGTTCAAGCCCCAGGACTGACACAATACCATTTTTTAATAAAAGAACAAGACAAAGAACTTTCATTCTGCTTTTTTCCAAAAATTAAACTTTGGAATTCCACTCTGTCTTGTTGCTTTTTTCCCCTGATGAACTTTATGGGTCATGGCCCTGTGTCAGTGCCCTTGTTGACCCTTTGGTGAATATGGGAGTGCATCAGTGTTAGTTTTTCAGTTATAAGTCAACATACACACTCACAATGAGTCCAAATCCATTCTAACACAAGTTTGAAGTAGACTAAATGAATAAAGATGAAGAGTGTTTCATATTTCATGAAATCAATAGAAAAGAAGGGATGGTATCAGGCCAGGCAGAAAAGCATGAGAGATTCTTTTCTCCAATTAACTAACAAAAAGCTAAGCTGGAAGTATGGCTTAAGTGGTAGACTGTCAGACATGAGCAAGTAGCTGAGAAAAAAACGCAAGGCCCTGAGTTCAAGCCCAAGTACTGGCAAGAGAATTAGACATGAATGAAATGAAGAGAATAATGACAGAAGAAGAGGAAGAGGAGGAAGAGGAAGAAGAAAAAGGACAAAGAGAAATACGAGATGATAAGAAATACACTGTTAGCCAGGCTTGGGTGGCTCAGTCCTGTAATCTTAGGTACTCAGGAGGCTGAGATCTGAGGATGGAGGTTTGAAGCCAGCCCAGGAAGGAAAGTCTATGAGACTCTTATCTCCACTTAACTATCAGAAAACTGGAAGCGGCACTGTGGCTCCAAGCAAAAAAGCTCAAGGATATCACAGGCCCTGAGTTCAAGCCCTAGAAATGGCACACAAACAAAGCAGACCATAAGTTCAAACCTCAGTACTGATATATGTGTACATGTGCATGTACACATGCACGCGCGTGCACACACACACAATGTACTGGAGTGGATGAAAAAGATTTATGGATTGGTTTCATTACCTAATATGGTGGCATTTAATGACATAAAAATTATAGCTGAATAATGTTAAAATTTTAGGATTGTCATAACATTTTTATACAATGGGTATAAAATTTTCAGTAGCATAAATAAAATTGGAACATAGAGGGAAAGAGATTATTAAAAGTCAGAAACAGTGTAGTTCCTTAGAAATACCAACACACTGTTCAAGAAAATGAATACCAGGAAACAGGCACTTGGAAGGTGTAGCAGAGATAGGAAGATAGGAAGGGTTAGGGGGAGAATGCAATCATACTATTCAATGCATATCCATGAAACTAAGAAAACTGATGGGAGGGTTGGGAGGGATGGGAAAGAATGATGAAAAAGGTGACATTAAGATGTACTGTAGGATGGGGGCTGGGGATATGGCCTAGTGGCAAGAGTGCTTGACTTGTGTACTTAAGGCCCTGGGTTCAATTCCCCAGCACCACATATACAGAAAATGGCCAGAAGTGGCACTGTGCCAAGTGGCAGAGTGCTAGCCTTGAGCAAAAAGAAGCCAGGGACAGTGCTCAGGCCCTGAGTCCAAGCCCCAGGACTGGCCAAAAAAAAAAAAAAAAGATGTATTGTAGGGCTGGGAATATGGCCTAGTGGCAAGAGTGCTCCCCTCATATACATAAAGCCCTGGGTTCGGTTCCTCAGCACCACATATATAGAAAAAGCCGGAAGTGGCGCTGTGGCTCAAGTGGCAGAGTGCTAACCTTGAGCAAAAAAGAAGCCAGGGACAGTGCTCAGGCCCTGAGTTCAATCCCCAGGGCTGGCAAAAAAAACAAAACAAAGAGACTGCTACCTTGCTTTCTGCCATACTCCCCTATTTGATGTTTTACAAAAGCCCTGTTCCTGGGACTCTGTGGATCTGTTAGGCAGCAGGTCCCCTGGAACCCGAAGCCAGTTCTGTGGTCCAGTCTCTATCATTGCTTTGCTCCCGGCCATGACGGAATAAGGAGCTTGGGCAGTTTGCAACAATATATGATATTATTACGTATTGTTACTCAAAGAGGACAAGGATCTGAAAGACATTTTCCTTGGTCAGTACAGAGGTGTTGTAAGCAGGAGTTTGATATGCAGAGAAAGCCCGCAGGCAGAGATGCAGGTGCTGGCAGTTCACCACAGGCTAGGTGTTGACTACCACAGAAAAGCCTGAGGGGATGTGGATAGGGTTCAGACAGCATCTGGTTATTTTAAGTTCCTCTCGGCAGACCTGTGGGAAAGGTATTTTCAACAATTTTGTGGTTGATAGCATGGAGATCCTGAAGATTGCTGGTGGGAAGAATGTTGACATTTCCCACAGGTCTTCTAGCCTGAAGCGTCCTCCTCTGCAAAGCAGGACAACAGAACACCTACGTTAAGCAAAGTGCTGGTAGCTTACCCCTGTTGTCCTAGCTTCTCAGGAGGCTGAGATCTGAGAATTGAGGTTCAAGGCCAGCCCAGGCGGAAAGTCCTTGAGACACTTTAATTAATCATACAAAAACCAGAAGTGGAGCTGTGTGGCTCAAAGTGGTAGAGCGCTTAGCCTAGGCCCTGAGATCAGGCCTGAAGGACTGATTCCTGTCTTATTCCCCAAGATCAAGTAAAACAACAGGCTTGATCACATGCCTGTCCTCAGGCAGTTCCAATCTGGGCCTGGCCTAGACACCAACCACCCTTGGTCCCCAGGGGACAATAGCCGCCCCCACCCCACGAGAACCATTCCACTGTGGGGCTGGTCAAGGACATCACCCAGGGACCATAGCTCATTTTCTGGTTTCGATTTCCTTGTTAAGCCCTATATAAGCCCACCCCAAAATCCAGTTGGGAGCACAACCTCCAATCCCATGGGAAGGTCTGGGCCCCTTGCTGTTGCTCAATAGTCTTTGCCTGTTGCGGATCAAGTTGGGCCTATTTCTTTGTTTGTTCGTTTTTGGCCAGTCCTGGGCCTTGAACTCAGGGCCTGAACACTGTCCCTGGCTTCCTTTTGCCACTTGAGCCACAGCGCCACTGCCACTTGAGCCACAGCGCCACTTCTGGCCGTTTTCTGTATATGTGGTGCTGGGGAATCGAACCCAGGGCTTCATGTATACGAGGCAAGCTCTCTTGCCACTAGGCCATATTCCCAGCCCCAAGTTGGGCCTATTTCTTTTCCATTCTCCTCCATTTTCCTAAGGCCCCGTGACTGACAAAACAAAAAAACAAATACCTATCTGATCCAATGTGGAGGTTACCTTAGTCTGGTCTCCTGCTAAAAACATGACAGGTACTCCACAAGTGATTGAAACAATAATGAGGATGCTTGTTAGGACAGCACTGACCTCACAATGGCTCACATAGTCACACCCTACTTGAGGCTATAGGACTTTGGACCACAGTTTCAGACGTTCCATGGGGATTTAAACCTAGGGCTTTCCCTAGACATTCCATCACCAAAGCTAGATCTCTAGCCCTTGTGTTTGTATTTGAGACACTATCATAAAAATAAAACAGGATAGAATCTCATTACTCTTTCCCAGGCTGGCCTCAAGCAGTGATCCTCCACGCACAGTATGGAGGAGCTGGGAAGCTAGGCTTCCCTGGGGTTTTTCCTAACAACCTGCCTCCAACACTGATGTCTCAACTGATGACAGGTTTCTGACTTAGCTTTTTTGTATTTCTCAGTTTTTCTTTTTCTTTCTTTTTTTTTTCCAGTCCTGGGGCTTGAACTCATGGCTTGGGCACTGTGCCTGAGATTCTTTTGCTCAAGGCTAGCACTCTACTACTTGAGCCACAATGCTACTTCTGGCTTTTTTGGTTTATGTGGTGCTGAGGAGTCGAACCCAGGGCTTCATGCATGCTAGGCAATCACTCTACCACTAAGCCACATCCCCATCCCTCTATAAACTCTTGTGCTCACCAGTCTTAACCTCACCCCCACTCCTACTCCAGTCCCAATCCCAGACCTTTTTGCCTTTTGAAGGAGAGTATGTTCTTTTCTGCTTATAAGAGTAACATAGCCAGGTGTGGTGACATATATGTATAATCCCAGGACTCAGGAGGCTAAGGTAAAAAGATCACAGTCTCAAGACTAACTTCTCTCAAAGAATAAAAAATAAAAAGGATGAAGTGTGCCTTGATTTTTATTTTATTTACTTATTTTTTTGCCAGTCCTGGAGCTTAGACTCAGGGCCTGAGCACTGTCCCTGGCTTTTTTTTTTTTTTTGCCAGTCCTGGGCCTTGGACTTAGGGCCTGAGCACTGTCCCTGGCTTCTTTTTGCTCAAGGCTAGCACTGTGCCACTTGAGCCACAGCGCCACTTCTGGCCATTTCCTATATATGTGGTGCTGAGGAATCGAACCCAGGGCTTCATGTATAGGACACAAACAGTCTTGCCTCCAGGCCATATTCCCAGCCTTTATTTTTGTAGGTCGTAGGGCTTGAACTATGGGCCTGGGCACTGTCTCAGAGTTCTTTAGTTCAAGGCTAGCACTTTACCACTTGAGCCACAGTGCCACTTCCAATTTCCTGGTGGTTAATTGGAGATAAGAATCTCATGGACTTTCCTGCCCTGGCTGTCTTTGAACCTCCATCCTCATATCTTAGCCTCCTGAGTAGCTAGAATTACAGGCTTGAGGCACCGGCACCTGGCACTAGAGACAGAAAAATGTGAAAAAATAATCTTCCGCAATTGTAGTTTAAAAATGTGTTGTTAACACCTTGATATATTTCCCTCCATTGCTTTTTTTCTATGTATGTACATATCATGTAATTGAAATAATTATTTTGATTTTTTTTTTGCCAGGCCTGGGGCTAGAACTCAGGGCCTGAACACTGTCCGTGGTTTCTTTTTGCTCAAGGCTAGCACTCTACCACTTGAGCCACAGTGTCACTTCTGGCTTTTTTGTTGTGGTGCTGAGGAATCGAACCCAGGGCTTCAGGCATGCAAGGCAAGCACTCTACTGATAAGCCATATTCCCAGTCCTTTTTGGGTTATTTTGTATTCTTTTTTTCACCTGATCTTAAATGTTATCATGTTTCCATACCATTACAATGTCTTGAAAATCATGACTCAATATATATGAATATATATAATATTCCATTTCATTTTTATGTAAATGGTTCCTGCTTTTGCTGTAAATTGTATCATTTTTGGCTTTTATAAATAATGTTGCACTAAGCAGCTTGGTACAAAATTATGTTCATGCTTCTCTGATTCTTTGTGGAAGGAGACAAATTCTCAAGTGAAATTCTGAGACCAAGGGCTGCTAGTTTTAAATGATGTTCACACATGCATAGCTTCTTGTAACTACTACCATAATGAAGATACAGAACAATTTGTCACCCCAATAAACTGTCTCTTACTATCCCTTCAGTCATCCCTGCATAATAACCTCTAGACCGTTATGAATGATTTCATTCCATAGTGTGGAATTAACTGGTCATTCTCAGCTCTTTGTCTTGAGAGTATTACACGTCTTCAGTTAAAATAATCCATTCAAGGGGCTGGGAATGTGGCTTAGCAGTAGAGCACTTGCCTAGCATGCATGAAGCCCTGGGTTCAATTCCTCAGTACCACATACACAGAAAAAGCTGGAAGTGGTGCAGTGGCTCAAGTCGCAGAGTGCTAGACTTGTGCAAAAGAAGCTCAACCACAGTGCCCACACACTGAGTTCAAGCCCCAAGACTAGCAAAAAAAAAAAAATCATTCAAACAAGACAGGCACTGGTGGCTCATGCCTATAATCCTAGCTACTCCAGAAGCTGAGATCTGAGAGTGGTAGTTTGAAGCCAGCCAGGGCAGGAATGCCCAAGAAACTCTTGAATCTAATAAACTACCAGAGAAAAGGAAGTGGAGCTGAAACTCTTTAAGTTGTAGAGTGCTAGCCTTGAGCAAAAAAGCTTAGGGATAGTGCTCTGACTTCAAGCCCCAAGACCAGTACACACCACACACACACTATTCAATTAAGACCTTCTAACTTGGGGCTGGGAATATGGCCTACTGGCAAGAGTGTTCGCCTCGTATACATGAAGCCCTGGGTTCGATTCCCCAGCACCACATATATAGAAAACGGCCAAAAGTGGCGCTGTGGCTCAAGTGGCAGAGTGCTAGCCTTGAGCAAAAAGAAGCCAGGGACAGTGCTCAGGCCCTGAGTCCGAGGCCCAGGACTGGCAAAAATAAATAAAAATAAAAGACCTTCTAACTTTACGTTGCAGTATCATCCAAGGCTGTTCTCCAAAGTGGGTGCAAAGTGGGTGTGTCTAGTAATGAGCTCTCTGCATAGAGCATGAAAACTCCGCTTCTACCATCAAGGCTATGTAGACATACCAGAGAGTACAATTCACCCTGTGGCCAATGATGGCGCTGGCCAGATCTGACCTCTGTATTACAGTATCTAGGAATTACAGGCATAAGCCACAAGCACCCAGCTAAAAAGACTTTAGGCCCAGCTCGACACCAGAATTCAGTTAACTAAGCAGGTAGACAAGCTCCCTACCTAGAGAGAGAATTGGAGACGTAATTTGTGAACCAAGCAAGTATCTTGGTGACTCAGAATACAGGGAAGGTGAAGTGCCCATGTGAGCATGTAACTCTAAGACATTGGTTCTCAAACTTTAGCATATGTCAGAATACTTCTCACACTGGGAGCTTCTTTTAAAGCCAGATTTCTCAGCTCCACTACCTCAGTTTCTGATTCATCAGGGCTTAGGGTGAGGGAGTGAGAATGCCTGACAAGTTGGGACTATTGTTGCTGCTGTTCCTTAGGGAACTGCACTTGAGAACCGATTCTCTAAGGCAAAGAAAATATTGAGATTAGAAAAACAAGCTTATAATTCATCACTCAACCTGGGTGGAGAAAGGGCTCTTAAAAGTAACGCTGGGCTCAGCTGTGTGGATCAGGTCCTTTCAGCTAAACTTACAGCTGGAGGCATATCATGTTTCTAGAAGACAGATAAGAACTTGGCCCTTCTTCAAAAGACCCAAACAGCACTGGAATTTTTGTATCTCAGGAGTTATCTTCAGCTGTGGTAACTTACTGTCAATGATGTCATCTTGACTTAATGTAGCAAGATCTGTCACTGTCAAACTAGGTGATTTTCTGCTGCAGGGTCCATTTTTCTTCTTTGCTTATTTGAGTCTTAAAAAAGATGTCCTCTCTGGAGGCTGGTGGCTCATGTCTGTAATCCTAGCTACACAGGAGGCTGAGATCTGACAATCGTTGTTTCAAAGCCTGCCAGGGCAGTAAAGGCCTCAAGACTCTTATCTCCAAATTAACCACCAGAAAACCGCAAGTAGTGCTTGTAAGTTCGGATATAGGAGACCTACACGTGGTTGTTCAGGTGGCGGAGAGTTTATTGTAAGAACCAGCCGGTCCTGCAGAAGATGCAGTGTGCAAAGGCTGGGGGGTGGGGAACTGAACTATGCAGAGAGAAGGGAAGGAGGGAGAGGCAAAGAGTAGAGAGAGGGAAGGGAAAGGGAGGAAGGGGAGAACTAATCCTGGAGATTGCTTATATAGGGGAGGAGGAGCAGGAGGAGGAGCAGGAGGAGGGGCCACAGCAGATGTGGAAGTATCCTCAGAGCCTGGGAACCTCTCACTGTCCCCAGGTGAGACAGTTACTTGGCCTACAAATTGGAGGAGGACTTCTATGGAATGTGCATGGTGGAAAAACAAAGGGAAGGAGCCATTTTCCTGCTGGTCAGACCTAACAGCGCTGTGGCTCAGAGTGGTAGAGCACTAGCCTTGAGCAAAAGAGCTCAGAAACAGCACCCAGGCCCTGAGTACAAGCTCCTTGACTGAAAAAAAGTCCCTTTATATTAGCATCACATATTTAATTTACAAAGTATATTAACATAGCTCATTTGAACTCCCAAAATTCCATGAGGGAAGAGGTGCTGATCACTGTATCCTATCCTTTGGTGTACTGGTAATGTAATGAGGTCAGATCTAGCCAGCGCCATCATTGGCCACATGGCGAGTTGTACTCTCTGGCATCTTGTCTTGATGGGTGTGCCTGGATTCCTAGAAGAAGGGAAGTCCCATCCCCAGGTGATAGGTGTTCCTGAATCCCTAGAGACAGGGGTGGGCATATGGCCTATAGGTTACTGAACCTGTGAGTCAAGTGTTTGGGACTGGGAGCTTCCTGTGACCCTGCCCCCGACCTGACCCTATTTAGGGTCAGGCCAGCTCAGGTGCCCTTATGCTGCCATGCCATAGGTCTCCATGTTGTCCTGTTTCCTGTTTCCTGGCTCAGTCTCCAGTCACCATGCCATCCCAAGTCAGCTCTCCATTGGAGCTGAATTGGTTTGTTGGTATGGTTTTTGTTTTTCCCTCTCTGGCCTGTTTCCTGATAGTGTTGAGTGTATTTGTGGGCTGCAGGCCTTTGTAACAACTGGCTGCCTGCAGACTGCTAATGCTCTAATAAAAACTCCAAGATTTGCATCTCGGAATGTGGCTTAGTGATAGAGTGCTTGCCTAGCGTGCATGAAGCCTTGGGTTCGATTCCTCAGCACCACATATACAGAAAAAGCTAGAAGTGGCGCTGTGGCTCAAGAGGTAGAGTGCTAGCCTTGAGCAAAAAGAAGCCATGAACATGTTCAGGCCCTGAGTTCAAGCCCAAGAACTGGAAAAACAAAACAAAACAACTCCAAGATTTGATTCTCAGTATGTGGCTTCTCGGATAACTTACTATATAACAGTTCTCAAATTAAGGTTTCAATATTTAAAGTATTAGAATCACTTTTAGAAATGAAAATTCCAGTCCTACTTCAGACTTGCCAAATCTGGTCTGGAGTCAGGGATGGGAGCAATAATTTGCATTTCTAACAAATTTCTTGGTGATGCTAGTTACCCTGGCCCAGACGGAATCACAAACTATGGCTGGAGGGGGAAAAAAGAGAGGAACAGGCACTTCTTAGAGGACATCATTTTTTTTTTGGCCAGTCCTGGGCCTTGAACTCAGGGCTTGAGCACTGTCCCTGGCTTCTTTTTGCTCAAGGCTAGCACTCTACCACTTGGACCACAGCACCACTTCTGGCCATCTTCTACATATGTGGTGCTGAGGAATCGAACCCAGGGCTTCATGTACAGGAGGGGAGCACTTTACCACTAAGCCATATTCCCAGCGCCAGAGACCACCTTCTGTTTCATTTTCTAGTATAGGTGCAGCCTCCTGACTACCACCTCTGTTAGCATTTCCCCAGCGTCAGGTCCTCAGCTCCTCCCACTAGCCCCCAGATCCACCCATACCTAATGAGCCACTCCTACTCACTACCTACCTACTTCCCCTTTACCCCCAGAGAGAAGCTGCCACCTGGATAAGTTGCAGACTCCAGGTAGCTCCCTCTCCCGTGGGAACGATGGCCCCACTAATAAACCTCCTTATGAACCTTCTTCTCCTGTCTGTGATTATCTCCGCATGGTCCTCTGGGATGGCCGGGACATATCCTTTCAACCTCAAATCCTTCAAATGCCAGTTCCATTACTGAGGAATTTTGAGTTGAGACCCTGAACAATTACTCTAAGTTACAATTTCCTCTCTTGTAAAATGTAGGTAATAATAGGCCCTACCTCCTTGGGTTCTTAAGAAGATTAAATAATATAGGTAAAGTATTTAGCATTGTATCTATACTTCATAAATGGTAGTCATTATCTGTTTTTTTTTAAATTAACGTTAAACATAAGCATTTCACTAGAACAAGTAACTTTTGTAAGTTCTTTTGAGTATTGCCAGAATGTTCCTCTTTAACATTCCTTTTTTTTTTTTTGGCCAGTCCTGGGGCTTGGACTCAGGGCCTGAGCACTGTCCCTGGCTTCTTCCCGCTCAAGGCTAGCACTCTGCCACTTGAGCCACAGCGCCCCTTCTGGCCATTTTCTGTATATGTGGTGCTGGGGAATCGAACCTAGGGCCTCGTGTATCCGAGGCAAGCACTCTTGCCACTAGGCTATATCCCCAGCCCTTTAACATTCCTTTTGAGATTAAAAAAACAAAACAAAACATCTTTTCTCAGTCAATGTATGTTTTCGCCATTGGCTGACAACAGGATGCTTAGGAGATTGGCCCCAGACCTGATAAAACGGGAGCAGGATGCTATACCAGCCCATGGAACGGCGTGTTAAACAACCGACTTCCTTAAGAGAGGCCAGAGTGGCCCACAAGAGGAAGGAGCCGTTGGGGAGGGTATTCAAAAGAAAATCTAACTCCTTCAAAGTTCTTCCTGGGCTCCCTCAGGTCTTAGGGGATCTGCCAGTGTTTCTTGCCCTATGCAGCCCAGGAGGTGAACTCTCAGGGGCCCACAGTGAATTTCCCGAGAGACCAGTGGCAATTGGCACAGTGGATTTGGGCTCAAAAGTGTCTTTGTCTTTCAGGGTGACTCCGATTTAGCGCATATTGTGACTGCAGCACCTCATCCACTCAGACTAGGAACACGGTCCTTCTTCGGTAGAGGTCTGCTATGTTCTTTCTCCAAGCATCCTGGGTCGGACAGGAAGGGGGCTTTATCTTATCTCAGTCCTGCAGCTGGACTCTCTTACTCAGAATATGTAAGGAGACCTTTGCAACAGAATTAAACAGAACAAACAAAAGCGGCAAGTTCGGGCAGTAGGTACCGCTGGTTAGCCAATAGGGCCCAGCCGCTCGCCGGTGGAGTGGTACTATGATGACAGTAGCCAACCAGCGCGCTCCATGCAAATGAGGCTACTGTATCCGCACTCGACGCTCCTGTGCCTTTTGGTTGTTATAGTGATAAACTGAGGCCTTGCCTCTTGGCTCCTCTGCCGAAGAAAGGGGCGGCGGTGGGGTGGGAGCGAGGGGGGGGGACGTTTAACCTCTTTACTTCCCCTAGGGAAGACAGCAAAGAAGGGAGATGGGAGGGAAGAGAAAAATACGTGACAAAGAAAACATTCTCTGCCTGGGAGGAGACTCTCAGAGGGTGTAGAGCTGGAGGGAGCATTCACTGGTCATGCCAGTACTTAGTGATGCTGAGTCAGAAACAGGTATCCCAAAATCCCTTTCCAATGAGCCTCCCTCAGAAACCATGGAGGAAATAGAGCACACATGCCCACAGCCTCGACTGGTAAGTAAAGACAAAGGATGTAAATGTATGCGTGGCGAGGGCACAAAAGAGTTCCTTATGTGGCGGCAGCCAGCGAGAAAAACGATGCTTAGAGGATTTTCATGTAAATGAGAATGGAGCTAACTGCCTAATCCTTCTCAGCTGTTTATACTTCGCTTCTATACCGGGTGCTGCTCTCAGCTTACAAAGCATTATTGTATTGGCTGGGTAGGAAACGGGCTGCGCTTGGGTATGCTGTGTTTTTGTGCTTTGGGAGGAGGGAACGAACGGCCTTTTTTTTTTTTTTTTCCTTTCTTTCTTCCTTTTTTCTTTCCTTTTTAGGTGTACCGTCGTATCTGGAGGTAAAAAATCCTATAGTTTGCAATTTTAAAATGGTTTTTCTCTTCACAAAGCTTGGAACGAGTCCCCTGTTAAGTTATCAATTTTTAGCTCAGGAATGATGCGGTCCCCAACTGGTTTGGGTGCCTGATGCCAATTTGGGGGGTGGCGGGGATGAAAGCGACATGGAAGCAAAACTTCCTCATTCATATGAAAATGTCAAAATCAATAAGTACCAATCCCTCACGGATGTATTTCGAAATAAGGTGCATTTAAAATAAATGGTGAACATTTCCGACAGTGTGTAGTGGGGGGTATCTATTCAGATAGTGGAGAGCCCAGGAAGCTGTATTTATTTCGAATGGGGCTGCATGCCTTTAATGAGAGTGTGGAAAAGGCCACTCAGAGCTTCCTTCATCTCAGTAACCTGCATCCCAGTTTCATCACTCTCTCTGCCTCCAGTCACAATCCTGCAGGCAGATAAGAACTTTGTTCCCAATCACCTCAGTGCCCTCAAGGAATCAAAACCATCAAATGGGGGGAGGTTCTGGGGCTTCTAAGACTTGAAGTCTTGTAGTCTCTCTTAGAGAGATCACTCTTTGAACCCCCAAGTCCAAGAGATAACACTAAGTGATCCCAAGTTTAAAGATGCAATGCTTTGATTGGCTGAAGTGTTTGACCCTGGGAAAAGGTTTTTATTAAATGATTTTGTGATGAAGTATTTTCTGAGAATTCTCCAAATGAGGGTTTACAGATTTGATGGAACTCTTATTTCTGAGTAAAGGTTAATAAGGGTTCAAAGACAAGCTTACAACAAAGTCCTTAAAAGCAGGAAAACAAAGGAATTGTGTTAGTTTGTTGACTATGTTTTTAATTTTTTGAAACATGTTTTCCTAGGGTAGTTTACTATTCATTGCCTCCTTAACCTTTAGCCAGTTGCTGAATGACATAAACAATATAGAATCTACATTTTTTTTTCTTGGTCAGTCCTAGGTCTTGGCCTGAGCACTGTCCCTGGTTTCTTTTTGCTCAAGGCTAGCACTCTACCACTTGAGCCACAGTGCCACTTCTGGCTTTTTCTATATATGTGGTGCTGAGGAATCGAACCCAGGGCTTCGTGTATGCAAGGCAAGCACTCTACCCCTAGGCCATATTCCCAGCCCTAGAATCCACATTTCTGTGGGACCCAAACTATCTTAATAAGTTTGTTACTAAGGATTCCTTTGAGCCACTAAACAACTCATGGTTTAGCATTGAAAAGTTTGCTTCTAAAAGTGTGTTACAAGAGCTCCCAGAGTCTCTCTCTCTCTCTCTCTCTCTCTCTCTCTCTCTCTCTCTCTCTCTCTCTCTCTGTATGTGTGTGTGTGTACACGTGCCAGTCCCGGGGCTTGAACTCAGGGCCTGGACACTGTCCCCAAACTTTTGTGCTCAAGGCTAGTGCTTTTCCACTTAAGCCATAGTTCCACTTCTGACTTTTTAGTGATTAATTGGAGATAAGAATCTCATAAAATTTCCTGCCCAGGTTGGCTTTGACCTGCCTCAGATCTCAGCCTCCTGAGTAGCTATGATTACAGGTTTGAGCGCGCACCACCTGGCTTCCCAGAGTCTGTATTTAGAAGACAATCAATGTTTGAACTTGAATAACATAATTTCCTGACAGAGATATAGGGCCTGGGAGAGGAAGGTAACATCCACATCTTATTTGTGTATCCTTTCAGCCTCTTCCTTCCCATCCCTTTTACCTTTGAGGGGTTTGGTTCCTGGGTTGGCCTGCCCTGAGAGAGGTGAGAAGGCAGAGAAAAATCCAGGGAAGGAAGAAAGTTCAAGTTGCTTTTCACTTCACTTTCACCAGTTCACTCAGCCTAGGTAACTCACAAGAACCATGCCAAATCCCTCCACAGTGTTATACCCTCACCTTCCGGACATGGAGAAACGGGTTCAGAGTGAATAAGTAGCAGTTCACCTTGGGACAGTTAGGAATTGAGCCCCAAGCAATACATACTCCAAAAGTTGGACTGGAAAAATAAAAGTGCCTCTGTTTCTATAGAGGCATGGAGACTTATAATTTATGAAGTACTAATTTTTTGAAGCACCTGGTATGTCATGAACAAACTTTGATCAATGTAGTGTTGGTTATAATCTAAATTTAGATTTATGCATTGTAGAACAGCTTTTCCTTTGTTGTGGGTCTTACCTTAATAAGGATTGGCTGATACATAGGAACTACATACTTTGTTGATGTGGCACATGGAAATGCGAGGTTCACATTTCTCCTTTTCTTTAGTCAGATATGGGGCTTGAACTCAGGGCCTAGGCCCTGTCTTTGAGTCTCTTTGGACTTGAGGCTAGTGCTCTACCACTGTGAGCCACAGTGCCACTTCCAGATTTCCAGTGGTGAATAGGAGATAAGAGTCGGATGGATTTTCCTGCTCAGGCTATCTTTGGACTGTGCTCCTCAGATCTCAGCCTCCTGAGCAGCTAGGATTACAGGCGTGAGCCACCAGTGCACAGCATCTTCATCTTTCAACTTTGATAGGTGATATGCTTTCTCCCAACACCCATATTGCCCTAGAACATGTGGATGAGTGTGCCATAAGCATCAACAGACTTTGGCTGCTAAATTGCCTAATTAACAAAGGAAAATACATGAAAGATTTCAGAGGGGCCTGCTTAGGAATAAAACTCTACACTTAGATTCCTCTTCAGGTATCAGGCCCTTCTATTTGTTGAAATTTGTGCAACAATGGCATCACTGAATAAACAGAGCTTTAAAAAAATCTATATTTAGATCCCAGTAATTAGCCTATTTATAATTATATTGAGAACTCAATTGATTCATATTTCAAGGGGAAACTTTTCTGGAGGGAACACATGTAGTTTTCCCAGCTGTCTTATTCCACATTTGGTGGAAAATATAAGAAAGAAGAGGAAGAGGGAGAAATAGAATAAAACCACACTACCAAAGAAATGAAAAAGCATAACAGAGTTCACTTAGGTTTTATGATGGGACCTATATTTTAGGAATATCATATTTTTTCCCCATCATGGGGCTTGAACTCAGGCCTTGGGTGTTGTCCCTGAGCTCTTTTGCTCAAGGCCAGTGCTCTGCCACTTTGAGCCACAGAACCACTTCCAGTTTTTGAGTTGTTAATTGGAGATAAGAGTCTCATGGGGACTTTACTGCCCAAGCTGGCTTCCAACCTTGATCCTACATCTCAGCCTCCTAGGATTACAAGTAAGAGTCACCAGTGCCCGGCAAGAATGTCATCTTTTTACCCTTATCACTTTACTATGGTGTTCTGCTTTGAGATTGTTGTGCCATTAGTGGGACTTGAATTCAGGGCCTCAAGTTCTCACTGTACTTTTTTGCCAGTCCTGGGTCTTGAACTCGGGGTCTGGGTGCTATCCCTGAGCCTCTTCATTCTCAAGGCTAGTGCTCTACCACTTGAGCCAGAGCACTACTTCCAGCTTTTTCTGAGTAAATCTATTGGAGAGAAGAGTCTCATGGACTTTCCTGCCTGGGTTGGCTTCAAACCACCATCCTCAGGTCTCAGCCTCCTGAGTAGCTAGGATTACAGGTGTAAGCCACTGGTGCATGGCTTCACACCAAATTTTTCAGCTGGTGCTCTTCTACTTGAGCCACATCTCTACTTCCTCAGTTTTGCTGTGTGATTGGGTGTAAAGGTCTTTCTAATTTGTCTGCTTAGTCTGGCTTTGAGCCTTGATCCTCAAATATCAGGCATTGAGTAGTTAGGATTATAGATGTTAGACTCTAGGACATAGCTTAAGATGTTTATGAGGATTCTTCTTTCTGTTACTAGGAATGTGTGTTCTCAACCATTTTCTGTCCTTCAATATTTTTCTGATTACATATAATGCAAGGTGGCTCAGATGTTTAATTGTGAAGAAGGAAAACAGAGTGATGCTGGGTACTGGTGGCTCAGGTCTGTAATCCTAGCTGCTCAGGAGGTTGAGATCTGAGATTCCTGGTTCAAACCCAGCCCTAGCAAGAAAGGCTGTGAGATTTTTTTTTTTTTTTGCCAGTCCTGGGCTTGAACTCAGGGCCCGAGCACTGTCCCTTGCTTCTTTTTGCTCAAGAATAGCACTTCACCACTTGAGCCACAGCGCCACTTCTGGCCATTTTCTATATATGTGGTGCTGGGGAATCGAACCCAGGGCTTCATGTATACGAGGCAAGCACTCTTGCCACTAGGCCATATTCCCAGCCTCAGGCTGTGAGATTTTTATCTCCAATTAGCCACCAGAAAACTGGAAGCTGCGCTGTGGCTCCAAGTGGCAGAGCGCTAGCCTTAAGCAGCCCAGGCCCAGAGTTCAAGCCCCAAGATTGACAAAAAGCATAACAAGGGGCTGGGGATATGGCCTAGTGGCAAGAGTGCTTGCCTCGTATACATGAAGCCCTGGGTTCAATTCCCCAGCACCACATATACAGAAAACGGCCAGAAGTGGCGCTGTGGTTCAAGTGGCAGAGTGCTGGCCTTGAGCAAAAAGAAGCCAGGGACAGTGCTCAGGCCCTGAGTCCAAGCCCCAGGACTGGCAAAAAAAAAAAAAAAGAAAGAAAAAAGAAAAAAAGAAAAAAAAAGAGTGACCTTGGGTGATATAACAGCTCTCCTTAAAAACTTAATTTCCTTTGGGATCGGAACTCTTTGTGGACATAAAGTGTCCTCTACCTCCCCAAGCCTTTGATTGTGCCTAGACAAATCCTCTGAGCTCAAAAGGTGCTCCCCATAAACCCTTTCTAACAAGGCCCAGCCAACCTTAAAACTGTCTGTTGGAGAATTTGTTTAATGACCTTGGTCAAGTTCTTCTAGTGGTGCATTCTGCTGTCAGAAGGAAGTTGTAATTCTAGCCTGCAATAGTTTTCTCCATGAAGATGAATGTACCACAGATCAACTGAGAAGACCTTGGAAATAAAACAAGGAGCTGGCTCAATATGCCATGTTAGCAGGAGTTCATTTTTGGGATGTACTTCAAAGTGGAGCAGTGCCAAGAGACTGCTGTCTTGCAGAAGGTGCATTATGTCATTTGGGATGTAGGATGCTTAGCCACTAGTACTGAGAAAGATGATTGGCTTTCCAGACATCAGTGTTTTTCATTTCTCATATTACCATCTATTTAGCCACTCAGAGTAGCATGCATTGCAATAAGAGATGCTTTTAAATGTGTTATATTGGTGAAAATAAACAACCATGAGCTTCCTTAGGCATTTACTGTGTTCAACTGGAATTCTGCCCAAAGTTATTATTAGATATCTTCCTGCTGGTCTCTGTGCAAATGCAAATCCATTTCTTGCAGATTGATAATAGTCAGGTGTATTGAACACGGAATCAATGTATGCCTTTCTTCCATTCTTTCAAGATTGTTGTTAATTTTTATTGTTGTTATAAAGGTGATGTACAGAGGAGTTACAGTTTCAAGATTTTTTTAATCTCATTATTTCTCCAAACTCCCATTTGCCTAATACAGTACTACGTTCATTATAGAAGGAATAAGATGATATAAAATATTAGATAAGTAGTTTCTTTGTTTTATTTTAGTATTTGGGCATATAGAAATCAAAGGGGTGCATATGTCATCGTTCAGCCAGTGAGGGGGATATAAAATATTCAGTAGCTGGTTATCAGTTGCTCATCCCTGTATTCTTAGCTACTCAGGAGGTTGAGATCTGAGGATTGAGGTTCAAAGCCAGCCTGGATAGGAAATTCTGTGAGACTCATCCTCCAGTTAACAAACAGAAAGCCAGAAGTGCAGCTGTGGCTCAAAGTGGTAGAGTGCTAGCCTTTAGCAAAAAAGTTCAGGAACCAAGCACGCAGGCCCTGAATTCAAGCTTCAGGACCAGCACAAAAAGAAAGAACAAGGAACAAGGAAGAAGAAAAGAGGAGCAAGGGAAAGGGAGAATGGGAAAAGAGAAAGTATCACTGGGTGCTAATGGATCATGGTACTTAGGTTTAGATCTGCAGGATCACGGTTTGAGGCCAGTTTGGCAAGAAAAAATTGCTATACTCCATCTCCCTGATGCATTGTCTGGGCAACCTTACTCCTTACCTCCTTTTCTATTTGGTGTAAAAATAGGTGGAATAACTATATGGTAAAACACTTTGGCAGTCGGGCACTGGTAGTTATGTCTGTAATCCCCTAGTTAATCAAGATGCTGGGATCTGAGGATTAGCAGCATTCAAAGCCAACCTGGCCATCAAACTTCATGAAATTCCTATCTCCAGTTCACCTCTAGAAGTGGAGCTGTGAATTAAGTGGCAGAGCACTTGCCTTGTGCAAAAAAAGCTAAGGGAGGGGCTGGGAATATGGTAAAGTGCTTGTCTCATTTACATGAAGCCCTGGGTTCGATTCCTCAGCACTACATATATAGAAAAAGCCAGATGTGGCGCTGTGGCTCAAGTGGCAGAGTGCTAGCCTTGAGCAAAAAGAAGCCAGGGACAGTGCTCAGGCCCTGAGTTCAAATCCCAGGACTGGTAAAAAAAAAAAGCTAAAGGAGAGAGCCTAGGCTCTGAGTTTAAGCCCAAGTACCAGCACACACACACACACACACACACACACACACACGCTAAATATTAATAAGTGGCCATGGGAACTTGGGAATTTTACATTAATATTGTACAAACCACTTTTATCTTCTGCTTTATTCTTCAGGTGCTTTCCTAGAAAGATTAAAATTTATTCCAAATCTTATCTAGAATAGTCTCTTAACTATTAAAGTATATCTATGTTGATTCTTAATGTGAACAATTGCCTCCTAATTTATCTATTCTATATTACTGAAGTTTGATACATTGGTCTTTCTTTTTTTACTTTTTTAAATTTTTTGCCAAACTTGGGGCTTGAACTCAGGGCCTGAGCACTGTCCCTGGCTTCTATTTTGCTCAAGGCTAGCACTCTGCCACTTGAGCCACAGCGCCACTTCTGGCCTTTTTGTATATATGTGGTGCTGAGGAATTGAACCTAGGGCTTCATGCATACAAGGCGAGCACTCTTGCCACTAAACCACATTCCCAGCCCTATATTGGTCTTTCTTTGAGTCATGGCAGTGGGATATAGAACTTGAAGGTCTTCTTTTTGTGCTGGTCCTGGGGCTTGAACTCAGGGTCTGGGCACTATCCCTAAGCTTTTTTCCTCAAAACTAGCACTCTACTACTTGAGCCACAGCTGCACTTGTGGTTCATTTGAGGAAAGATTCTCACAGACTTTCCTGCCCAGGCTGGCTCTGAACCACTATCCTCAGATCTCATCCTCCTGAGTAGCTAGGATTACAGGTGTAAGCTGAGGGTGCCTGATTTGAGGGTCTTTTTTTTTTCTTTTCCTTTTTGCCAGTGCATGGGCTTGAACTCAGGGCCTGGGCACTGTCTCTGAGCTTCTTTTGCTCAAGGCTAGCACTCTACCACATAAGCCACAGCTCCATTTCGGGATTTTTCTGTTTATGTGGTACTAAGGAATGGAACCCAGAGCTTCATACATGCTAGGCAAGCACTCCACCACTAAGCCACATTCCCAGCCCTTGAGGATCCTTCTTAAGAGATGTTATCCATCTAAGCTTAATACTTGAGGTTACAGCCTGGCAATAGGTCAGGCCATTGTCCTGAAACTCTTGAGCCTTTAGCTGGTGCCTCCACAAAGCTTCTCAGTTGACCCTTAGGGAAATAAATGCAGAAAAGAAGTTATTCTCTCTGATCACCAGGGGCAGGATGAAAAAGGAAGAAAGCAAGGAAGGCAGGAACAAACTAAGTCATTGCAAGCTAGGCCTATTTTCTTCCAATAATCTCCCAGGTAACAGCCTCCACCTTAGAAGAGTCTGATTACCCGTTGCCGGCCTCAGACCATAGTATTATTGTTTTAACATTCCTATCTTCCTCTTTATCCCAGCATGAACCAGGTTGTATGGGAGGCTGGGGAAGCTGACCTTACTTGGGGATAAAAAGACAGTTTAGCACTCAATGATCTTGAAGGCCAACTTGAAAACACAGTGATTAGAAAATAAAGCTGTGAGCCCTGGTAGTGTGAGCCAGCATAATAATGTGCAGGGCCACACGGGGCTAGCCTAGTGAGTAGGATTCATTTTCATATAATCTCCTCCCTCCCATCAAAGTCTTTAACTGGGTGGTTTTTGTTTTTCACTCAGTAGTTCATGTGCACTAAACCTGACATCAGTGTAAAAGGGTGCTTTGGGTTATTGAAACTGGCATTTAAGAAAAATAACAGCCAGGCACAGGTGGCTTTTTATCTATAATTCTAGCTACTCAGGAGGTTGAAATCTGGAGGATCATGGTTCAAGGCCAGTCCAGGTAGAACACTTTACTAGATTCCATCTCCAAATAATGAGCAATAAAGCAAGTTTATAGACATGGCTTAAGAGGTAGAGTGCCTGCTTAGCAAATATGAGGCCCTGAGTTCAAACCTCAGGAAAAAAAGAGTAAGAGAGATCAACAATAGGTTAATAGAAACATCATGAATGATATAGTATAGTTTATGATATGTATAGTTTATTGCCAACTGAATGATGTTGAAAGCCCATTCTTGGTACTTGTTGGCATCTGTAATTCATCTGTAGTGTGTCTAATATCAACTATAGGTATAGTCACATAAGAAAAAATTAAAGGTGGGGGTAGCTCACACCTGTAATTTCTACTACCCAGTAGGCTGAGATCTGAGGACTGTGATTTGAAATCAGCCCAGACAGAAAAGTCCACGTGAGACTCTTTTTTTTGGCCAGTCCTGGGGCTTGGACTCTGGGCCTGAGCACTGTCCCTGGCTTCTTTTTGCTCAAGGCTAGCACTCTGCCACTTTAGCCACAGCGCCACTTCTGGCCCTTTTCTGTATATGTGGTGCTGGGGAATCGAACCCAGGGCCTCATGTATATGAGGCAGGCACTCTTGCCACTAGGCCATATTCCCAGCCCCCACGTGAGACTCTTATCTCCACTTAACCACCTAAGAACCAGAAGTGGTACTGTGACTCGAAGTGGTAGAGTGTTAGCCTTGAGCAAAAGAGCTTAGGGACAGTGCCCAGACCCTGAGTTCAAGCCCACAACCAACAAAAAATTTCATTATATCTCCAAACTGTTTAGCTATTAAGTAATTATTACATGTGTGGTACACAGCTAGAGGTCTCACTCATCTATGGGCAATGGGGAAATGGAATAATTGTGTAGTTACTATGTCCAGTGTTCTATGTTATCACAGTTAAACAGACTATATATCCATGAAATAAGGATAATTATTCTTAATGTTATTTAAAAAAATTCTAGAATAGCGGCTGGGAATGTGGCTTAGTGGTAGAGTGCTTGTCTAGCATGCATGAAGCCCTGGGTTGGATTCCTCAGTATCACATACACAGAAAAAGCCAGAAGTGGCACTGTGGCTCAAGTGATAGAGCGCTAGCCTTGAGCAAAAGTAGCTCAGGGACAGTACCAGGGCCTGAGTTCAAGTTCCAGGACTGGCAAAAAACCAAAAAATTCTAGAATAGTTATTCCTCAAAGATCAGAAAGCTACTAACCTAAACTAGGTTTTAAAATTAGATCTGACCTCTAAAACATCTGCTTCCCACAACACACAATTTGCAAACAGGAGCAAAGACTCAAGCCCCCGGGTCACTGAGACACAGGTTTGATAGTGTTGTGGGCTGGGAATATGGCCTAGTGGTAAAGTGCTTGCCTCGTATACATGAAGCCCTGAGTTCAATTCCTCAGCACCACATATATAGAAAAAGCCAGAAGCGGCGCTGTGGCTCAAGAGGTAGAGTGCTAGTCTTGAGCAAAAAGAAGCCAGGGACAGTGCTCAGGCCCTGAGTTCAAGCCCCAGGGCTGGCAAAAAAAAAGAAAAAGATTTGATAGTGGTTTTGGTGGTACTGGTGTTTGAACTCAGGGTTTTGTGCTTGCTAGGCAGGTGTTCTACTACTTGAGCTATGCTTCCAGCGCTTTGGTCATCCTATGCCACATCCTCCATTTTCAGGACTAGGAGTAGGAAATTATTCCAATGTTAAAGCCTTTCTTCTATAATAAAATCACAAATTCAAAGTAAATATGTATATATTTTTTGAAGTGCTAGGGATCAAACCCAGGACCTTGCACATTACTAGGCAAGCATTCTACCACTCAACTACATCCTCGGCCTCAATTTATTTTGTCAGTTGTGGGGCTTGAACTCTGGGCCTGGGCACTGTCCCTGAGCCCTTCAGCTCAAGACTAGTGCTCTACCACTTGAGCCAACGCGCCATTTCTGGTTTTCTGATGGTTAATTGGAAATAAGAGTCTCACTGGGGCTGGGAATATGGCTTAGTGGTCAAGTGCTCACCTAACATGCATGAAGCCGTGGGTTTGATTCCTCAGTACCACATATACAGAAAAGCTGGAAGTGGTGCTGTGGCTCAAGTGGCAGAGTGCTAGCCTTGAGCAAAAAGAAGCCAGGGACAGTGCTCAGTCCTGAGTCCAAGCCCTAGGACTGGCAAAAAAAAAAAAAAGAGTCTCATGGGCTTTGAATTACCATTTTCAGATCTCAGCCTCCTGAGTAACTAGGATTACTGGCGTGAGCCACCAACTCCCAGCTCTAAAAAAAAATTCCGAGTCAAGGTCTTGCTATGTAGCTCAAGCTGGCTTTGACTTTGTAATCCTCCTCCTGCCTCTTCAGTGCTAGAATTACAGATGTGCCATCACAACTGGCTCCAAAGTATTTTAATCCAGTAGTTCCTCATCTATGAAATTTGTACATATGACCACCCAGACCCCCATTACTATTCGATATTTTAGCTGCATTATTCATTACAATTGCAACTGGAAACTGATATATTTTCACAACACAATGTTATACAGTAATGAAAATGAAGAACGTACAACAACTTGCATAAATGTGAATGCATCTTGCAAACCTAATGTTCGATGAAAGAATCAACACAGAATAGTATGCACTATTTGATTTATTTTTTATTAAAAAAAAAAGACAGAAAGCCAGGCATCAGTGGCTCTCCGCTGTAATCCTAGCTATTCAGAAAACTGAGATCCGAGGATCATGGTTTAAAACCAGTCCAAGCAAGAAAGCCCATGAGAATCTTATCTCCAATTAACCACCAAAAAGCTGCAAGTGGAGCTGTAGCTCAAGTGGTAGAGCCTTGAGTGAAAACAGCTCAGGGACAGCACCCAGGCTCTTAATTCAAGACCCAGCACAAAAAAAGAAATAAAACTCAAAGTAGAGTGCAACTGTGATACAAAAGTCAGCATAATAGAAGAGGCATGGGGTAGATGCTGGCCATGGCTGGTTACTTGATCTGTGTACTGTGTGTACTGAGCTTAGGAGAGTTCATTGAGTCACACACTTAGGGTATGTAATTTCTTTACCTTTTTTCTTGTCGGTCATAGGGCTTGAATTCAGGGCCTGGGCACTGTCCCTGAGCTTTTTCTGCTCAAAGCTAGCACTCTACCATTTTGAGCCACAGCACCACTTCGGTTTCCTTGCAGTAATTGGAGATAAGAGTCTCACAGACTTTCCTGCCCAGGCTGATTTTGAACTATGATCCTCAAATCTCAGCCTCCTGAATAGTTAAGATTAAAAGTGTGAGCCACTGGCTCACCTGTAATTTCTTGTATGTATATTATTCTCTGGCACAAAGTGAAGATATGCTCACTATAGTAATAGAGAAAGAATGGACTCTACCACATATTTCTCATTTCCAAATGATTCTGGTGGTCCAAAAGATAACCCTTCTGAGGAGTTACTTTACAACCTACTGCTTGGTTGCTAATAATATTCTCAGCCATCTTAGAATTAAGTATATTCAGATAGCCTTAAATAGAGTCCAGGTGAGCCATAAATGAAATCTGCTATACTTCTAGGATCCATCCAGGTTATCTGTGAATTAAAATCCATGATCCCCAATTTATATGCTTTATCTCACAATGATTCAGCCTTGCAGCCAGTTTCTGTGCTCAGAAGGAGATGTACTGAAGTGATTAGCTAGCAAAAGGGCCTCAGAATCATCCGGCTACAGGGCTAATTCTAGAAAGCAACAGATTCTGCACCATCCTACCAGGTTCTTAGAAGGGGAGAACAAAAGAGCTGTAATAAAAGCCGTTAGAATCCTTTGGTATCTACCTGTCCTTACATGAAATCTGGTTAAATTAATGTACTTTACATCACAGTCTCCTGGGATGGGGCATTTAGCAAATCAATAGAAGACAAATTATGAAAAGAAGACAGAAAGGCACTTCTCAACTAAGTGGGATGTCAGGAATCCAAGATTAACATCATCACCTCATTGGCTCTTGCATCATTGCCCCATTAAACAATATATTCTGTGTTAAAGAAGTCATCCATTTTACAGACTATGTCTTCTTTGGGATGTGCCTACTTTAGTAGCTCAGCAAAAAGAAATTTTATTATGGAAATAGAATCTAGCAAATACTTCAGGCTGAGACAAGTTAGAAATATCTGTATTTCTATCCGACTGTATCACAAACCTCCCACACTGCATAATTTTGTCTAATGCTTGTTTCTTCCAATCTTCAGCAATGTTTTCTATATGTCTTCTAAATATATTTGCTGACAAAGGAATGCGTTTTAGTTTGACATCAGTTTTTTTTTTTTTTTTCTACACATTAGAGAAGCCTGTTCCCTGTGGCGGGAACAGATGTTTGCGTAATAGTATGGGACTTTTGTTCTTTCCCCCATTGAACTATAGTACCTTCAACAAAAGGTTTGTAAACCGTAATCATTACATGTAATGGTATTTTGTGGTGGCATATGAGGTTGAAGATCACATGACTTGAAACACTGAAACTTGATGTTGTTTTGTTTGTTTGGCCAGTCCTGGGCCTTGAACTCAGGGCCTGAGCACTGTCCCTGGCTTCTTTTTGCTCAAGGCTGGCGCTCTGCTACTTGAGCCACAGTGCCACTTCTGGCCGTTTTCTTTTCTTTTCTTTCTTTCTTTCTTTCTTTTTTTTTTTGTCAGTCCTGGGGCTTGCACTCAGAGCCTGACAACTAACTGTCTCTGGCTTCTTTTTTGCTCAAGGCTGGCACTCTGCCACTTGAGCCACAGTGCCACTTCTGACCTTTTTTTTTTTTTTTGGCCAGTCCTGGGCCTTGGACTCAGGGACTGAGCACTGTCCCTGGCTTCTTTTTGCTCAAGGCTAGCACTCTGCCGCTTGAGCCACAGCGCCACTTCTGGCCATTTTCTGTATATGTGGTGCTGGGGAATTGAACCCAGGGCCTCATGTATACGAGGCAAGCGCTCTTGCCACTAGGCCATATCCCCAGCCCGACTTCTGACCATTTTTGATATACGTGGTGCTGAGGAATCCAACCCAGGGCTTCATGTATGCGAGGCAAGCACTCTTGCCACTAGGCCATATTCCCAGCCTTGTCTTCATGTTCTGGCTGCTTCATTGTATTTTTATTTATTTATTTATTTTTGCAAGTCCTGGGGCTTGAACTCAGCGCCTGGGCACTGGTATGCTACCACTTGAGTCACAGCACCACTTCCTGCTTTTTCTATTTAGGTGTTACTGAGGAATTGAACCCAGGGCTTCATGCATGCTAGGCAAGCACTCTACCACTAAGCCACATTCCCAGCCCTGGCTGCTTCATTTTAGAGTATTATAATAATGACCATAACTTCCCACTCTCATTAGCTAATATCTTAAGGTACAATATATGTTCAGGGTGAAGTTTAATGCAAAGGGTAGCAGATTTCCAAATAGTCTTCTGTATGATAATTTTGTGTTCAGCTGTCAGGAGATTAGGCTGTCATTTCCCATACCTGATGAAGTGGCTGAGGCAAACCTCATACAGGGACTAGTAGAAGGGTCAGCTCAGCCATTTTCTTACTGTTCACCTGTGCTTGGATTAGCTTTGCTTCTCTATTTTGTTGCAGGAAATGTTTTAAGCCACCTACAGATCTGCTGAGCATTGGTTTAATTAATACTAGACATATCTCAAGGCCCAAGTAAACTGCAATGTAGCATAATATGTTGAAACCGAATAAATGGACATGTCACCAACCCAACTTTTATACTCCCTTTGGGATCCCTCATGTACTTTATGGTGAATGTAAGGTGCCAATATAAACCCACAAGCTCCAGTCAGATGTTAACTATAGTGAGAATAGCCTTAACTATAAGCATGAGTGTTGCTCTCCATAGGACTCTCTTGCCTATTCCTAGATTAGAGGACACTGCCCTAGATATTATAAATCTTGATCTTGGGTTCAACTTTCAGGAAGAAAGAACTGCATTTACAGCCTGCAATTTGGCTCCTTGTAGAAATGATTTATCTATGGGACTCTGCCTTGCATTCAGGGTGCTATAAATCCAACAAAGGAAACCAGACTCTATCAAGAAGCTGTTGTTGAACATGTAGATGGCACTACTGTTTCACCTAGCATGCTCTTTGAGGTTGGCACCATGGGAGAGATTCTTTCCAGAGCTCAGCACCAGGAAAGGCAGCTTTTCCTCAATAACTTTTTTTAAATTGGTCATGGGGTGTGAACTCGGGACCTGGGTGCTATCTCTGAGCTTTCTTGCTCAATGCTCATACTCTAGTGCTTTGAGCCACAGTGCTACTTCTGGTTTTCTGGTGGTTAACTAGAGACAAGAGACTCACAGACTTTCCTGCCTAGGCTGGCTTTGAACTGTGATTCTCAGATCTCCGCCTTTTGAGTAGCTAGGATTACAGATGTGAGCCACCATGTCCAACTCAATGGCTTTTTCTTGAGACTCCTTTTTTTTTTTTTTTTGGCCAGTCCTGGGCCTTGGACTCAGGGCCCGAGCACCGTCCCTGGCTTCTTCCCGCTCAAGGCTAGCACTCTGCCACTTGAGCCACAGCGCCACCTCTGGCCATTTTCTGTATATGTGGTGCTGGGGAATCGAACCTAGGGCCTCGTGTATCCGAGGCAGGCACTCTTGCCACTAGGCTATATCCCCAGCCCCATTGAGACTCCTTTTTTTTTTGCCAGTCCTGGGGCTTGGACTCAGGGCCTGAGCACTGTCCCTGGCTTCTTTTTGCTCAAGGCTAGCACTCTACCTCTTGAGCCACAGCGCCACTTCCAGCTTTTTCTCTTTATGTGATGCTGAGGAATTGAACCCAGGGCTTTGTGTATGCTAGACAAGCACTCTACCATTAAGCCACATTCCCAGCACTTCAGTAGCTTTTTAAAAGCAATATTAACTTTATTCTCCTTTTTGCTACAAGCCCACCTCTCTAAAATGTTTAGAAGCATGATATCTATCCCTGTATGCTTATTTCACTCTCTCTGTCTCTGTCTGTCTCTGTCTCTGTCTCTCTCTTTGTGTGCGTGTGTGCTGGGGATGGAACTCAGGGCCTCTTCACCCACACTATATAAGCATTCTACCACTCAACCATATACCTAACTCCTCACCCCTGGTTTAAAAACAGTACCCCAGATCTTGTCATTACTATTCTATTTTTCTTTTTTAACTTTTTTTTGCCAGTACTCAGGTTGAATTCAGGGCCTGGTGCACTGTCCCTGAGCTTCTTTTGCTCAAGGCTAGCACTCTACCACTTGAGCCACAGCGCCACTTCCGGCTTTTTCTGTTGATGTGGTGCTGAGGAATGGAACCCAGGGCTTCATGCATGCTAGGCAAGCACTCTACCACTAGGCCACATTCCCAGCCTCATCATTACTATTTTAAACTTTAAATTTTTATTCTTTTTAAGTCACCTTGAGATTTTGGGGGGAACAGAATGTAGAACACAAATATAATATATGATTCTTGTTAGTATTCCTTATAAACTCCTAGGCTCAACTGCCTAAGGGGGGAAAAAGGCAATTTAGCATATTGAATTTCTTATCTCTATACAAAGATTAGTTTCTTATAGTACTATTATCTATATTTGTTGTGAATCTAAGATGCTATTAATTTTAAGCAGCACTTACAATGTGCAACAATGGCCAACACATAATATTTACGGGAAGACAGCTCCTAATTTCAGAGATGTTAAAATGTGAGAGAGAAATGTAAATGTTAGAATCAATTAAATGTGGTTTTATTTATAGTAGGAAGAGTCTTCTAGTTATTTAAAGTGACTGTTGTAGGATTCCAAGGTAACCGCAGGGGAGCAATTCAGTTTATGGGCAGTGGTGTTTTAAAGAAGCTCCCATCCCAGAGCATAATAAAAAGAAATCTGGACCCTTGGTCTCCAGAAAGGTAGAAATTACTAGCCCGATCCACATGTAGATGTTTCACATTGGTTTGAAAAAAAAATGGAGTTCTGGGGCTGGGAATATGGCTTAGTAGTAGAGTGCTTGCCTCGTATTCACGAAGCCCTGGGTTCGATTTCTCAGCACCACATATATAGAAAAAGCCAGAAGTGGCGCTGTGGCTCAAGTGGTAGAGTGCTAGCCTTGAGCAAAAAAGAAGCCAGGGACAGTGCTCAGGCCCTGAGTTCAAGGCCCAAGACTGGCAAAATAAAATTTTAAGAAAAAGAAAGAAAATCATTACTTCATTGTCAGCCTGGGCTAAATAGTGAGACTGTGTTGCTCAAACCAATCAGACTAAAAAATGGAGTTCTCAAGAGGGACGTCTAAATAAGTTGGAACGATGCATTTAAAAAGGTATTTCATGTAACTTTTTTTTTTTTTTTTTTTTTTTTGGCCAGTCCTGGGGCTTGGACTCAGGGCCTGAGCACTGTCCCTGGCTTC
Organism: Perognathus longimembris pacificus; assembly: GCF_023159225.1. Classification (NCBI taxonomy): domain Eukaryota; kingdom Metazoa; phylum Chordata; class Mammalia; order Rodentia; family Heteromyidae; genus Perognathus; species Perognathus longimembris. The sequence continues at coordinate 98,078,468 of NC_063188.1, forward strand.
TTTTTGCTCAAGGCTAGCACTCTGCCACTTGAGCCACAGCGCCACTTCTGGCCATTTTCTGTATATGTGGTGCTGGGGAATCAAACCCAGGGCCTCATGTATACGAGGCAGGCACTCTTGCCACTAGGCCATATCCCCAGCCCCCTCATGTAACTTTTTAACTGCGCTATTGTTTGGCTTTTATCCAATTTCAAAATACTTATTTCTCACCAATAGAAAAATGCACAAAGGACAGATTATTTTTCAGAAGAAAATGCAAATGGCTAATAAACATTTGAAAAGTGTTCAATCTTTCTTGTAATCAAAATAATGCAAATTGAAACAGCATGATGCCATATTTTGGTCTATAAAATTGACAAAGATAATATTCAGTGCCAGTGAGATGGCAGCAAGATAGGCACTTTCATACATTGTAATGTGAGTGTAAATGATACAGCTTTTGTGGAAGGTAATTTACAAATACATGTTAAAACGTTCTTCAAATGTTTATCTTTAAAATGTTCATACCCCTGATCTAAGTAATTCAGCTCCTAAGGATCTATCCTAAGGAAATTATCAGAGGCTCAGAATTATGCTCCAAATGTTATTCTATTAGTAAAATAGAAATAATTTCATATTCAATAATAGAAAATTATTTTTTATTATGCCTTTTCTATTCAGTAGTGTTTTTACTGCTCTAAAAATTAGTAAGGTTGAAGACTATTTAAATGACATGATAAAATAACCATGATATATTGAGTGAATAAACCCATCTATACTTAAGATTTCAAAGCTCTTGACATGTATATATGTATATATGACATATCAGGAGAGCTAAAGTAACCATTAACAGGTAAGATTATTGGTGAGCTTTGTTTCCTTCTCAGGTTTCCCAAGTTTTTAAGAATATATATTAGGATACTACAAAAAGAGGTTTAATGGAAGTGGAGATATGGCTGAGTGATATACAAGGCCCTTAGTTCAAGCCCCAGTACCAGTACATACCCCAAACTCTAACTACATATGTGTCATCTGACCTGCTTCTTGAAATCTGGGTAAAACTACAGTCACATTCTTTGATTTCTTTGATTATTTGCTCTCCCTTCTCTAATTTTTTAGGACTTTCAGGATGTCCTTTTTGACATCTGTCTATTCACATTGTCTTAAGAATTGGGAACATTTCCCCAGTTGAGAGGGAGATAGAAAGGCAACCTACCACTGCTGTTGCTTCTTGTTGTCAGTTGGTGTCACTGTAGGAAACAGGTCCTGTACTAGTCAACAGAAACAGTATCTACATCGGTTGTACAGGGTCAGTGAGAAAATATATCCAAAGTATTTAAGTGCTTAGTATCTTTTGATAGGTACATAGATGATAGATTATAGATATAATAAATAGCATTAAGCAGACACTCAATGATTTAGCTATCATGTTATGCTTTTGGGTCCCAAATTTATATCTTATGTAGGGTCTAGGGTATTTCTGGAAACATTCTAGCTTTGGCAAATGGTGAGGAGTAGGTCCCCTGCAGGCTGTCAGGTAGCCTGGGGGTCAGCTTGCTGTGGCCTTTGTTCCTGTCAAGCCACTGTATAGCTTACTCCTGATGCTTCTGAGGCTGGTCTCCCTGGTATACATGGAGAGAGCAGAAGGGGGAAGCATAGAATTCCTCATCAATCAGATGTTGTGGTTTTCTGGCCCTGAGAAGGAAGCATTTTTGTTTTATTTATTTTATTAATATTTTTTTTGCCAGTCCTGGGCCTTGGTTTTTTTTTTTTTTTTTTTTTTGCCAGTCCTGAGCCCTGGACCCAGGGCCCGAGCACTGTCCCTGGCTTCTTCCCGCTCAAGGCCAGCACTCTGCCACTTGAGCCACAGCGCCGCTTCTGGCCGTTTTCTGTATATGTGGTGCTGGGGAATCGAACCTAGGGCCTCGTGTATCCGAGGCAGGCACTCTTGCCACTAGGCTATATCCCCAGCCCCCAGTCCTGGGCCTTGGACTCAGGGCCTGAGCACTGTCCCTGGCTTCTTTTTGCTCAAGGCTAGCACTCTGCCACTTGAGCCACAGCGCCACTTCTGGCCATTTTCTATATAAGTGGTGCTGAGGAATCGAACCCAGGGCTTCATGTATACGAGGCAAGCACTCTTGCCACTAGGCCATATTCCCAGCCCGGAAGCGTTTTTAAAAACTGTAATCTTGGAGTTCAGACTGAAAAAATAGTGACTTGAGCTGGGTGTCAGTGGCTCACACCTGTAATCCTAGCTACTCAGGAGGCTGAGATCTAAGGATAGAGGTTCAAAGCCAGCCCAGGTAGGAAAGTCTGTGAGACTCTTATCTCGGATGAACCACCAGAAAACTGGAAGTGGCACTGTGGCTCAAGTGGTAGAATACCAGCCTTGAGCTGAAAAGCTCAGGGACAGTGCCCAGGCCCAGAGTTCAAGCCTCACAACCTACCCATCCCCAAATAAAACAGTGACTTGATTTAAGCCTTGTTGGTGCTAGTCAGGCGCTAACTAAGTCTTGCTGAATATGGATTCTCACTTTTAAACCAAGGGCTCTTCTGCCCTGCTTTTAAAGGCGATGTTCTGCAGAGTGAGGCTGTGGTTCATTTGTGTTACATTCTCTCCATTCCAAGCACAGTTGCTTATATAGAAGAAGGAATACCCTATTTGCAAGTCACCTGCTATAAAAGTTATTCACATTTTATGTAATGCACACAAAGCATATTCATGCACTTAGAGACTGTCTTCCGGGTCTTTACTTTTCCCTTCTCCTACCTGCAGGCTACAATAATTAACACCAAACTGCATAGCACACACAAGTTTTTTTTTTCCACCTGTGAGTAACCATTGTTGCTTTACAAATTTCTCTACCTCTGCTTTAAATACCAAATCTCACACCCACTAGGATACACCTTTCTTGGAAAATGACAACACCTTGCTCTTTAATAAACTCTGTGACTAACACAGAAGAGATCTCCAAATAGCAATTTATTTTAGATCAGGTTGAAAAAGATTCACCATCCATGACGTTCCTTACCACAGCTGTTAGTCATTAGAGTGGACCCTGACCTAATTCTAGCCAATCCTAGTTGTGGCCTGATTTGAAAAGATGAGCTTGGCCAGTCAGATTGTGCCTTAGGATATTTTTGTGATACCAACAATTGAACCCATGGCTTCCTGCATACTAAGCAATCAGTGTACCAAATTCTTAGCCTGGCATTAGGAATTCGAGTTAAGAAATATGGAAAGAAGCACTAAGTTAGTAGGAGCAGAGCTGAGGCTAAAAGGCAGAACCAAAAGTTGTTAAATGATTGTTGTGAAGGGAGGCTGGGATGAGCAGGCTGATGATATGGAGTGTTGAGTTTGGCGTGGTTGGAGGATAGGGTGGGGCAGAAAGGACCAGAAACAGAACAGCCAGGTTGGCACTTGGCATTCTGGGGCCACATTCCACCCCTTTTCTTTTCTCTGTTTCTATGCCAGGGTAGCCTTAAAATAAATCCTTCATACCTTGAGCTAACTTTATTTTTATATTAATAATCATTGCTTTTTTTTGGGGGGGGTGCAGTTACTGAGGCTTGAACCCAGGGCCTTATACAATATGCGACTAAATCCCCTGTCATTTGAGCTGCATCCCTAGCCCTTTTGTTTGTATTTTGTTTCTAAGATAGGGTCTTGTTAACTTTGCCCAGGCTGGTCTTGAACTTGTGATCCTCCTGCCTCTCCTTCCTAGTAGCCAGGATTACAGGTGTTTGTCATCCTACCAGGTTTTGAGTTAATGTTAGTGCTTGTTCATCTTATCCAAAAGAGTCAAGTTAAAATATACGACAAGCAAGTACTGCCAGGGGAATTTGAGTCCTGGTTTTCTGGGCACAGAGTTTCTGCTCTCATCACTGTACCCCTTTGCCACATTACAAATTCTGCTCTGGTCCATCAGAGTCCATGGAATCACCTTCATGTACCTAAAAAAGAACCAATAATGGACGCAAGTGTCCTGAATCCTTGTTCTAAGTCTTGGCTGGCATTCCAGAATACTGAAGGACAGGGTGAAGGCAAAGAAAGTCTCAAAGCAACTGGTCGGTGTCAACATGAAACTAACGCAGGATTCCTCTTCCAGAGTGGAAAGTATTAGAATGGGGAAAGTGGATGGGGCTAGAGAAAGATTCAGTTCTCTGCAGAGAACTTGGGGCTTCATAAATTCTATGGCTGGATGCTGAGTGTGGTGAAACATACTTGTAATCCTGGCACTCAGGAGGCTGAAGGAGAAGGATTACAAGTTCTATGCTAGCCTGGGCTACACAGCCAGATCCTACCTAAAACACACACGTGTACACACACACACACACACACACACACACACACACACACACACCAGGGACTTGTCTATCCCCACTTCTAGCCTGAGATTTTAAGATAGTGTCTGACATATATTTGAATGAATGAGTGATTGAATAAATGAATGGCAAAAGTGGGTCACGGCACCTGTTCAAGTGTCTGAATCCTTCTTTCTTCAGTGGAATCCTCCCAAGTCAAGGAACACCTGTCTCTATCTCTATACAACTATTCATGCAGCACTTGGAGTAATGTTTACAGTGACTACTTTAGCTTTACACTTCACCTTTTCAAAAAGAAACACAAAAAAACCCAAATCCCAGAGACACTGTGTTGGTGACTGCAGGAATGACAGAGCTCCAAGCCTTCAAATGGACAACTCTGGACTGTATTTGCTCTGTTTACCAAAACACCACCCGCTTTGTCTTCCTCTGTCTGGACAGAGTGAGGTTTTCATTTTAAGAGGCTGACTAAAAAATGCAGGGCCACTTCCTGGGCAGGCTTCCAAGTGACTACATCTTTCTCACAGCGCTCCCCAGAGCCCCAGCCCAAGCTGCCTGGGGCGGGGCCTCCAGCCATTGGTGGCTGGTGAAGCTACCACAGTAACAGTTATCTGCAGCCCGCCAGAATTGCTGGGCTTTTTAGGCCCTCTCTGGGCACAGATAACGGGGCTTTGGCCTTTGCAGCAAAGAGAGACGTCAGAGGTTGTGATTGGCTGGCCTTGTGTGTGTGAAGTACAGGAGGATGTCGGGCCACACTTCCGAGTATGATGCTCCGTTTAGCCGAGTACCCCGGGTGTGGGTGAGTCTAAATGTTGGAAGGCTGCCATCGTTGGTTGGGAAATGTTCAAAGCTGGGCATTATGACTTTTCTATATAAGGGTATGACTTAGCATATTTCTTAACCCAGCAGAGCCTCAGTTGCCTTTTCTGTGAAATAGGTGGAATAGAATCCAATCTTATAGGAGACCAGAAGGATGTCTTGATTCTAGAGTGTTCGAAGGCCTAGGAGAGATAACAGATCTAGGGTACTTCATTTGGTACCTGGCACATGGTAGACACTGAAAAGCTCTTACTGTTTGTGAGGCATCCGTTTAAAGGGGGGAGGGGTGCTCAGGGACAAAGCCCTGTCTTTATTTTGATCAGTACGATATTTCTCAGAGACTGCACAGATTTGTTCTACTTCTTCATCTTACTCATGTAGTCAGCAGAAATAAAACTTCAGGGGAAGATAATGCTGAAGAATACACACACACACACACACACACACACACACACACACACACACACACACACATATATATTTTTTCTTTTCTTTTCCCTTCCAGACGCTGACTGCACCAGCCCCATTTGCAGATGAATCCAGCTGCCAGTGCCAGGCACCCCATGAAAAACTAACCATTGCTCAGGCTCGCTTAGGAACACCAGGTAAGGCTGTACTTTTCTTCCCCAAAGGGACTCTACCTTGACATTTTGAAGCATCAGCAAGCTTTGGCACTCCATCACAGCTGAAGTTAAAAGATTGCAGGCACAGGGCAAGAAGGGTAAACATTAACAGTGGTAACCTAGACCAATCAAAGGAACCTGTTCCAATGGGCAGCCCAATACATGAGCTTGGGCCCCAGGCCTGTCATTTACTGGTTCTACAGCCTGGGGCAAGTCATGGGAGGGATCAAAGTAAGATAAAGAGGACACCTGTTTCACAAGGTTTGTGTGACAGCTAAGTTCAGTTAAATGTACCTAAGTAATTTTTAAATTATGAAGGCATTTTTTTTTCCCACCCACCGGTACTGGGATTTGAACTCAAGGGCTTGGTACTAGCATTGTTTGTTCATTCGGCTGGCAGTTTACCACTTGTGGCACACCTCCAACCTGGTGCTTTTTAAAAAATATATGTGTGCTGGTACTGGGGCTTGAACTCAGGACTTTGTGCTCCCACTTAGCTTTTTTTTTGCCAGTCCTGGGGCTTGGACTCAGGGCCTGAGAACTGTCCCTGGCTTCTTTTTGCTCAAGGCTAGCACTCTGCCACTTGAGCCACAGCGCCACTTCTGGCCTTTTCTATATGTGTGGTGCTGAGGAATTGAACCCAGGGCTTCGTGTGTATGAGGGTAGTGCTTTTACCACTAGGCCATATTCTCAGCCCCCCCACTTAACTTTTTCAGATCAAGGCTACTGCTACACTTGAGCCATACCTCTACTTCTGTTTGTTTGTTTTCATGGTTGTTGCATTGTTTTTGCTGGTTAATTGAAAATAAGAGTTGCTTGGGCTAGTTTTGAATTTCCATCCTCAGATCAGCGTTCCGAGTAACTAGGATTATAGACAGAAGCCACCAGGGCCCAGGTTTTAACTTGGCTTTTTGCTGATTATTTTTGGAGATGGAGTCTCATGGACTTTTCAGTCCACTTGGCATCAAACCATGATTGTTCTGATCTCAGTCTTCTACGCAGCTAGGTGGGACTTTCCAGCTCCCAGGCCTATGAAGGCTTTTATGAATCTAAGCTGCTATGATTTTTATTCTTTTCTTAAATTCTTTTTTTGGGAGGAGGAACTGGGATTTGAACTCAGGACCTTGAGCTTGCTAGGCAAGCACTCTGCTGCTGAGCCACATCTCCAGCCCAATTATTACTATTCTTTAAAGTCTGTATGCATTTTTTGTCCATCATGGGGTTTGAACTTGGGGACTAGGCACTGTCCCTGAACTCTTTGCTCAAGGCTAGTCGTCTACCACTTTGAGCCACAGTGCCACTTCCAGCTTTTGAGTGGTTAATTGGAGAGAAGAGTCTCCCAGGGACTCTTCTGCCTGGGCTGGCTTTGAACTTCAATTCTCAGATCTCAGCTTCCTGAGTAGCTGGAATTACAGGCATGAGCCACCAGTGCCTGACCTGTATGCATTATTTTTGCCAGTCCTGGGGCTTGAACTCAGGGCCTGAGCACTGTCCCTGGCTTCTTTTTGCTCAAGGCTAGCACTCTACTTCTTGATCCACAGCGCCACTTCTGGCTTTTTCCATATATGTGGTGCTGAGGAATCGAACCCAGGGCTTCATGTATATAAGGCAAGCACTCTACTACTGGGCCACATTCCCAGCCCGCTGTATGCATTTTTAAAAGTTTCTAGTAGGCTTTAAAATGACTTACCTCTGCTACAGAAGTTTGTTCATGCATTCCTTCCTGAGATCTAACAAGAACTATAGGTTGGGTGAGGCTGTGCATGTCTGTCTTCCCAGCTTACATCGGAGGCATAAGTAGGTATATGGTAGCCCAAAGCCAACCCCAGGAAAACATGTGAAACCCTATCTGAAAAATAACTAAAGCAAAAAGGAGTGGGAAGCATTGCTCAAACAGTAGAATACCTGCCTAGCAAGCATGAGACCTTGAGTACCATCAATCAATGAATCAATAAAATTATAAAGTGCCATTTCTGTTTCCCAAGGATTCATAATTAAGGAGATAAGACAATTATATATACAATGAAAGCCACAAGCAGCATGAATATACAATATTGATGCTAAATAATAGCTCAGAGAAACCCAGATTCATGTGTTCTGGAGTGCCACAAGTAAGATTTCAGAGAGGAATGAAAACATAGTTGATACTGTTGTTTTCTTTTTTGTCCCTATCCTGGAACTTGAACTCCAGGCCTGGTGCTGTCCTTGAGCCTCTTTGTGCTCAAGGCTAGTGCTCAACCATTTGAGCCATAGCACCACTTCTGGCTTTTTTTTTTTTTTTTTGCCAGTCCTGGGGCATGAACTCAGGGCCTGAGCACTGTCCCTGGCTTCTTTTTGCTCAAGGCTAGCACTCTACCACTTGAGCCACAGCACCACTTCTGGCCTTTTCTATATATATGGTGCTGAGGAATCAAACCCAGGGCTTCATGTATACGAGACAAGCACTCTTGCCACTAGGCCATACTCCCAGCCCTGTAATGAATATTATTATGTCCTATCTACAGAGAACACAAATGAGCACTTGGGGCACTGTAGAAATATTTGGAATGTTCTGGCCAGGTAGTACTAGGATTCACTTGCAAGTCCCTTTACCTCTCATATTGCTTTTAAGTTGTTTCTATTAGCATACATTAATAGTATATTGGGGTTGCATTGTGATAGTTCTATCAATACATACAGTGAGTGTACTTTGAAGTTTCCCTCTTTGTTATATTCCCTGTGCCTCCTTCTCTCCATCTGTGTGTGTGTGTGTGTGTGTGTGTGTGTGTGTGTGTGTGTGTGTGTGTGTGTGCTGGTCCTGAGACTTGAACTCAGGGCCTGGGAGCTGTCCTCAAAAAAAAAAAATATATATATATATTTTTTTTTTTTTTTGCCAGTCCTGGTAGCACTCTACCACTTGAACCACAGCCCTACTTCCTGCTTTCTAGGGATTAATTGGAGATAAGTCTCATGGACTTTCCTGCATGGGCTGGCTTCTAACCGTGATCCTCCAATCTCAGCCTCCTAAGTAGCTGGTATTACAGGCATGAGCCATTGTGCCCCAGCTTCCACTCAGTTTTTTCAAACAGTATAGTGTTGTATAGCACTGGCCTTAGGCACCTGCAGGGCTAAATTCAAACATACTCAGGCATTGGGCTAAAAGGTGGAAGGTATAGAGCAAGGCAGAACATGGGCTGCACATTATAGTAAGTTATTTGTCTTGTTAGGAGCTGGTGGCTCAAACCTGTAATCCTAGCTACTCTGGAGGCTGAGATCTGAGGATTGTGGTTTCAAGCCAGCCTGGGGCTGAAGAATCAGTGAAACTCTTATCTCTCATTAAGCAGCAAAAAGGCAGAAGTAGAGTTGTGGCTCAAATAGTACAGCACCAGCTTGAGAAAAAAAAGCCAAGAGAGAGCAGCTGGCCCCAAGTTTATGGTTCAGTACTGGCACAATAAAATTTACTATGTCTTAAAATTTTTCCTCCTGCAGGTTCCCCAACCTACCTCCTTGCTTCCTGAAGACAAGAAAAGATTAGGTTTCTTTTTCTTTTTGTCCTGTAGAAATTCCCACAGTCTGGAAATTGCTGACACATTACAATTTTTAAAAGTGAGCTTATTGCAAAATCAACTCTGCAAATACTCCTCAAATTTACTAAATGGCCTTTTTCTCAGTAATTATGTCATCTTTCTTTACTTTTCTCTCCTTTGCTTCCTGAATTCATTTCTCCTGTTCACCTCTGAATCATTAGCAAAAAGTTCTACAAACTGCCATCTGCTTTTTCATGGAGTTTATATCTTAAAACAAATTTTCCTCAATTGAATTCAAATTGAATAAGACCATTGAAACCCAGGATCCCTCATTAGACAGTTTGTTATTTCCAAGCATATTCTGTTTACTGTGTCTTATTTAGAATACAGTATAATCCTGCAATTCTGTTTGTTCAAAATAGTGTATAATTGAAAATAGTTGCATTTCTTAATCTGACATAAAGCCTCTAGATTTTTATTAGAGAAATTTAATTTATTAATAGCATCCTATCATCTAAATCTATTAATGTCTTTATGTTCTAAATTAATGAAGTTGAATTGCCTCAAGAAATAATCATAGTTTTTAATCAAATCCTAAAGATCATTCAACAGACGTTGGCACATATTTCTTCCTTTTTAAAAGTGTCACTTCTTTTGTGGTGCTGAGGATTGAACTCAGGACCTTGTGCAAGATAAGCATGTACTTTATCTCTGAACATATCCCTGGTCCCTAAAACTTCATTTTTATGCCATTAATATAACACATGTGGATATTTTCTAAATGTCAGTAGAACTCTTTGGTTTACAATGAAAACTTGTGATTCTTTTCCTTTCTTAGTCTGACACTAATTCTTGTTCTTTGTAGGTACTTAATGCTTGATAATCAACTTTCAAAAATGTAGTTGACATTTCTTCCATTGTCATTGTTTTCCCTGTTTTGTCTGATCATGGGAAAAATAATACCTTTTAGGCTTAAAAGATAATTTATGGTATTTTAGGAGGAGGTAGAGATTAAATGCGTGTGTGTGTGTGTGTGTGTGTGTGTGTGTGTGTGTTTCAGCCTATTTAGCCCTTATATCCCTATTTTCTACATTTTTTGTTTTGCTTTTTTTAGCCAGTCCTGGGGCTTGAACTCAGGGCCTGAGCACTGCCCCTGGCTTCTTTTTGCTCAAGGCTAGCATTCTACCAACTTGAGCCACAGCACCACTTCTGACCTTTTCTATATATGTGGTGCTGAGGAATCAAACCCAGGGCTTCATATATATGAGGCAAGCACTCTACCACTAGGCCATATTCCCAGCCCCTGCATTTTATTTTTTTTATTAGCATGTAATAATTGTACAGAGCTATCAAGAAAATGTGATTTTGGCTTCATGTATACATTTGGTAAAAATCAAATCAAGATAATTAGTGAAATAGTACTTACCAGAAACTTAGGAGATAAGAAGAGGAGGAAATAAAAATAGATTGGCCAAACAGGTGCAAGGTTGACATTAGAATAACTTCTTTTTTTTTTTGCCAGTCCTGGGCCTTGGACTCAGGGCCTGAGCACTGTCCCTGGCTTCTTCCTGCTCAAGGCTAGCACTCTACCACTTGAGTCACAGCGCCACTTCTGGCCATTTTCTGTATATGTGGTGCTGGAGAATCGAACCCAGGGCTTCAAGTATAGGAGGCAAGCGCTCTTGCCACTAGGCCATATCCCCAACCCTAGAATAACTTCTTATAATCATTCTTTATTTATTTATTTTTTTTTTTGGCCAGTCCTGGGCCTTGGACTCAGGGCCCGAGCACCGTCCCTGGCTTCTTCCCGCTCAAGGCTAGCACTCTGCCACTTGAGCCACAGCGCCGCTTCTGGCCGTTTTCTGTATATGTGGTGCTGGGGAATCGAACCTAGGGCCTCGTGTATCCGAGGCAGGCACTCTTGCCACTAGGCTATATCCCCAGCCCCATTCTTTATTTTTTTTGAGACAAAGCCTTGCTATGTATCCTTGGCTTTCCTCAAAGTCATGATCCTCCTGCCTTCTTGGTAGATGGAACTAAAAGTACATGCTACCAGGCACAACTTCTTATATTCTTTTTAAAAAGAATACTGTTAGGTCTCCTTCCTTCTATTGCATACAAGCATAAAATATCTCAACATTGTCTGTACCTATTGAGAAAAGGTGTCTGATGTACTTAGAATAAGAGCAATATCTGAATATGGGAAACTACTCTCTTTCATCATCCATCTTTGGATTATTTTCTTAGATTTTCCTTTGGTGTTTTTTTTTTTGTTTTGTTTTGTTTTTTGCCAGTCCTAGGGCTTGAATTCTGGGCCTAGGCCCTGTCCTTGAGCTTCTTTTGCTCAAGGCTAGCACTCTACCAATTGAACCACAGTGCCAACTTCAGACTTTTGCTGAGTAAATTATTGGAGATAAGAGTCTCACAGCCTTTCCTCCTCAGGCTGGCTTCAAATGGCGATCCTCAGATCTCAGCCTCCTGAGTATTATAGCTGTTGAGTCAGCAGCACTGGCTTCAATTTTCACTTTCTAATCGAGAGTAGAAAAGGTGTATAAGTTGGCAAACAAATATAAAACTTTCACAAATGTAACAAAGATTTTCTTAGAATAGTAGGATGGGAGTATAATAGAGTGAGCAACTCCTTCCTCCCCTATTGTAACCTGCTTAATATGCCAACCTGATGGAAACCTGTCCTCTCCACTGTCTCTGATTTGAAAGGGATGGATTTGGGGCTGGTTCAGCCAGATGGTGTCCTGCAGGATTGTGAAGGAATATAGTGTTGTCTGCTCATCTCGGACCAGAGCTCCAGGGCCAGAAGCAAGCTATCAACAACATACAACATTGTTACACAAGTACTACTCGCTTTCCACATATATTTCCTCTTCTCTTATAATAACAAAAAGGTTACAGAGTGACCTTTGTCTGATGGTAAACTGGTAACCTGGACCAATTTATCCTCTCTGGAGAAATAAGCCTTGATTGTAGCATCTGCTACATGGTGTAAACACTCCTACCATGGTTCATTCCAGGCTACCAATGAGACTTGGCACAACCTTATTTGAATAGTATACACAAATTTCAGCACATTATTACCTAAGAGAACAAGACTTGGGATTTTCTTTGAGAATGTCTAGACTCAAGGATGGAATCCTTTGTCCTTTTCTTTGAACTCCTCAGTTCCTTATACCTTGATATTCCAGCCGGGCTTACTCTGCTGGCTCAGATGTTACAATTCCCCTGGGGGTCTAGATACCTCCCTTAGTGCTCTGTGTTTATCTTCCCTGTTGGCTAACAATATATACTTTGGTTTGATTTTAATTTTGTGTTTGCTCTGCTTTGATGTCTTTAGGAGAACCTATTCTTTCTTTTAAAAAGGTTTAGAAATTTGTATGATAAAGGTGATATACAGAAGAGTTACAGTTACCTAAGTCAGGTAAAGAGTACATTTCTTTTTGGACAATGTCTCTCATCCCTCACTCTCTTCCAGTTTTTCCTTCCCGTCCCCACCCACAAGTTGTATAGTTCATTTTCCACATAATGTCTAGTGAGTATCATTGCTGCATTTGTTCATCCTTTGTCCCTCCATTTCTGTGCCTCCTCTTACCCTCCCAAAGACAGAAAAATGAACAAACAAGACAAAAAGAAAAGAAAACAAAAACCACAGCAAAGAAAAAAAATCTCTTGTTTCCATTTCCTGGAGTCCATTTTGATAAATATTATTTTATGTGATCAGATGCACTTAGGCATTGCACCTTTGTGTTCCTTTCCTAAGGGGAAAAAAACGATTCTTAAAATCAATTTCAGGTACTAATGTGAAACCCATACTAACTAGAGATTGTGTCTCATCCAGGTAAACTTTCTTATGGTATAATACTAATGGACCATCACTGGGATTCTTTATTCTGAGATTGTCTTAACAGTGCTGTTGTCTTTCTTCCACAGTTGACAGACCTGTCAGAGTATATGCCGATGGAATATTTGACCTTTTCCACTCGGGTCATGCCAGGGCACTTATGCAAGCAAAGACCCTGTTTCCTAACAGCTACTTGTTGGTAGGAGGTAAGAAGAGCATTTTCTCTTTGTCCAGAAAAGTTCTTTTATATAAATGTTTCCTGAGGGACTCCCTTCAAGCTTCCATTAGTAAAATCTGACATTGTTCATTCTGCCTTGCTTACGTGTTCACTGACTGAAATTTAAAATGATGTTTAAAAAAAACAACCATAGGGGAAATTACATTGTGACATTGTGTACCATTGACCTTCAAGAGAGACAGATGAATAATACTACCCAAGGATAGATGCTTTATGCTTTCCATGGATACCTTTCTCCTGGTATTTGAGCCATGTATAACCCTAAAATTTTCTATTGGGTCAAGAGAAAAGCAATAATAATCGGATATCAAATCTCAGAGAACTGAAGGGCTTTAGGATGATGGAAGCTGAACAGGGTCATTGTATATTTTGTGTGTGTGTGTGTGTGTGTGTGTGTGTGTGTGTGTGTGTGTCCCACAATACTTAGGACTATATTGTGCTAATAGCAGTGAGTTATGACAGCCCTAATTAGTTGAATTTATGTACAGTAAGTTAGAGTAGTGGAGATTTATGTGCCCAGGCAATCTTGATTCACAATAAAAGGCCCGCCTTACTTTCTAAGCTTGTGGAAAGAAAAGGATGCTTCTGTGTGGACTGAAATTCTCCCCTCCTCCAAGAAAGCCTATGTAGTTCACTTAGGGTCAAAAGGGTATAGAGTACCTGACTCAAAAGATTGGTATCTCACTCCTGTAGCTTCTGGAAAGAAGAAGTATGTTCATTCATATGACCAGGTTTTGTATGAAATAGGTGTCATCAACCTTTAGACTTCTACTGTGAAAAAAAGATAGATAAAAGGCCACATATCTTTTTTTAAGTATATTGTTATTTTCTCCAAGATTAAAATTTAGACAGGAACAGAAAATGCTTGTCCCAGTAGAGTCACCAAATATCTATTACTACTAGGTTGATGATGTTCCAGGAAAGGTCTCTAAAAGGCTGGGTTCATGATATCCGGAAAAAAAGAGGTAGAGATCAAGCAAGCTTATTAGTAAAGCAAAAGAAAGATAGTACAACACCCAGGTATGGGTAGGGGCACATCTGATAACAGGTGCAATAAGTGCTCATATATCATGGGTATTTATGGCAGAGAAGTTGGGGGGCTTAGTTCAAACTTGCCTGAGGCTAAGTGCTCCACTTTTATCTGACACCTGATATATTTTTTGTCATTTTTGCTATTGTGCTGTATTATGAATCGGGCCCAGAGATTTCAAGAGTGGCCTGCTTATTAATTGTATGTTTTAAATTTTATTTATTTATTTGTGTGGGTAATTGAACCCAGGGCATCATGCATGCTAGGCAAGCACTCCACCACTAAGCCACATTCCCAGTCCCCTAAATGTGAATTATTGATGTCTGCATATCCTTCAAATGGATTCTGCCACAAACTCTCTTCAAGACAACAGTCCATCTTCTATCGTGTGTGTGTGTGTGTATTCTACTGGTCCTGGGGCTTGAACTCAGGGCCTGGGTGCTGTCTCTGAGCCTCTCTGTGCTCAAGGCTAGCGTTATACCACTTGAGCTACAATGCCACTTGTGATTTTTCTGAGTAGGTTTTTGAAGAAAAGAGTCTCATGGACTTTCCTGCCCAGGCTGGCTTCAAACCTTGATCCTTGGATTTCAGCCTTCTGAATAGCTAGGATTACAAGCATGACACACAGCTAATCCTGTATTTTTAATGCTTGGAGCAATTATTTTCTCCATGTCTTCTCCCCACCCCCCAGGATGTTTGTTTTAATGATTTCCTTACTCAAGCCCAGTGCATGCTAATCAGCTGGGCAAGCAGACAAGGTCAGAAGAAGAGAGCTGCTCTTTTCCCTTGCACTAAATATTATTGCTTATGAAGGAATGTCGGCTTAAAGCAAGTAGTTCTTGGGTGCTTTTAATTGAACTATTTGTTAATATATTGTCTCTGAATTCTTGGCTGTGGTTCTCCATGCCTCATTTTGTTTTCTGATCTATCCTGCTTCAAAACTATTTTGGGATTATTTCAGAGGAATCCCTCTGCAGAGGAAGAGCCAGTGATGAAAGGCGATGTTTACTGACTGAATCATGACCAGGAGCTCAAAGCAGGCTGAGAACTCCACCCTTGTTCACTCTCCTTTGTTCTCAGTAGAAAACCTTTTCCTGAGTGCCATCACTCAGAGTCAGCCTGCTCCCAGGTTATGGAGACCCTGGCAAAACCTCTGAAGTATGTGGGGTTTGGACATTTAGGGGACCTAAGTTTGGAAGCGGTTTGATATGTCATAACGATGTGTATACCTCTGAAGTTTTAAACTCATCCATTTATAAATTAGACAACAAGCTTTTTTTTTTTTCCGGTCCTGGGTCTTGAAATCAGGGCACCACTATTCCTGAGCTTCTCTGTGCTCAAGGCTAGCACTCTACTACTTGAGCCATGGCGCCCTTTCCAGCCTTTCCTATTTATGTGGTACTGAGGAATTGAACCCAGGGCTTCATGCATGCTAGGCAAGCACTTTACCACTAAGCTACATTCCCAGCCTAACAAGCTGTTTTTAGCTTTAAAATCTTTAGCAAACTTTGTTTTCCCCCCTCAGACTTTCTCTCCTAGACTGTTTCTCCAATGTGCTTCCTTGGTGCTTGCAAATCTTCTCATGATCGCTCTTATTATAGTTTCTGAATTGAAAATATGTTTAAATCAGTACATACTAACTTTTGTTACTAATTACCAAATATAAAGATGTTTGGTCTCTAATGAGATGAATGGAATCTGCCGATTTGTGGGTTGTACTGCTGGATGAGTGTAACTGCTAGAGTGAGTCAGGTGGAACAAATTTATTTTTATTTTCCTGGTTATAGATATAAGACTGAAATACTTGGTCCACACAAATGTTTTAGAACTATTTATTATTTAAAATAACTATTATAGCCAGGCACTGGTGCTCATACCTGTAATCCTAGCTACTCAGGAGGCTGAGATCTGAGGATTGAAATTTGAAGCCAGCCAGGGTTAAGAAAGTCCATGAGACTTACCTCCAATAAACTACTCAGAAAAAGCCAGAAGTGGAGCTGTGGTTCAAGTGGTAGTATATTAGTCTTGAATAAAAAGAGGCTCAGAGACAACACCTAGACCCTGAGTTTAAGCCCCAGGACTGGCACCAAAACAAAACACTTCATTATTTTAGGGGTTTATTACATGAGAACTTGTTAAGATCCTCCTTCAAATTGGTTGAAAGCAATGGATTAGAAATGACTAACCTGGATCCTTTACTAAGCTATTAGAATCATTTACTTTCCCATTTCTGGAAATTATAACAAAAGGCAATATCAATATTTATCAAATTATTCTTAATTATCACCCTTACTCTTTTACTTGAAAGCAACTTATTCAACCAGATATATGCAGACAAGGTTGAGGGAAATGGAAATATTAGCAATTGCATCTCACCTCTGTCAATTCAAATATTTTTTAAAATGCTTTTGTTGCTTGCTTAAAACCTTTAAAAGCAAAACATTGCAAGTGTAGTTTTAGCTTTGTAAATTTCTGCAGCATACCTTCTAACCTAATTGGCAAAACTAGTTCTTTGTCAAATTTATCTAAAACCTAAAAAGCCAAGCAAATGTCTTTTTAAAAGTTAAATGTATTAGTGTATTTCTTTATAAAAACTTTGAGAAATAAATTATAGAATGTGTTATACAAAATAGAATCTGTCAAGATTAAACAGCGTAGTTCTCACCTAATAAGCTATCAACAAGACATGAACCAGTGTACTATTATTTTGTAGTAATGTGATATAATTTACAGATAAAATTGTATGGTATTTATGGGAAGAGAAATATGATTTTTAAAGGCCATGATATTCTTTTTCTAAATATCTGTATGTATGTGCATGTATATGTGTGTGTAGCAAGTTGTAGTGTTTGGCCTTTGGGAATAATTACATAAAATCAAATGTAAAAATCAGAAATAAGTTAATGATCTTTAGCAGACAACATGATTAAAATTTTCCTCTGTATTTAAAGCTTGAAAGGGAAATATACTACCAAAAAGTAATTGCTCTGGAAGTCAGTAATTTTATTTTTTAGTCTGAGGAGGTAGAAAATAAACATTTTAGAAGATGAAATTGGATAAGGATTTATCTATAAATGGAATATTTTATAATGTGAGTTTTATAAAATAGTTTTTAACTTCCTTTTAAAATAATGCATACCAAGTCTGAAAAAAAAATAATGTAAATGTTTTACCCATGCGTTTATTTCAGTGTATCTTAAAAAATTTGATAATTCTAGAAAATGTTCCAGTTACATTTCTGAGAGGCAGCAATACCAGCCTATACAGCTTTGGGTTATTAAAGTGATTTTGAAGTGAATAGCTAGAAAAAAAATGCTTACTCTTAACTACAAGAGAAAAGCCATTTTTAGGATTCAATATGAGTGTTGAGAATAGCTGGAAAAATGCTTACCCTTAACTACATGAAAAAGCCATTTTTAGCATTCAATATTTCTTTCCAATACTCCTTTTGCTTTGAATTCCGGGGCCTTGTCCATCAAGATCCATGTGTTCTCTGATAATAGTTGGGAGAAGAGAAGGCAAAATTGTTAGACCAAACTTTACATCATTCTCCATTCTACCATATTTAGTTTCTAACACCTGACTTTACCTACAATGGAAATGTGTATATGCCAGGGAGAAATGGGAAGCTTTTAGAGCCTTGCTTTGACTAGTCATTAAGTAAGGTTTCCATTTGGTTTGGTCTGAAGGCACAACCTGTCACCCCTTGAAATGTAGTGGGGATAGAAAGGTTTGGATGGTGCCTTGCTTTTGTAAGCCATGATAAGGGTGGTTTCAGATAGAGACTTCTCTACTCCATCCTGTACATTCAGTGAAGGGTATCTTTGTAAGCCAAGGCTCTGGACACTGATTTCCTGGAAAAAAAATCTCTGGGCTTGAATACTTGCTGCCAAGCCTGTGCAAACACTGGCAGGGATCTGAGATCTTGGTCTTCGATTATCTTTTGACTATCATAAACCTACTTCACAACTGATCATTCTAAACGGAGCTCTTAAAACACAACATTGATGTTCTGTCTTGTTGGTTGAAAGGCTGGCTCTGATATTATTTGTGTAGTTAAGAAATAAAAATACGGGTGATGGGGGCTGGGAGGTAGCTCAGTGGCAAAGTGCTTGCCTTGCGAGTGCAACATCCTGGGTTCGATCCCCAGTACCAAAACAAAGAGACCAAAAAAAAAAAAATGAGGACGAAAAATACATGTGATGAAAGTGGAAGTGTGGCTCAAGTGGTAGAATAGTAGAGTACCAGCCCTGAGATGGGGTGGGGGTGGGGGTGGGGCAGGCTTGTGATGAGTTGAAAGAGCCTGTCCTATTGAACTACCCTTCTCTTAGTGTCCCTCAGTCCAGGTGAGGGTTTGTGACATTTCCCTGTAAGAGGAGGGGCTCTTCACTGAGGGTCCTTGGCTTCCATAGCAGAATAAGAATGAATTCTTTCTGGACAAGTCCTATGGTAAGAAATCTTGGCAGAGCTTTATTGAGTAAGTAAGTGATCAGGCAAGCACACAAAACGCTGACAGACAGCAGAAAGGCAGAGGGCACCACTCTAACTGTGGGTGCTGAAGGGAGAGAAACCCAGTTCTTTGACCTGGAGATAGTTACATAATAAAGGCAAGGGGAGGGGGAAGTCTGACTTTAAAGTTATGCAAAGATAGGTGTTTATCTTTGCTCTTAATCACTAGTGGTTACACTTTCTGAGTTCCCCCGAGGTTGTTAGGACATTCCTTCTAGAAAAGAAAGCATCCAGTCATAAAACAGATGCTAATCTTTGAGATAAGGAAGGTATGCAGTTGTTTCTCTTAGAAGCTAAGATAGAGCTTCTATATTTCTAAATTGTGTGTGTGTAGTGTTTTCTTTCTTTCTTTTTTGTCAGTCTTGGGGCTTGAACTTAGGGCCTGGGCATTGTCCCTGAGTGCCTGTTGCTCAAGGCTAGCACTCTCCCATTTGAGCCTCAGCACCACTTGTGGCTTTTTCTGTTTATGTGGTACTGAGGAATGGAACCCAGGGCTTCATGCATGCTAGGCAAGCACTCTACCACTAAGCCATTTTCATTGCCCTTATAAGTAGGGCAAATAGCCATTAATTTGAAACTTTTCCATGCAACTTTACTTTGTTGGCGATAGTTTGATGAGTCAAGACTATCCACTTTGGAAGGGATGACTATGATCAAAGTGCATTGTACATACAAATTGAAAGCCCTTTATACAGTTGTGCTGGTGGCTCACGCCTATAATCCTAGCTACTCAGGAGACTGAGATCTGAGGATCATGGTTCAAAGTCAGCCTGGGCACGAAATTCCATGAGACTCTTATCTCCAATAAACTACTCAAAAAGCCCTAAGTAGTGTGTGTGTGTGTGTGTGTGTGTGTGTGTGTGTGTGTGTGTGTGTGTGTGTGTGTGTGTGTCAGTCGTAGGGTTGAGCTCAGGGGCCAGGAGCTGTCCATGAGCACTAGCTCAAGGCTAGCCTGCTACCACTCAATCTACAGCTCCACTTGTGGCTTTTTTTTTGGGGGGGGGCATTAATTGGAAATAAGAGTTTCATGGACTTTTACAAAGCCTGGACTGGCTTCAAGCCTCAATTCTCAGATCTTAGCCTTTTGAGTAACTAGGATTATAAGCATGAGCCACTGAAGCTCAGCTCCAAAAGAATATTTCTATCCAGGGTCCCACCTTACTATGGTTAGTAATAATGTATGGCTAATATTATTGAACATTAGTCTCTGCTCATGTGGATTATCAAATTTAATTCTGAACACCTCACCCTATTTTAAAGACCCAGGCAACCAAGGTTTACAGGATTTGAGTCACATTTCCAAGAATAAGGAACAGAGCTGAGATTAGAATCCAAGTCTGGGCTCCAAAGTTGAACAGATCTGCTGTTTGTTTTCTCTCCTGCAGGGTATTTCATTGTGAGCACAGCAAGCTGCCAGGATAGGTTAGTTGCAGCATGAGCTCCCAGAGAGCAGGATGAATTCATCCATGGAATACCACTGCTCTGAGTTCTCCATCTGCTTGTCAGAGTGCATTTGCCAAGGCTCAAGAACAACAGTGCTGCTTTGGGCGTAATTAATGTTTAGACAATAACTGGTCAGCATATTCAGTTGCTTCTTGAAGTCACTCCTGGGCTTTGAAAATAGAGCCCTGTGTTGGTATAAACAGGATGTTTGTTTTCTTTGTGTGTTGTTAGGCCATTATCTCAGTCACGTAGAAGGTCTACCAAATTGCTCAGGTGCAGATTCAAAATGGGGGAGAATATGGCTTGACTCCCGTTTTGTGCCCTTTGAAGAATCTAAAACCCATTTTTGTCCAATATGATTCTTGACATTGTATTTTCATATTTAAAAGTCCTCAAAAATAATCTAAAATGTCCTAGATATGTTTTTAAATTATGTAGTGGGGCCCATAAGTAATTCCTATTTATTGAGTCAAAAGCAGATACAATCCATGAATCCATATATAGGCATTATGGCTTTACTACTTGCCCTGGGATATGATGGGTAATTCAAAGACAGACAGGTCAAGTTAATCATAGTATGCCTTGGGAGTTTTGTCAACAACAAATGTTGTAGGCATCAGCTCAAGAGCACAACCCAGACACCTTCCTATTTAACAAGCTCCTTAGAAATTTGGATACTCTTGGTGGCTCACACCTGTAATTGTAGCTACTCAGACTGAGATCTGAGGATCTTGTTTTGAAGCCAGACCAGGCAGGAAAGACTGTGAGACTCTATCTCCAATAAACTACTCAGAAAAGGCAGGAAGTGGTTCTGTGGCTCAAATGGTAGAGTGCTAACCTTGAGCAAAAGAAGCTCAGCAACAGTGCCCAGGCCCTGAGTTCAAGCCCCAGGACTGGCAAAAAAAGAGACAGTAGGTGGACAGGATGGGGCAGTGGAAATTGTGAGAAGAATTGGCTTCTAAATGTATGTTCAATGTTGTTTTTGAGTGCCAATACCAGGACTTGAACTCAGGACCTTGAGCAAGAGTGCTCAACTTCTTTGCTAATAGCTGGTGCTCTAACATTTGAGCCATACCTTTAATCTCGCCTTTTTCTGGAGGACTTTTCTGCCCAGGCTGGCTTTGAACCATGATCCTCCAGGTCTCAGTCTTCTGACTAACTAGGATAACAGGTGTCTGTAACCATGCCCAGACTTATATTTTTTATTGTTAGTTTGAAGTGTTCTCTTACTTGTTAAAAAATATGTTTACTGTAAACAGTTCACCAGCAGCAGCCTAGGTTCATCTCATGTTTAGCACGCATCTTAATTGCATCTTAGAGGCCATGTCAAATGATTGACACCATCTAGGTTTGTGTAAGGACACTGAGGATCATTGCACAATGATAGTCAATTAACAATGCATTTCTTAGACCTTCCTGTCATTAAGTGACACCTATCATTGACAGTAATTGTGTATATTTATAGGGTACAGTGTACTCTTCCCATCTACATATGCATCACAGGAAAATTCAGTCAAGATGATTAACATATCCATCTGCTCACTAATTTTACCACTTTTGTGATGAGAATGTTCAAAATCTATTTTATTAAAAAAAAAATTGCCAGTCCTGGGGCTTGAACTCAGGGCTGTGCTGACCCTGAACTTTTTTGCTCAAGGCTAATACCCTTCCACTTGAGCCACAGCTCCATTTCCAACTTTTTTTGGTAGTTAATTGGAGACAAGAGTTTCATGGACTTTCCTACCCAGGCTGGCTCTGAACTGCAGTCTTCAGATCTCAGCCTCCTGAGTAGCTAAAATTACAGGTATGAGCCACCTGTGCCTGGCTATTTCAGTAATATTAAAGTCCATGAAACATTGTTAATTGGGGGGTTACCATGTAGTACACTAGACCATTCAACTTATTTCTTCCAGTCTAGCCAAAACTTTGTAATCTTTGATCACGAGCATGAAACCCAAGGGATCATTTCCAGAATTAATTGCATTCTCCTTTGAAGGCAGAGCCAGCAACCTTGCCGATGATCTGTATGTGGAATGTCTGAGGACTGTGAAAGGAAGGTTTCCAAGAATATGGAGTATAGCTGTATACTCTGTTTACTCTGTGGCCAGATTTGGTCCTGGGTGAAGAACAAGATGTGGTTTCAGGAAAATGATATTTTAGTTTGTAACTTCACTTTATTCCTCCTAAAATGAGAAATTCTACTATGTACTCTTTTCTTTTTTTGCCAGTTCTGGGGCTTGGACTCAGAGCGTGAGCACTGTCCCTGAGCTTCTTTTGCTCAAGGCTAGCACTCTGCCACTTGAGCCACAGTGCCACTCGTAGCTTTTTCTGTTTATGTGGTGCTGAGGAATCAAACCTAGAGCTTCATGCATGCTAGGCAAGCACTCTACCATTAAGCTACATTCCCAGCCCAAATAATATTTTTATTCAGTTTTATTGATTTATTAATCTGAAATTTGACTTTCTTATTTTTTAGTTTTTTATTGTTATTATAAAAGTGATGCACTGAGTATTCGGTTTATGTTAAAGTAATTTTTATAAAAATCCTTCCTGGGGCTATTAGTGAAGGATATTGCTATCTCCATTTGATGATTCAGGAACTCGAGATCTAGAAAGGTCCATGACAGCAAAGGAAACTGGCAGATTAGAACTTCGACTTCATATATTCTGTTCCTTGTTGTGTGGCCTCATGTGTAGTGAGTGACTAGACCTCACCCTGGGGAATGGAATCGAAGTGTGTGTATGTATGTGTGTGTGTGTGTGTGTGTGCGTGTGTGTGTGAATGACACCTGGGTTACTAAGCACAATGATCTAATAAAAGAATTAGCTCCTGGGGCTGGGGATATGGCCTAGTGGCAAGAGAGCTTGCCTAGTATACATGAGGCCCTGGGTTCAATTCCCCAGCACCACATATACAGAAAAAGGCCAGAAGTGGTGCTGTGGCTCAAGTGGCAGAGTGCTAGCCTTGAGCAAAAGGAAGCCAGGGACAGTGCTCAGGCCCTGAGTCCAAGGCCCAGGACTGGCCAAAAAAAAAAAAAAAAAAAAAGAATTAGCTCCTTTTCTCTTTCCTTTGTTCAATTGGTCATTTCCTTTTTGAACTATAATTTTCACTGAAGCCTGGGATAAGAAGATGAAGAGATGTGAAAGTCACATTAAGGATTGTGGAGAATCATTTTAATAAAAACCTCAGTGGAAAATGCAGTCGTAATTAGCACTAAAATGGAATCTTGAATTCTCAGTGGATTCAAGTTTGCTTCACTCTCCTGATCCTTTGTTCTTGTAAGAAAAGAGGAAAAGAAACTAAGTTTGATTATGCAGAGTACCTCATAAGGCTATGTCCCTTTTGTCTTGCTGAAGCCACGCCCACACCAGGTGGCTGGTTAACTGAATTTAATACATTTGCCTCTTTCAGTTTGCAGTGATGATCTTACCCATAAATTCAAAGGTTTTACTGTGATGAATGAAGCAGAAAGGTATGAAGCTCTCAGACACTGTCGCTATGTGGATGAAGTCATCAGAGATGCCCCCTGGACTCTCACACCAGAGTTTCTGGAAAAACACAAGGTACTTCTCTCATTCTCCCATATTTTCTAGGATGCAGGATTAGGGAATCTTGTTCTATAGCAGAGACAGCAGAAAACCCAATGACTTTGTTTTTTTTTTTTTTTTGCCAGTCCCGGGCTTGAACTCAGAGCCTGAGCACTGTCCCTGGCTTCTCTTTGCTCAAGGCTAGCACTCCACCACGTGAGCCATGGTGTCACTTCTGACTTTTTCTATATATGTGGTGCTGAGGAATCGAACCCAAGGCTTCATGTATATGAGGCAAGCACTCTACTACCAGGCCATATTCCCAGCTCCCCAATGACTCTTTTCTTGATGTAGCATCTCTCTTCTGTCCAAGCCTGGGGTCCTTTATTTTCTGCCTTCCCCGCTTATAAAGGTTCAAGCTGGACCAGCCAGATCCTAACACTGCCTCTTCTCCTAATAATGGGGCCTTGAACAAGTTATTCAACCCCACTGGATTCACTTATCTCATCTGTAAAATGGATTAGTACTGCTATTTTCTTCATGGGCTACATTGAGGATCACATGAAGTAATGCAAGTGAACACTTGGAAAACTCGCTGGTCCATAGCAAGAGTTTTAAGATGGTCACTGTGATCACTATTGCCACCATCATTTGTGGTGCTTTCAGATCCACAGGGATTCTTTTATATGGAACAAATGTCTTTTATATGGAACAAACATGTCTTATCCAGAAAGTCAAGGGTCAGTCTTTAAGGGAAAGACTTTATGAGATTCCTACTGGCATAAGATTTTTATTAGTTGAAAACACAAGAAATTCTTTTGATCTGCATCAAATTGCGTGCTTTGTATCTCCCTACCAGCCCCACATTAGGAGCTATTCTTTCCTTTTATAAGCAGTACAAAAAAAAATAAGATTAAGCTGTTCTAAGAATTTTCTTTTCTATTTTTAAATTCGCAATGCAGAAGAGAATAGAGAACACTGATAAATGTGCATGGGTAATAGCAGAGGAGACAATTTCCCTGGTGAGAATAAAAAGAAAAAGGAAAAAAACTACAATATGATTTACTTCCAGTAATCACTAACACTTTTTTTTAACTAAGCATCTATTGTATATTCAACATGTGATAGGCATTTTGGGGGATACTAATAATGATAATGATGACTGCCATTTATTACTTACCATGTGCCCTACACTGTGCCAAAGACTTTGCTATTCTATGAATCCAATTCAGCTACTCGGCAAAGTTGTTGTCGTTATACATTGGAGAGGAGGAACTAAGTTTGGGTATTGAGAATAGAATTAATAATAACTGTAATGATAATAATAAACATTTATTGAGTACTTGGCATGTACTAGTTATTATTTTTAAGCACTGTTACATAATTACATCACTTAATCTAGTGATTCTCCAGTAAGTTTCCCTTCCAAGGGACAGTTGCAATGTCTGGAGACAGATTTGGTTGTATAGGTAGAGGTTGCTACTGGCATCTAGTGGGAGGAAAGCATCTGACACTGCTAAGCATTTACCAATACACAATACAGCCCCACCCCCAAATTCCCTAGCCCCCAACATCAATGATAATGACGTTGAGAAATCCTGATTGAAGGATTTCTTCATTGAAAGATGAAGCTTTGTTAGGATGATGGAGACCAGTGTTTAAGGAGGACATTCCATGTGACAGTAAGATGGCTTTCAGAGGAGAGAGCTTACAGTAAAGAATTCCAAATACAAGTTGGTGTCAGTCATCCAAGTGCCAGGGCCTTGCATTTGGTAGAGTAGCAATGAAGAGAAAGCAATGGGTATACACATATGTACATGTATTTGTATACATGTGTACCGTGCGCATGTGCATACGCACATACACGCCAGTGGAACCGATGACGTGTGCGCTGTGGAAAGTGAAGGAAATAGGGAAGAAAGGGCAATTCCGAGGTTGTAGTCTACAGGATAGAGTGAGAAAATGGAGGTGCCATTGGAAGGGAGAAGGAGGGACCAGTTTTCAAAAAGGTGAGATTCAATTCAGGGCAGATTGATTTAAATGTGTCAGGAGGGAAAAAGGTAAAAAAAAAAAAAAGATAGCTGCAATATGAGGTAAGAAAGCCTGGCCTAGTGTATGATTGCCCATCCTCATTTTGAACCCACTAATGACCTGTACGACTTTGGAGAAATCTAATGAGTTGTGTAGTTTCAGCACTTATATATTCTAACCTTATGTCCTATGTATCCCACTCACATGACAAGTTTATGAGGATCAAAAAGGAAAAGAGACAGAGTCATTTTCATAATATCAAATATAACCTGTGAGAACCTATTGCCATGGGACAGGGAATGGAGATGTGGGTTCCTTATCATAGCAAGGCTGATTAAAATCTGAGAGATATGTGAGTTCTCTAAAGGAGAAACTTAGAGGCAAAGGGATGGAGGCAAGAAACTTACTGTCAGAGATAGAGGAAAAAAGAGACTGACAAAGGAGAGGAACCAAACATCATTTCTCTTGTTTCTGTCATGTCCTGGAAAAATGGAGATCATTGAAAACACCTGTCAGTCAAGGAGTCAGAGCCACACAACAAATGTAACCTACATCTGCCTTATTTAAAAAAAGTTTTGAACAAAAGGAAGCCAGGGACAGTGCTCAGGCCCTGAGTCCAAGGCCCAGGACTGGTAAAAAAAATAATAAATTAAAAAATAAATTAAAAAAAGTTTTTTTGGGGATCACTAATCCCCTTCAAATCTGAAGACATGTGTCCTCCATTCTTATAGGGATATCTCTCTTCTTCCTTTTCAACAGATTGACTTTGTGGCTCATGATGACATTCCGTATTCTTCTGCTGGTTCTGATGATGTTTATAAGCATATCAAGGAGGCAGGTGAGGCATTTTCCTGAGGACTGCTGCATACATGTTATTGGGTTTTCAGGTATCTGCCCAGGAGCTTCTACACACCTATGTTGACATGTGCTACAGCTCCATCATGAAACACATAACACACTGTTTATATAGGAATTACCTTGAGTACCAAAGTACTCAACCTTAGGACTGATGTACACATTTTAGTGCTCCTCAGACTCAAATGCAATGAAGGAAATTGTCTCTTTGTTCATTCGAAGCCCACTTAAGAGCTTACAATAAAATATCCAGGCCCACTTCTGCTCAGCTTCTGGTTCTTTTTTTTTTTTTTTTTTTTTTTTTTTGCCAGTCCTAGGGCTTGAACTCAGGACCTGGGCACTGTCCCTGAGCTTCTTTTGCTCAAGGCTAGCACTCTACCACTTCAGCTACAGCACTACTTCTGGCTTTTTCTGTTTATGTGGTACTGAGGAATTGAACCCAGAGCTTCATGTATGCTAGGCAAGCACTCCAGCACTAAGCCACATTCTCAGCCCCCAGCTTCTGGTTCTTAATAACTCAAGGAACACTTCTAGAATTAAGAAAGTTCTTTTTGTACTTGCTCTTTTTGTTGTTGTTGGTGGTGGTAGTTGTGGGGCTTTTACTCTGCCTGGGTGCAGTCCCTGAGCCTCTTTGTGCTCAAGGCTAGTGCTCTACCACTTGAACCACAGCACCACTTCTGGTATTTGAGTGCTTAATTAGAGATAAGAGTCTCACAGAGACTTTTCCACCTGGACTGGCTTCTAACTGTGATCTTCAGATCTCAGCCTCCTGAGTAGCTAAGGATTATAGGCGTGAGCCACCAGGGCTCAACCTGTGCTTGCTGTTATTAATTTTTCTTTTTCCAACACACCTTCCAAAAGAGTTTTTTTAGAAGTCAAAGGCTGAACAATTTCCTGGTTTCCTGGCCACATCTACCTCTATTTAAAGTAACAGGGGTGTTACAGTCAGTGGGCACAGGGCCTCAGGACAGGTGTGATACCTGTAAATGAAATGCCTTGGGCAATAATAGTTCAGGAAATCATTCTGATACACAGAATGCACTTATTCTCGCTGGTGTTTTTTTTTTTGTTGTTGTTGTTGTTTTTTGCCAGTCCTGGGGCTTGGACTCAGGGCCTGGGCATTGTCCTTGGCTTCTTTTTGCTCAAGGCTAGCTAGCACTCTGCCACTTGAGCCATAACACCATTCCTGGCTTTTTCTGTTTATGTGGTGCTGAGGAATCAAACCCAGGCCTTCATGCATGCTAGGCAAGCACTCTACCGCTAAGCCACATTCCCAGCCCTTTCTCTGGTAGGTTTGGGAGTCAGATGTATACACCATAATCTCAGCCTGGGCTCCCTCAGGAGTTAGGGCATTGGAGAGGAACCGGAAGCCTGACATTTGCCAGTGCTAATCTTGCTTGAAGAGTTCCAGGAAAGGAAAGTCTACATATTTTAGACTTGGGAGGCTGCTGAGGAACTGAGAAGTGTGGTGCAGGAGAGAGGAAGAAGAAACTGGATCGTAAATGAGTTACATTAAGATGGTTAAGATGGGTTATGGAATGGGGCCATTCATACTTTTTGAAGTATTTGTTAGATCCAAGATGTGAGCTAGCTGCTCTTCCCTAAGCTGGCAGAAGGACCTGGTTTTGGGTACTGCGTTTCAAACTTAAATGTGCCTCCACAGGATCTTCTGAAGATTAAGGTTTGCCATTCCTATTCTTTTTAATTTGTTTCTTCCTTTTTTCGTCTCCAGTGCTGGGAATAGAACCCATGGCTGGCTGCTTGCTAGGCAAGCACTCTACCATTGAACTACAGCCTCAGCCCTGAGATTGTCATTTCTAATGAGTTCCCAAGTTGCTAGAGACTGCAAGTCCATAGGCTTTATTTAAACCAGCAGGAATCTAGACCCAGGATTGGAGTCCCACTGAGTTATCTTAGGGTTAACTGAATCACTATTTCCTGGGGTGATAGTTCCTTAGCTACCTTGTAATATAGCAACAAGCACTTAGTGATGGTTTTCTTTCCAGAAAAGTGCTGTCTATTGAGGTAAGAATCATTTGTTTTTCCCAGTCCTAAGAAATCAGATATCTAGTTCCAGTTGTCTAGACATAGGAACAAGACCAAGATATTCTCATTCTACCAATCCAGCATCCCTATTGTTGCATAACAAAATGGCTCCTAAAGTTAGTGACTTGAGAAGTTACTTTCTTTTGCTCAAGATTTGTGGGCCAACATATCTCTATCTCTTTCTTTCTTTCTTCTTTCTTTCTTCCTTTCTTTCTCTCTCTCTCTTTCTTCTTTCTTCTTTCTTTCTTTCTCTCTCTCTCTCTCTTTCTTTCTTTCTTTCTTTCTTTCTTTCCTTCTTTCTTTTTTTGTGCTGGTCCTGGGGCTTGAACTTAGGGCTTGGGATTTTCCCTGAGGTTCTACCATTTGAACCAGAGTTCCACTTCCAGCTTTTTTTTTGGGGGGGGGTGAGGGGCAGTTTATTGCAGGTAAGAATCTTGCAGCATTTCCTGCCTAGGCTGGTTTTGAACTTCGATCCTCAGCTCTCAGCTTCTTGAGTGGCTAGGATTACAGGCATGAGTCACCAGCACCTGGCTAGGGCCAACATCTTAATAGGAGATTGGCTGGGTGTTTCTTGCTTGGGCCTTTCAATAATTATAATCATGCTGGCAGGGGCTGTCATTATCCGAGGGCTTGATTAGACTGGGGATCCCAGGTTGGGGACTGAGACTTGGATGATGACTGTCACCAAGGAGCTTAGTTGTCACTGGAGCGTGTACCTATGGCCTCTCCGTGTTGTTTGGTGTTCTCACTGCATGGTGGCTGAGAGGGATTATATGGAGAGGATACAACTTTGAAAGGTGCCTCAATGCTTCCTGTGACCTAATCTTAGAAGTCATACGGTGTCATATGTGTGGCACTCTCTTTAATGCAAGTAATTCACTGATGCCAGCCCAAACTCAAGGGAAAGAAATTATAGCCTTCTTTAATCCACCCCAGTTCCATTTCCAAATTGAATGATCAGATGCTATTTGACTTACCCTGGGAACACAGGCCTAAGACTATGAGCGTGTGACTTTTCAGAGGCACAGAGACCCTACATTCAGATACAGTAATTGTCTCTGTGGATTCCTCATTAGAAGAGAGAGTTGCAGTCAAGGTCTAGGCAAAGAAAGAGTCCTTATGGGAGAAAAATTGCTCCAAAGTGGCTCATTCACATTTGGCCTTTGTCTCCTAATCATGGCTTCTTTTGAAAGTCAAAATCACTTTAAACAAAGCCAAGGATATTAGGGTGTGAATTAAGCTTTCCACTGTTTGGCTCGTCTGAACTGCATGTCAAAATCTCACAAAGCTAGATGAAGCTGGGTGCCAGTGGCTCACTCCTGTAATCCTTGCTACACAGGAAGCTGAGATCTGAGGATCCTGGTTTGAAGTCAGTTCAGGCAAAAAAGTCCTAGTGAGACTCTTAACTCCAACTAACCATTCAAAAACCGGAAGTGGCGCTGTGGCTCAAGTGGTAGAACACTAGCCTTGAACACAAAGAGTCTCAGGGACAGCACCCAGGCCCTGAGTTCAAGCCTCACAGAAACCAAAAAAAAACAAAAAACTGGATGAAAAAGATGGAGCTGAGGTTCAATAGAGTGTAGGGTCCACATTACTCATCATCATGTTAATATTGCCTACTACTGTTGAACGTTTCTTCATTAACATGTGCTTCGCTGCTTCTTAAAATAGTTCCATAACCAAACGCTACAGTTCTGAAAAGCATGATAAAAAAGGTTCTCCGATCAGGCTCATTACTGAATATTTTTAGCAGAGCAATAATTAGGATTTGGAGGAAGCCGGGTACCTCATTATGTCAGCAGAGGGTCTGGCTTCTTTCAACCAGCCGAAGCAAATCTTCCCAACTGGAAATCTATTGCAGCTTCTGGCTTTAAAAGAAAGGTAAGCTCTTGTCACCAATATCCAAATGACTTTCTAAGATTTGTCGGTAGCCAGCTGGGTGCCGATTAGGAGGCTGAGATCTGAGGATCTAGTTCAAAGCTAGCCAGGGCAGAAAAATCTGTAAGACTCTCATCTCTACTTGACCAGTAAAACTCAGGAAATAGAGGTGTGGCTCAAGTGGTAGAGTGTTATCTTTGAGCTTGGAAAAGCCTAGGGGAGAGCATGAGGCTCTGAGTTCAAGCCCAGCATAGGGGAGAGAGTCACAGAGAAGAGATTATGTGAGCTGCTACAAAGCCAAATTAAGGATTTGCTCTGAACCCAGGAAAGGCATCTTTAAAGATTCTGTGGATCGGGCTGGGGATATGGCCTAGTGGTAGAGTGCTTGCCTCCCATACATGAGGCCCTGGGTTCAATTCCCCAGCACCACATATATAGAAAACGGCCAGAAGTGGCACTGTGGCTCAAGTGGTAGAGTGCAGCTTTGAGCAAAAAGAAGCCAAGGACAGTGCTCAGGCCCTGAGTTCAAGCCCCAGGACTGGCCAAAAAAAAAAAAGAAAGAAAGAAAGATTCTGTGGATCTTCTTATGTAGATTGACATGGACAAAAAATGGTTCACAGGCTTAAGGTCATAAATCCATGGTAGAGCACTTACCTAGAAGGTGTAAAACCCTGGGTTTGATTCATTCTCTCTTCCCCCCACCCCTCTCACATACACACACTTTTTGAACAAGATGGCATTGGAACGGTTGACGAAAGAACATAGAGAAAAGTGGGTGAATTAGGAGAACGGTTGTCAGTCCTGGGCCTTGAACTCAGGGCCTGGGCACTGTCCCTGAGCTTCTTTTGCTCAAGGTTAGCACTCTGCCACTTGAGCCACAGCGCCACTTCTGGCTTGTTTTGTGTATGTGATGCTGCAGAATCGAACCCAGGGCTTTATATATGCTAGGCAAGTACTCTACTAAGGCTTTTTTTTTTGCCTGTCCTGGGCCTTGAACTCAGGGCCTGAGCACTGTCCCTGGCTTCTTTTTGCTCAAGGCTAGCACTCTACCACTTGAGCCACAGCGCCACCTCTGGCCATTTTCTATATATGTGGTGCTGAGGAATCGAACCCAGGGCTTCATGTATACGAGGCAAGCTCTCTACCACTAGTCCATATTCCAAGCCCCTCTACTAAGCCATATTCCCAGCCCAAGGGAAACTTTTTTTTATATTTTCAGACTTTCTTTACTTTAAAAATAATGTAAAAACATTTAGCTTCATAGTCAAGAGGAAGGTACAGAGAATTAACAGGTATTGTTAAACTCCATTACCCATCCACCAGAGTGGTTCATGTGTTGCCATTGTTGAACCCACCTTACCATTTTTTAATCAACTAAAGCCCATAGTTTATTTTGGGGTTTTCTTTTGGGTTACATATAGTCTGTGGGTATCAACTAATATATAATGTTATGTATCTACTATTATCATACATACAGGTGAATAGTGATAGTTACTTAGATACTTAGTGCTCATCTTGAACCCTGAACTCAGGTGTTGGATGTTGTTTCTGAGCCTTTTTGCTCAAGGCTAGTGCTCTACCACTTGTGCCACAACTCTACTTTGGCATTTTGGTAGTTTGTTGGAGATAAGTCTCATAGACTTACCTGTCTGGGCTGGCTTTGAACTGTGGTTCTCAGATCTCAGCCCCCTAAGATGATAGTCGTGAGCCACTGGTACCCGACTGGTACCATTCTTTTAATGGGTATCTTTTACATGTGTTTTCTGACAGACTGGCTGTCTTCTCAATTTCTTGGTATTCTTTAATGTTTCATGCCTTTGGTATTATATCTAGAAAAATGTAAATTATGCCCAAAGTCCAAGGGAAACTTTTTAGTAGTGGGTTGGTGATTGGAAAGCAATGGAGTATGGAGAGTTGAGGGCGAAGGAAATGGCCCAGATAAGTTAGGTCATTTTGTCTAGGTACTTTCCTTGAGAACATTAAGGGTAAGTATCTGGCCTGCAGGTTTCAGAGACTTGCCCATCTGTAAACTGAGAACACACTGTCCTTGCCCCCAGGCTGTATCATACTGTCCAAGTGTTGATTTTTCTATTTAAGTGGTTCTCATGATGGGAATCACTAATATTCAGTTGCCAAAACATGAGATCAACCGTCAGCAGGATTTTAAGCATGAGTCTAATTCTTATCTTTTTTTTTTTTTTTTTTTTTGGCGCCAGTCCTGGGCCTTGGACTCAGGGCCTGAGCACTGTCCCTGGCTTCTTCCCGCTCAAGGCTAGCACTCTGCCACTTGAGCCACAGCGCCGCTTCTGGCCGTTTTCCGTATATGTGGTGCTGGGGAATCGAACCTAGGGCCTCGTGTATCCAAGGCAGGCACTCTTGCCACTAGGCCATATCCCCAGCCCCTAATTCTTATCTTGATTGGTTGGTCCACACAAACATCATCTTTGAAGACTTTAAGAAAGTGGAATTAAAACTTGGCATCCTTCATGCTTGTTTATTTTCACTCTGTCCCATACATTCCAGATGAAAGGACCTTTAAGCCATGACGCTACCACGAAGGGAAAATGCTTGTTAGGGAAATAAATGCATCCAGTACCCCACAGGCATGTCTTTAAAGGAGAAATAACAAAAATAGTATACTTTTTCTTTTTTTCCTTTGGGAGAATGTGCCACAGAATTCCTTGGGAGTTGCTGCCAGCTGACTAATTCATTGACTCACTTGTTATTCTCCATTCACTTACTCATTTGAATTGCTTTTTTTTTTTGAGCATCTTCTATGTAACTAGACACAGGAGCACTGACCTGCATGCAGCAATGTGAAAAACAACTAAGGCATAAACTGTGCATTTGAAATATCCATTTCTACATGAAGACAGATATTAAAAAAATACTTTCATGGCCAGGCGCTGGTGGCTCACACCTGTAATCCTAGCTATTCAGGAGGCTGAGATCTGAGGATCACAATTTGAAGTCATCCTGGGCAGGAACGTCTGTGAGATTATGCCCAATAAACTACTTAGAAAAAAGCCAGAAGTAGTGCCGTGGCTCTGTGGTGCAAGTGGTAGAGCGCTATCCTTGAGCACAAAGAGGCTCAGCGACAGTGCCCAGGCCCTGAGCTCAAGCTACAAGACTGGCAAAAAATACTTTCATGGCAGGGCACATGGCTCAAATGATTGAGCACCAGCCAAGGAAGTGTGAGGCTGAGTTCAAATCATAGTACTGCCAAAAAATGCTTTCAAGGGATGAGAATGTGGCTTAGTGTAGGGTGCTTGCCTAGCATGCATGAAGCCCTAGGTTTGATTCCTCAGCACCACATACACAGAAAAAGCCGGAAGTGGCGCTGTGGCTCAAGTGGTAGAGCTCTAGCCTTGAATACAGAGAGGCTTAGGGACAGTGCCCAGGCCCTGAGTTCAAGCCCTAGTACCAACAAAAAATACTTTCAGTAAACAAGAAGATAGGTTTATGTGTAGATGTTGTAGATTCTGCCCAGGAATGTTGTGGATGACTTCCTAAAGACATTACTCTAAAACTGGGCCTTGGGGATGAGCAGCAAGTATGTAGTTGCTATGGGCAGGGAAGGGGTAGCCAGGGGAGAAAGGAAGAAGTCAGCATGGGCAAATACCAAGAGCCAGTCAAGGTCCCAATGACGAGAACATAGTATAATGGTGGGAAAGTGTATGGAACAGGGACTGGAAGAATCAGCAGGGATCTGGTGTGGAGGCCTCTATATGAAGAGCCACAACTTTGTCTTTGGACAGGAGAGCCATTAAAAGAAAAGAGTCGGGCTGGGGATATAGCCTAGTGGCAAGAGTGCTTGCCTCGGATACACGAGGCCCTAGGTTCGATTCCCCAGCACCACATATACAGAAAACGGCCAGAAGCGGCGCTGTGGCTCAAGTGGCAGAGTGCTAGCCTTGAGCGGGAAGAAGCCAGGGACAGTGCTCAGGCACTGAGTCCAAGGCCCAGGACTGGCAAAAAAAAAAAAAAAAAAGAGTCACCTAAAGTGATCTTAGCTTTCTCTCTTCTTTCCTCCTCCAACAGGAATGTTTGTTCCAACACAGAGAACAGAAGGCATCTCAACATCCGACATCATCACTAGAATTGTCCGCGACTATGATGTTTATGCCAGACGCAACCTCCAGAGAGGATACACAGCCAAGGAACTGAATGTCAGCTTCATAAATGTAAGTATGTCACACCATACCACACCACTAATACTCTATTGCTGTAATTTATTGAGCATTTACTATTGCCACATGTTTTCATTTTTTCCATTTCCTAGAGTTCATTTTGAGAAATATGATTTTATACGATCAGAGTTATTTTTTTATTTTTGCTGATACAAGGGCTTGAACTCAGGACCTTATGATTGCCATAGGTTTTTTCAGCCCACACTTGGTGCTCTACCATTTGAGCCACATCTTCACTTTCAGTTTTTTGCCTGTTAATTGGGAATAAGAGTCTGTTTGATTTGTCTGCCTTGGCCAGTACTGAACTGTTATTTTCAGATCTCAGCCTCCTGAATAGCTAGGATTATAGTCATGAACCACTAGCACCCAGCACCACACAATGTGCTTAATACTTGGCATTTATTGTTCCATTTGATGCACATATTGACCCATTTTACACATGAAGAAAACTGTTCCGGGGTTGGGGATATGGCCTAGTGGCAAGAGTGCTT
This sequence comes from Perognathus longimembris pacificus, assembly GCF_023159225.1. Classification (NCBI taxonomy): domain Eukaryota; kingdom Metazoa; phylum Chordata; class Mammalia; order Rodentia; family Heteromyidae; genus Perognathus; species Perognathus longimembris. The sequence goes on from NC_063188.1 coordinate 98,113,813, forward strand.
GCCTTGTATACATGAAGCCCTAGGTTTATTCCCCAGCACCACATATATAGAAAACGGCCAGCAGTGGTGCTGTGGCTCAAGTGGCAGAGTGCTAGCCTTGAGCAAAAAGAAGCCAAGGACAGTGCTCAGGCCCTGAGTTCAAGGCCCAGGACTGGAAAAAAAAAAGAAAGAAAATAGTTACCAAAAGGGTAGCATAAATTAATCAAGAGCACAAATATCAACTTTCACATTTTTATAAAGGAGCTTCCTTACTTCTGTAAGGTCCACCCCTGGGAGGCCCCCACCTGTTTAAGTCTTTACCCAGTACCTGTGTTACCTAGGTTAACTGGCATACCTGGAGGTAGTTACTTCCCCCTTCTCTGAGATCACATCCAATCCACCTGGATATAGCTCTCCTTTCCCTATATAATCCAGCTCAGCACCAGTCCTTTCCCTCCCTCCCCCTCCCCTCCCCCTCCCCCTCCCTCCCTTCCCCTTCCTCTTCCCTGCCCCCCCCCCCCCCCCCCCCGCCCAGTCCTGGGGCTTGGGCTCAGGGCCTGAGCACTGTCCCTGGCTTCTTCTTGCTCAAGGCTAGCACTCTGCCACTTGAGCCACAGCACCATTTCTGGCTTTTTCTGTGTATGTGGTGCTGAGGAATTGAACCCAGGCAAGGAATGAGGCAAGGACTCTACCACTAGGACATATTCCCAGCCCCTCTCTTACTCTCTCTTGCTCCCTTTCTCTCTTTTTCTCTTCTTCCTTCCCCTCTGTCTCCCCATACCTCCATCTTGTGTGGGCTAACAGTTTGCTCTCCCCTCAATGAACTCCTTTCTGCCTGAACCATGTGGTGCGCTTCCTTTCTGGCCAACCTTGTAACTTCCCCCTTCAATTCTCAGACATGAACAAAGGGTTTCTGGGAAATCTGCTGCTTATGAATGGCAAGAGTTATATTCTACTCAAAGGGAAGAAAGGAGAGTAAAAGAAATGAATTATTAAGCCCAGATTAAGCACACTTTCTTGTTTTAACATTTGTAATTTTTCATTTTATTACGCCCTTAAAGATGCTCATTAAAAATCTTAACTGCCTTTTTGTGTGTGTGTGTCCAGAGAAATTACAGCTGCTTAAATAAAGCCTGAAGTTTTTGGCTTCCTTTTGTATTTCTACCTTATTGTTCTCCCAGAGCTGCTGTTAGTTTTAATAATAGAGCACTGTTAAAACAGTCTTTAAAACAAGCAAAACAAGGGCTGGGAATGTGGCTTAGTGGTAGAGTGCTTGCCTTGCATCATGAAGCTGTGGGTTTGATTCCTCAGTACCGCTTAAGCAGAAACAGCTGGAAGTGGCACTGTGGCTCAAGCACTAGAGCACTAGTCGTGAGCCCAGAGAGACTCAGGGACAGAGCTCAGGCCCTGAGTTCAAGCCCTAGGACTGGCAAAAAGAACAAACAAAACAAGCTGTTACAGTGCAAAGAGGGCAAGTGGAAGGCTGGACGTGATGATGGTGAATTCCAGACAAGAAGCCTCCAAGGAGTAATATTTAAGATTAAATCTAGAGCTCTCGCTTGGCACTGGTGGCTCACCCCTGTAATCCTAGCTATTCAGGAGGCCGAAAGCTGAGGAACATGGTTTAAAGCCAGCCTGGGCAGGAAAGTCTGTGAGACTCTTATCTCCAATGAATCACCAGAAAACAGGAAGTGGCTCTGCAGCTCAAAGTCATAGAGTACTATCCTTGAGCAAAAATAAAACAAGCCCTCAAACCCCATGAGCAACAAAAACAAACAGAGCTCTCTCTCCCCATGGAATTCCATCCCCTACCCAAATAAATACTATATGGGGAGGGAGGCGGGAGAAGAGAATCTGTCCATAACACTAGATACTTATAATTATGTGCCATCATAATTATCCAGCATTCCACACAATGGATCATTGGCACCTCTAAAATAGGAGGGGTTTATTAATTATAAATTAGTGATTAATAATTGTTCTCCTGAGCAGGCCATGTTGGGAGTCTAGCCCTCTGGCTTCGTACTAGCCGGGCAACAAAATGGAAAATGTTGGGTTCAAGTGGCACCCGAACAAGTGGCTGAAAAGAATTCAGTCAAAGTGATTATTTGCTATCTTATAGAGAATAAAGCCCTGGTTATTTCAATAAATTAAACTGTCTGTTCTTTTAAATTGAATCCAGTCAACCATCCAAGCATGGCGAGCTATTTCCAAAAGTTATTGCTTGCTCTCCTTAAATGGTCTTTAGATGAGCCACTTAGCCCAAGGAACCATGCAGGCACCCGGGATGTGAATGCCGCCTTTCTATCACAACAAACCTGACCATAGCTCAGAGAGGAAATTGAATGTGTCAGATGGGCGTGCAGATGAATCACAGAACCTTACAAGTGGCAGGGACCTGATGGCGGTCAGGCATTCAGTTCAAGTCCCTTGACTTAGAGATAAAGAAAGCTAAGCCAAAAGAGGGGACCTGGCCAAAGTCTCTCAAGTAAGGGACAGGTAGAGGTAGCAGCAGTTTCATGACTCCCAGCTCAGTGCTCACTCTAGTATTTTATGCTGCCTGGAAGAGCTGTATATAATGGCCATTTGCAATACAGTGAAAACTATGGAAGAGAATGGCATAAATATGACAGTGAACACATCTATTTTATCATGTGCCCATCTAAGTGTTTTACATGACTTTTTCTCATTTAATCCTCATGATAAGCCTTCAAGGGAGGGCGTGATAACTATAACATACAGGTGAAGAAACAGAGGCTCAGAGGGGTTAAACAACTCACCTAAAGCCACACAGTAAATCAGGAAAGACAGAGTGACTTCCTATAGGACATTTGTGTGTACAGAGAGCTTAGGGGCAAGCTTACACAACTTATAACCCACCTGAGGCTACAGAAAGGTTTGGAAGGTCCAAATAGGAAAAAAAAAACAAACAACCCATGATCTAGTGTTACAATATTCAAGATGTTCCAGAGAATTCTGAAATGGAAAATGAACTTGACTCCCATAGAATAAAGAAAAACAGTATATTGTATTCTTTTCTTTAAGGAGAAAACCTGTTAGTTTCATTGTTCTGATATATGTGTGTGTTGCACTTATTGCTTCCTTCTACATATCATAATAAATCAATGACAAGTGACTTTCTTTACAAGAAATGTGCCTTTCCATCAATCAAGCTATTGGAAAATGGCCACATCTTGATGTTTTTTTGTCAGTCATGGAGCTTGAACTCAGCGCCTGGGCACTGTCCCTGGGCTTTTTTGCTCAAGGCTAACACTCTACCACTTGAACCACAGTACTACTTCTGGTTTTCTGGTGGTTAATTGGAGATAAGAGTCTTATTGATTTTCCTGCCCAGGCTGGATTTGAACTCAGATCTTAGCCTCCTGAGTAGCTAGGATTACAGGTATGAGTCACCCGGCTCACATCTTGTCTTACTGTTATTATTATTGCTATTATTGTCAGTCATGGGGTTTGAACTCAGGGCCTGGACACTGTTCCTGAACTCTTTTGCTCAAGGCTAGGGCTCTACCACTTTGAGCCACAGCACCACTTCCGGTTTTTAAGTGGTTAATAGTAGATCAGATTCTCTCAGGGACTTTTCTGTTTTGAACCATGATCCTCAGATCTCAGCCTCCTGAGTAGTTAGAATTCCACTGTGGAACCCACAGCGGCTGGCCTTGACTTTTTCACATCAGTGGTTGATTTCTCTTATGCCCTCTTGGATAAATCCATGTTTTCTCCTGCTGTATATTTTAACTAGGAGAAGAAGTATCGTTTCCAGAACCAGGTGGACAAGATGAAGGAAAAGGTCAAGAATGTGGAGGAAAGATCAAAGGAATTTGTTAACAGAGTAGAAGAAAAGAGTCATGATCTAATTCAAAAGTGGGAAGAGAAGTCGAGAGAATTCATTGGCAACTTCCTAGAACTGTTTGGACCTGATGGAGCATGGGTATGTAATTATTTCACTTAGCCTGGCAATGATGTGTGTTTTCAGTTCATCCTCCATTTATGGAGCCACTAGGGCAGATTCCTCATCTTGGTCCACTCCATAGCCTCTGCCTGACCATTAGTCCCGATGACTTCAAATTCATATTACTTTCATACTGAGCTACTGTCTTACTTCTGACTGGGGCACCCAATATCACCCAAAGCCTGGCCTGATCTCCTTCTATTCTTTATCCAGAGCTGGAAATCCAGTTGGTATCATTGAATGGCTAGTATTGCAGAGAATGGTTTCGTGGCTCATCTCAGCCTCTGAGTTGGAGCCCATGCAAAGCTTGGGACTAAGAGCAAAGCAGGTCATGAAAGCATGGAGCTTGGCTTACAAGGCAAGGTCTGTGGACTCTTAGATCAATCACAGACATTCATGTTTTGGGGAGGAGTATGCAAAAAGAAATGTAGCTGTCTAGGCCACCATTTTTCTTTCCATCCGAGACCAGGACTTGAACTTGCTATCTGATGCTCTACTCTCATTGGCAAGTTCCTATCACTTGAACCACATTTCCAACCCTTGGCCACCCTTTGTCATAAGGAATAGTCTCTCCTTTCTTCCTTTCTTTCTCTCTCTCTCTCTCTCTCTCTCTCTCTGTCTCTGTCTCTTTCTTTCTTTGGTTGGTCATGGGCTTGAACTCAGGGCCTGGGCGCTATCCCTGAGCTTTTGCTCTCCAGGTTAGCACTCTACTACTTGTAGCCACAGTGCCACTTCCAGTTTTCTGGTGGTTAATTGGAGGTAAGAGTCTCACACAGACTTTCCTGCCCAGGCTGGCTTCAAACCTTGATCCTCAGATCTCAGCCTCCTGAGTCCTGAGTAGGTAGGATTACAGGTATGAGCAACCAGTGCCTGTCTTTCTTTCTTTCTTCTTTCTTTTCTCTTTCTCTCTCTCTTTTTTTTTGGCCAGTCCTGGGCCTTGGACTCAGGGCCTGAGCACTGTCCTTGGCTTCTTCCTGCTCAAGGCTAGCACTCTGCCACCTGAGCCACAGCGCCCCTTCTGGCCGTTTTCCATATATGTGGTGCTGGGGAATCGAACCAAGAGCTTCATGTGTAGGAGGCAAGCACTCTTGCCACTAGGCCATATTCCCAGCCCATCTTTTTCTCTTTTTTAAAAGTACCTTTAGTAGTTGTACCAAGGGCTTTCAATTAAACAAGTCAGTTTGTGAGTATGCATCTTGGTCAACATCATCCTTCCCATCATTCTCCTGCATATCTCCCAACCCTACCCATCCCCTCAATTTACTTCACTCCTCTTTCACTGGTGGTGGTAAGAGAAAGAGATGAGGAGGATTTTGCCCTGCCAAGTATGTGCCCATTATGCATCTAATTCCCCATTTTCCTGTGGCAAACAAGTTTCCTGGAGACTGGTCACAAAAGTTTTATGGCAGCTGAGGCCATCATCTGAGAGAGCGAGAGAGCGAGAGAGAGAGAGAGAGAGAGAGAGAGAGAGAGAGAGAGAGAGAGAGAGAGAGATTGTTTCCTTGCCTAAATCCTATAGATAACTGTGAATGATCACATGGAAAAGAAAAAAGAAAATTCTTGAAACCACTTTGAACTCTATTGGTATTTCTACTGTACATGCTCTTCCCAAATAAGTAAGCAGTATTGTCAGCCAAGTGAATGGAGGTTCTATACTTTTTCTTTCTTTCTTTCTTTTTTGCTGGTTCTGGGGCTTGAACTCCGTGCCTGGGCACTGTCTGTGAGCCTCTCTGTGCTCAAATCTAGTGCTCTACCACTTGAGCCACAATGCCACTTCTGGATTTTTCTGAGTAGTTTAAATGGAGTCTCTTGGACTTTTCCGCCCCAGCTAGCTTTGAACCACGATTCTCAGATCTCAGCCTTCTGAGTAGCTAGGATTACAGGTGTGAGCCACTGATGCCCGGTTAGGTCCTATACTTTTAAAGCTAACTTTCCTTTGAAAATAACAAGAAACAATTCCATTTGATTTCTCTGATTCAAAGTAGTCAAGATTTCCAATTATGATATGAGAAGTCTCTAACAAAATCCACTTCAACTTAATTATTTTATTGATGGGTTGTCACTGCGGCTTCTGCTCATTTGAGCACATTCATTATAAGATTATCTAAAAGTAAAACACTCAATTAGAAATTTGAACAATGTTCTAGAAGTTAGAAGAGATGGTTTTTTTAAAGCCTGGCAGCTTCTAAGTGATTTGAGAAGTGGATATTCTAGGCTAACCATGCCTTGTCTATGGACCGGGGCTGAGAGAAGTGGGTATTATGCATGTGCTTCCTGAACCCCTAACAACTTCCAGAAAGATCTGGCAAGAGAAGAGCCAGGCACTGGGCTCCTTTGCATTTTTCATTTTCCTCAGGCCCATTAAAACATTTTTTGGCCAGACCTGGGGCTTGAACTCAGGGCCTAGGCTCTGTCCCTGAGCTTCTTTTGCTCAAAACTTGTGCTAGAGGGGCTGGGAATATGGCCTAGTGGCAAGAGTGCTTGCCTCATATACATGAGGCCCTGGGTTCGATTCCTCAGCACCACATATACAGAAAATGGCCAGAAGTGGTGCTGTGGCTCAAGTGGCAGAGTGCTAGCCTTGAGCAAAAAGAAGCCAGGGACAGTGCTCAGGCCCTGAGTTCACGGCCTAGGATTGGCCAAAAAAAAAAAAAAAATTGTGCTAGAGCACACAGTACCACTTCCAGCATTATCTGTTTGTGTGGTACTGAGGAATCAAACTCAGGACTTCATGCATGCTAGGCAAGCACTCTACCACTAAGCCACATTCCCAGCCCCCATTAAAACATTTAGTTCAGACAATTTCATCTAGGGGACAAAGTGAAGGCTCTGGTCTTCAGAACATAAGAATTTGAACTTTCCCATGTGATCCAGCCTGTCTCTTAGTAGTTACCATTTTCACAACTCAATTTCAAGCTCTAAATAAACATGTAGGGGGCTTAGAATATGGCTTAGTGGTAGAGTACTAGCCTTGAGCAAAAGAAGCTCAGGGACAGTGCTCAGGCCCTGAGTTCAAGCCCCAGAACTGAGAGAAAAAAGAAAAGAAAAAAAAGGAAAGAAACAACAGTGGCTTCTCATCAAACCATATAGTATATGTTTGTTGACAGGGTTTCAGAACGATGTCACTGCCAAGAAGCTCTCAGATTGGAATCCAAGGCCTGAAGGTTTCTCCACCAGGAGTAAGAAAAGGCAGGGAAAGGGGAGACTATCATAGGATTTTTTAAACCTATCCTGGAGCTTGAACTCAGGGCCGAGGTGCTGTCGCTGAGCTTCTTTGGACTCTAGGCTAGTGCTCTACCACTTGGACCACAGCGCCACCTTCAGCTTTTTCTGAGTAGCTTGTTGGAGATAGATCCTCAGATCTCAGGCTCCTGAGTAGCTAGGATTACAGGTGTGAGCCACTGGCACCCCGCTAGAAAAAGAATTTGTTTTGTTGGTCATGGGGCTTGACCTCAGGGCCTGGACACTTTTGCTCAAGGCTAGTGCTCTAGCACTTTGAGCCACAGCACCACTTCCAGTTTTTGAGTGGCTAATTGGAGACAAAGAGTGTCACAGGGACTTTTCTGTTGTGAACTGCAATCCTCAGATCCCAGCGTCCTGAGTAGCTAGGTGTACAGGTGTGAGCCACCCTCGCCCAGCTTATCATAGGAATCTTATAGAGTAGTTTCAGGTTCCTAGTGAGGGAGACGTAGACGCTAGAATTGTTCTTGGGGAGTCTGGTGACAGTGAGCTCAGGTAATTTTAAAGAAATGAAACCCAGCTTAAAGACTGGAGGTTTTTCTTTTTAAAACTTGCTATTAGTGTCAAAACTGTTATTAACATTAATTTACTATATCAGCCAGACTTAGACATTACTTTTTTTTCTGTTGACATTAAAAGTACAGGAATAGTTACAAGGATGTTAAACGCCAAGATAAGTAATTTGCTTTTCATGAATATGCTATTATTATAATAATTCTTTATTTGTGAATTTGGGATTGGAACTCATTTCTTAAAATAGAGGATCTGCATTACCAGAAAATACAGTACTGATGCAAACAATCCAAACTTGGAAAGGCACAAAATAGAAAGATTTAAAGTACAAATTTTGGTCTAACAGCATTGGTATGAAGTATAGTGTAGCTTACAGTGCGTACGCCATGAATGTTTGAGCATTGACTGAATGTGTGAATGGGTGGATGTGTGAGGAAAAGCTACTTAGCCCCTTCCAGCATCTGTGAAGGATATGGCAAAGCCTAAATTCTCTGTATTCTGATAGCTCATTAGCCTTTCATTGCTGTGTTGTTAGATACAGAGATGATTGCAACTTGGTATTTAGTGGATTCATATTCAATATACAGGCTTGATTTGCTTGATTCGCAACAATATTTTCAAATTCCTTTTCTTTTGTTGGTCATGGGGCTTAAACTCTGGACCTGGGCGCTGTTCCTGAGCTCTTCAGCTCAAGGCTAGCGCTCTACCACTTGAGCCCCAGTGCCACTTCCAGCTTTTCCTGTGTATGTATGTGGTGCTGAGGAATCGAACCCAGGGCTTCATGCATGCTAGGCAAGCACCACAAAGCCCAATCCCCAGCCCCCACAATAGCTTTTGAGAATTTGAAACAATGTATATACTTATCAATTGCTCTAATGGATTGTCTGTTCCTACTTATTCCATCTGATCTGTGGATTATCAGAGTACAAGTCATTTTTCAGTTGTATCACTATACTTATTGACCTACTTTTACTTGATTCTTCTATGTAGTCTTGACTCATATTTGGAGGGAACCCTAGAACCCAACCAGAGTGGCAAAGAAACTTGTGTTAGTCATCTTTGCATTACTGTAACAACAACAACAAAAACCCAAAACCCTAAGATGATCAACTTTAAAAAAAAAAAAAAGCTTATTTTGACTTACAGTGTGAGTTGGCTCTGTTGCTTTTGGGCCTGTGATGAGGCAGCACATCGTGGTGGGAAGTGTGTGGTGGACCATGCTCTTCACCTCCTAGCAGTTGAGAAGCAAAGGAGCAGGGCCCATGATTCTCTTCAAAAGCACTCCCCCTAGTGGTGGAAAGACTTCCCAAACAAACTCAACTTTAGAAGTTGGCACCACCTCCCAACTGTGCTATAAGCAAAAGCCCAGACTATTAACACATGGGTTTCTGGGGGACATTTCAAATCTAAACCATGGCAGCTTACTAACAGAGGTTTAGTATTACAGTTCTTTTTTTAAGGTGATAGGAAAGTTTACTTGAAAAGAAATATCACAGAGAAAGCAAGAACATGGCATAGATACACCATAGGGAAGACAGCAGTTCAGCCCACCTACCATCTTGGCTGTCTAAATTGTTGTTACCTTTCTTTGGTGGGTGTGTCTCTAAAAGACTGTCTCAAGGAAGGTATTTGAAAGGAATTTAATGTTGAAGCTTGGTTGCCATGTTGGAGATGGCACTTAGTATTGAGGGTGAAGGAGCCTGGGTCAGGCTTGGCTCAGGCCTAGGTCAGGGGACTTTGACCTAATATTGCTTTGGGAGTAGTCTTCCTAGCAAAAGTTTATTACTATCACTATTATTGTTGTTTTTATTTTGCCAGTCCTGGGGCTTGAACTCAGGGCCTAAGCACTGTCCCTGAGCTTCTTTTGCTCAAGGCTAGCACTCTGCCACTTGAGCCACAGCGCTACTTCTGGCTTTTTCTGTTTATGTGGTACTAAGGAATTGAACCCAGGGCTTCATGCATGCTAGGCAAGCACTCTACCACTAAGCCACATTCCAAGTCAAGTTTATTATTTTTGTTTGAAATATCTAAATCCCCAGGGCAGGTACATTCTATATAAATGTTAGTATCTCAACCACATATGTAGCTTTCTAAATCATTATGTGTCATTTTGAATGATCTGCCACTGTATTTCTTCACTGGCCTTGAAAACAGAATTGTTTCTTGTTTACAATGAAGTAAACCTATTTTATTTTACTGTGAAAAACAGACCCTTTCCTTGAGCAGCAGGACATAATGACTGTAAGTCAAAAGCAAAGGTTGCCTGGGAATGTGGCTTAGTGGTAGAGTGCTTGCCTAGCATGCATGAAGCCCTGCGTTCGATTCCCTCAGTACCACAGAAACAGAAACAGCCAGAAGTGGCACTGTGGCTCAAGTGGCAGAGTGCTAGCCTTGAGCAAAAGAAGCTCAGGGACAGTGCTCAGGCCCTGAGTTCAAGCCCCAGGACTGGCAAAAAAAAGCAAAGGTTATTTAGTTCATCTTAGCCCAGGAAACTCCTGTTGCCCCATACAAATAAACATGCATGTGCTATCTGATATATGAGATTGTCTTTTTTAAAAACTGAGGCTGTGTTTCTAATTTTTTTTCTTTTAGAAGGAGAAACCAGTTTGTATAATGTGTATGGCCCCTGCTATTTTTTAATAAATTGAAGCACATACATATACAACATACAATTTGCCATTTCTACTATTTTTTTCAGTGCTCAGGATCAGACCCAGAGCCTCATGGAGGCAAGGCAGGCGTGCCATCCCACGCATGCTCCAGTCCCATTCGAACTAGTTTGGGGTATATAGTGACATCAAGTACATTCCTTGTACATTGCTGTGCAACCATCACCACCACTCCTCTCCAGAAGGTTTCATCATCCCAAACAGAATCTCTGTATCCTTCAAAAACTCTCTCCCTAGCCCTGATGAACATTATACTTTTGTTTGGTTTTGGTTTTTGCCAGTCCTGGGGCTTGAACTCAGGGCCTGAGCACTGTCCCTAGCTTCTTTTTGCTCAAGGCTAGCACTCTACCACTTGAGCCACAGCGCCACTTCCAGCTTTTTCTATATATGTGGTGCTGAGGAACCGAACCCAGGGCTTCATGTATATGAGACAAGCACTTTACCACTAGGCCATATTCTCAGCCCCAACATTATACTTTTTATTGTAGTGGTACTGGAGTTTGAACTCAGGCATTGTGCTACTTAAGCCATGCATGAAGACCTCTACTTTCTTTCTCTATGAATTTGACTACTCTAAATAGAATTAACACAGCATCTGCCCTTTTGAGTCTTACTTATTTTACTTAGTATGAAGTATTACTTATTATAAAATATTGCTTATATTAGTATAAAGTATTCAAGGTTCACCTATGGTATCGAATAGATCCGTTTGGCATGAAGATTATGGTTTATCCATACCTTTACCAACATTATTTTGTTTTGTTTTCTAAATAATAGCCATCCTCATTTAGCCGCTGATAATTGTGTGTGTGTGTGTGTGTGTGTGTGTGTGTGTGTGTGTGTGTGTGTGTGTCTGGTCTTCGGGCTTGGGGCTGGAATTTAGGGCCTGTTCAATGTCCCTGAGCATTTTTGCTCAAAGATTGCACTCTACCACTTGAGCCACAGCTCCACTTACAGGTGTGTGTGTGTGTGTGTGTGTGTGTGTGTGTGTGTGTGTGTGTTGGTGGTAGTTAATTGGACATAAGAGTCTCATGGGCTTTTCCTGCTCCAGGTGGCTTCAAACTGCAATCCGCACATCTTAGCCTCCTGAGCAGCTAGGATTACAGGCATGAGCTATCATGGTCCAGCTTTGTCACTGCTAATTCTTAAGATTGTTCTGTTTTTTTTTTGTTGTTGTTTTTTGGCCAGTCCTGGGCCTTGGACTCCGGGCCTGAGCACTGTCCCCGGCTTCTTCCCGCTCAAGGCTAGCACTCCGCCACTTGAGCCACAGCGCCGCTTCTGGCCGTTTTCTGTATATGTGGTGCTGGGGAATCGAACCTAGGGCCTCGTGTATCCGAGGCAGGCACTCTTGCCACTAGGCTATATCCCCAGCCCCAAGATTGTTCTGTTTTTGAGAAAGGAGATATAAGATATAATTTATGAAACTGAATTGATTTCCTATTTGACACTTCTTTTTGGCAATGAGTTTGAAAAACAATTACCTTTAAACATATGCACAAACATACTGGGTACCAGTGGTGCACTAATGTAATCCTACTGACTCAGGAGACTGAGATCTAAGGATCATGGTTCAAAGCCAGCTGGTGTAGAAAAATCCACGAAACACATATCTCCAATTAACCAGCAAAAACTGGAACTTGGAGATGTGGCTAAAGTGGTAGAGCATTGGCCATGAGTAACAAACAAACAAAAGCAGTAATGAATTCAAGCCTCGTACCAGTACAAAAAATGTACAAAATGTACAAGCAAAATGTGCAAAATGTACAAAAATGTGAGTAAACCCAAAAACCTCTTAGGAAGCACGTAGCTAGTTAAAGCTGGGCACCAGTGGCTTACACTCAGGAGGCAGAGATCTGAGGATCGTGGTTCAAAGCCAGCTGGAGCAGGAAAGGTCCATGAGACTTCTCTCCAACTAAGCATCCAGAAAATCCACAAGTAGATCTGTGGCTCCAATGATAGAGTGCTAGCCTTGAGCAACAAAGCTTAGGGACAGTGCACATGCCCTGAATTCAAGTGCCAGAATCAGTACGAAAAAAACAACCAAAGTAGCTAATTATAAGAGGTGATGAGAAGCATGGACTTACTTCCTGGCTGCGTGGCCATGGGTAGGCTCTTTTACCCCTATCTCTCAACTATAAATGGGAAAAGCAAGCCTTGCTCTCTCCTATCTCTAGCAAGTCCTAGGGTTGCTGGATTAAATTCGTTCACACTTTAAAGCCCTTCTAACAGGGCCTAGCACACAACATGTGGCAGGTACAACTAAAGGTCAGTTGTTGATGATGCTGTTTACTGATTTGGCCAGAACTGAACCTCCAGCTTCTCTTTGTGACTAGTTGCTCTTGCTTATCAGAGTTCCAAGCCATAGCACACCAGGAGTTTTTCCATTTCATTTTAGTAAAGATGACAGGATTTCTCAGAAACACAGAAACCTTTAAAGGCCTTTGTCAAGACATTTACTGCCTTGCTCCATGTTAAGTACTTCTTAAGAAAGAAAACTTTGTAGGAGAGAAATAAAAAAAAATTACTTTCATATGGACAGGACTCTAAATGGGATTATTTTTCTTGGGGGAAAACTTTATAAATGGAAACCTCTTAATACAGTCAAAGATTGAATTGAAATTCCTTTTCTCTTAGAAAAATGTCATGCCATGGTCTTCATTATTTGTTATATTTCTAAAGTGCTTTTCTTCCCAGGAAGCTCATTACAAACTGTCTCCTGACCGGATTACATTCAGCTCCTTTGCCAGGGAAACCACCCTCGAAAGCCCAACAGAAACAGATCAGAGAATCTGCAAACCAGGCTTGGAACTGTTTTGCATGGATATCACATTTTTATGAAGTGCCGACACCATTGTTCATCATTAAAGATTCAAATTCTTTCAGCCCCTTAGTCAGAATATTCTCAGTTTTGAGCTTGACTCAAAGTAGAGTAGATAAAATGTAGATTTCTTAGAAAGTGGTCTTCTAATGGAAATGCTGACAATCCATTAACAGCAGGAGGGCTAATGGCTGCCACTAAAAATATACTTAAAGATTACAGTAATAAAAACACATATTTTAAAGTGCCTGCTAGAAGTTCAAGGATTTTTTTAATGTTGCTGTTAATAATAGGCTACCCAATCCTTCTTGCATTTGACTTTGTCTCACAAATGGGCTTAATCTAAGGGAATGCCGTTGTACTGTGCTGTTTTTTTCTTCTGTTTGATTGGAGGGGGATTGGATGTCTTTTGGCTGAATTATCAGTACCCTTAATGGAAGGTAAATAATTGGTGTATTTGTAGACATGTGAAATTTTAAGTCTGGAAAGGATCTTCATGATCAGCAAGACATCTCTTATTCTATTTGCTAGAGGAAATTTGAGTCTCTAAACAATAAGAGGGTAGAGCCCAAGAAAGGAAAGTCAGTACCTGGGAAATTAAGGATATCCTGAGGTCTTCATATTTTCTCACCTAAGTCATTATTACAGTACTTGCCCTTTTGCCTGATCTCCCTGCCCAGGTTATCCACGTTTCTTCTTACCATAATGTTCTTCTTCTTTTTTTTTTTTTAATCCAGTCCCCGGGGCTTGAACTCAGGGCCTGGGCACTGTCCCTGAGCTTCTTTTGCTCAAGGCTAGCACTCTACCACTTGAGCCACAGCGCCACTTCTGGCTTTTTCTGTTTCTGTGGTACTTGCAGAATGGAACCCAGGGCTTCATGCATGCAAGGCATGCACTCTACCACTAAGCCACATTCCCAGCCCAACCGTAATGTGTTTTTTCAATGATGGTAAAAGCAATATGTTGACATACCTTGGTATCTGTAACTCCTTTGTTCCAAGCCTTCTCTCATATACCTGTTACTCAATCCCTTATACAAAAAAAAGTCCTTTATAGTATTTGTATAGAACCTGCACACATCTTCTTGTATAAAGGATCTCCAGATTACATCTGATACCAAAGGTGTTGTAAATGCTATGTAAATAGCTGTTAATACTATATTGTTGAGAGAATAATGACAAGAAAAGTCCTATATGTTCAGTGCAGATACCTTTCTGGTCAACGTTTAGCTGAACCTATGGATACAGAGCTCATAGATATGAAGGGGAAAGAATTATTGGAAAGTAAACTAAGACTAAAAAGCACTTGCAAACCCACTACCCAGATCTTTCTTCCATTGGCATTATATACATTCTTGCTACAACACTGAAACGATACTATCCTAAAATCATTTTGATTTCACAATCACTCATGAACATTTTGTCTTATTAGTTCTTCTTCTTCTCATTATTATTATTGTTGTTGTTGTTGTTGTTGTTATTTTTATGGGTCTTGAACACAGAGCCTGGGCGCTGTCCCTGAGCTTTTTTACTCAAGTCTAGCACTCCACCACTTTGAGCCACTGCTCCACTTCCAGGTTTCTGATGGTTAATTGGAGACCAGAGTCTCTTGGGCTTGCTTTCCTGGGCTGGCTTTGAACTGTGATTCTCAGATCTCAGCCTCCTGAGCAGCTAGGATTACAGGCAAGAGCCACCAGGACCCAATATTTTGTCATATTTAACAATTTGTAAGAACATGATTTTTATCATCCGCTTAGTATAACACGTAAGTTGTATTAGATTTCCTGACCTATTTAGGGAGGTTGCAGTTTGGCCTGTTATAATGCTGCAATGAATATACATATACACAATAAATATGTGTATCCATATATGCACAATAACAATAAATTCAATAACATGTCTCCTCAGGAAAGAAATAGCTTTTGCAACTATTGCCAAATTATCCCTCAGAGAACTGCTACTCCATTACCCTCCTACCTGCAGTATCATAAGTATAGGCCTTTCCCTGGGCCTTTGATATTAGATATTAAAATATTTTAAAATTAGCCAGGTGCTGATGGCTCATGCCTGTGTTCCTAGCTACTCAGGAGGTTGAGATCTGAGGATCATAGTTCAAAGCCAGCCTGGGGCAGGGAAGTCCTTAAGACTCTTATCTCCAATTAACTACCAAAAAAGCTGGAAGTGGAGGTATGGTTCAAGTGGTAGAGTGGTAGCTTTGAGCCAAAAGAAGCTCAGGGACAGCACCTAGGCCCTGAGTTCAAGCTCTAGGATCAACACAGTTTTTTTTTAAAATCTCTAATATCTGATATATAAAAGTATTTTGTAGGCTGGGAATGTGACTTAGTGGTAAAGTGCTTGACTAGTGTGCATGAAGCCCTGGGTTTGATTGCTTAGTACCACATAAACAGAAAAAGCCAGAAATTGCACTGTGGCTCAACTGGTAGAGTGCTAGCCTTGAGCATAAGAAGCTCAGAAACATTGAATAAAACATACTGTACTTATTAATTGAAAAAAAAAAAAAAGAAGCTCAGAGACAGTGCCCAGGCCCTGAGTTTAAGCGCGAGGACTGGCAAAAAAAAATTGCGTTAAATTTTTTTATTGTTATAATGGTGATGTACAGAGGGATTACAAGTCAGGTAATGAGTACATTTCTTTTTGGACAATATCACTCTTTCCCTCACTGTCTCTAAGTATTTTACATTTTAATCATTTGCATTTGTTTGATTACTAGTGATACTGAACATTTTCCATTTCTAAATTTATTTTATAAATTGTCTATACATTCCATCTACTTTTTAAATTAAGTTTTCATTCATTCGTTCATTCATTCATTCATTCATTCATTCATTCAGGGATAGAGTCTTATTAGGTAGGTCAGGCTAGCTTTGAACCTGGGATTGTCCTGCTTCAGCCTCCCGAGTGCTGGAATTACAGCTGAAGAGTACTGGAATTATGCACCATCGTGCCTGGTTTAGTTAGTGTTTCTTTTTAATCCTCTCCTTTTTATTTCCAAGCACTGTTTATACACTAGGACTTAGTGTATATAGCTATTTACATTTTTGTGGTGTTGGGATGAACCTCATATGCTAAGCAGGTGAATCATTCCGGAGCCTGTGTCTACGTGTTGTGAAATTTTTGCCTACAGTTTTTTTTTTCTTATCCTTTATTTTTTTTTCAAATTTTTATTATCAATCTGATGTACAGAGAGGTTACAGTTTCATACGTTAGGCATTGGATACATTTCTTGTACTGTTTGTTACCTTGTCCCTCATACCCCCCCTCCCTCCCCCCTTTCCCTCCCCCCCCCAGGTGTTCAGTTCACTTACACCAAACAGTTTTGCAAGTATTGCTTTTGTAGTTATTTCTCCTTTTTTACCCTGTGTCTCTCAAATTTGGTATTCCCTTTGAATTTCCTGCTTCCAATACCAGTAAACACAGTTTCCAATATACTCAGATAAGATTACAGAGATAGTGTAGGTACAACCATAGGAAGGTGATACAAGAACATCATCAATAATAGAAACTACACAGACACATAGGACGTTGAAAGTAGTTACAACTGTGATATAACAATTGTTTCCATAACTTGGAGTTCATTTCACTTAGCATCATCTTATGTGTTCATAAGGGTATAGCTATTGGGCCTTGTGATGCTCTGCTATGGCTTGCCTAAACCTGTACTAATTATTCCCAATAAGGGAGACCATAGAGTCCATGTTTCTTTGGGTCTGGCTCACTTCACTTAGTATAACTTTTTCCAATTCTTTCCATTTCCTTACAAATGGAACAATGTCATTCTTTCTGATAGAGGCATAAAATTCCATTGTGTATATGTACCACATTTTCCTGATCCATTCATCTATGGAGGGGCATCTGGGTTGGTTCCAGATTCTCGCTATGACAAATTGTGCTGCGATGAACATTGTTGTGCTGGTGGCATTACTGTGATTTTGTTTGTGGTCTTTTGGATAGATACCCAACAGTGGGGCTGCTGGGTCATAGGGGAGTTCTATATTGAGCCTTCTGAGGAATCTCCATACTGCTTGCCAGAGTGGCTGAACCAGTTTACATTCCCACCAACAATGAAGTAGGGTTCCCTTTTGGCCACATCCCCTCCAACAATTGTTATTATTAGTTTTCTTGATATATGACATTCTTACTGGGGTGAGATGGAATCTCAATGTTGTTTTGATTTGCATTTCCTTTATGGCCAGTGATGTAGAGCACTTTTTCATATGCCTATTGGCCATTCTCATTTCCTCATCAGAGAAGTTTCTTTGTAAGTCTTTAGCCCACTTGATGAGGGGGCTATTGGTTCTTTGCGGTTTTGTTTGGGAAGAAGGTAATTTTTTTTAGTTCTGCATATATTTTAGAGATGAGGCCTTTGTCTGTTGAATGTCCAGTAAAGATCTTCTCCCAGTCTGTGGGCTTTCTGTTTATCTTGAGAGCTATGTCCTTTGCCGTGCAGAAGCTCTGGAGTTTGATGCAGTCCCATTTGTCCAACCTTTCTTTGATTTGTAGCCTTTCTGGGTCTTTGTTAAGGAAGTTCTGTCCTGTGCCAAGGAGCCCAAGTGTTTCTCCTACTCCTTCCTTTAGTGTTTTCAGGGTGCCTGTTTTGATTTCAAGGTCTTTAATCCATTTGGAATTGATTTTGGTGCAGGGTGATATATAAGGATCTAGTTTTAGTTTGTTGCATGTGTTGAGCCAGTTTTGCCAGCACCACTTGTTAAAGAGGCTATCTTTCTTCCATACTATTGTTTTAGCTCCTTTATCAAAGATTAAGTAGGCGTAGTTCTGCCTACAGTTTTTGTCTTTGCCTTTTTATCTTTTTTTAAAGTTCAATTTTATTGTCAAGGTGATGGACAGAGTGGTTACACTTACATACATAAGGTAGTGAGGCCATTTCTTGTCATACTTGTTACCCCTTGCCTTTTTGTCTTATTTCATGATGGCTTGTCATTGTGTGTGTATGTACATACATGTGTGTACATGTATGCATATGTGTGTGCATGTGTGCCTATGTATGTACATTTTGCCTGGGCTATAGGAGTGCTTGCTAGGCAAGCACTCTACCTCTGAGTTACATCCCCAGCTCTTGTGGTGTTTCTTAAAGTATAAAAGTTATTTTTTAATTTAAAAATAAATTTCATTTATTTTTTTCTAGAATTTTTTTTGCCAGTCTTGGACCTTGGACTCAGGGCCTGAGCACTGTCCCTGGCTTCTTTTTGCTCAAGGCTAGCACTCTGCCACTTGAGCCACAGCGCCACTTCTGGCTTTTTCTGTTTATGTGATGCTGAGGAATCGAACCCAGGGCTTAATGTGTATGAGGCAAGCGCTCTACCACTAAGCCACCTTCCTAGACCGTGATTCCATTCTGATGGCACTGTGGAAAGGACAGAACCAGAGGGACAGAAAGCAGATCTGATGTAAGAGACTGAATAAGGGGTGGTTACAAAGGTCAATAAAGAAACTTGGGGGGGCTGATGGAATTCTCCTATGCCCTGAGTGTGATGGTTGTCTTACAAGTAGATGCACTTTTCAAAACTCATAGAACTGTACCTGAAAATGAGTGAGTTTATTAGACCTTAGTAAGTACTAGGGGAATCATATATTGGGAATCCAGCTTTTTTTTTTTTTTCCGGTCATAGGGGTTGAACTCAGGCCTTGGGCATTGCCCCTGAGCTTTTTTGCTCAAGGCTAGAACTCTACCAGTTTGAGCCACAGTGCCACTTCCGGTTTCCTGGTAGTTAATTGGAGATAAAAGTCTCATGGACTTTACTGCCTGGGCTGGCCTCAAACCGTGATCCTCACGTCTCAGCCTCCTGCATAGCTAGAATTACAAGTGTGAGCCACCAGAGTCCTGCTTCTAGCATTTTTCCCCCACTATCACCACAGCTATCCTGAGCGAGGAGCCACCACGCTAGAGAATTCCTATTGTGATGATATCTTCAGTGGTCTCTGTCCAGAGAGGTCAGTAGAAAACAAAAAGCAAGTTGGGTTACTGCTTTGTTCCCAACTCTCCAGATGTTTCTCTTCTCTTGAGCTCATGTGAAACAGCCTCCTATTACTTGTCTGGTGTGATCTCCCCAAATGCTTTCCATTCTCCCCTTTCCCTACCTGTCATTATGATAGCCTCCCTCTCCCTGCGACCAGTTACCATCATTGCTGCCAAGATTCTCGGTGCCATGGTCCTCAACCCCTTCTGATTCTCTCTACCTTACTTTTCCTTTATTCCACTCCTTACCCCGCAGACCCTACTCTAGCCTCATGGCCTACTTGCTCTTCCTGACACCCCGCTCAGTGTCTTCTTGACATGGTCTTCCTGGAAAGTGCGTCTCCTGGAAAGTGTGATTCCTTCATCTATTTCAGGTCTTTGCTCAAATAAGCATTTTTTTTCAGTCCTGGGGCTTGAACTCAGGGCCTGAGCACTGTCCCTGGCTTCTTTTTGCTCAAGGCTAGCACTCTACCACTTGAGCCACAGCGCCACTTCCGGCCTTTTCTATTATTGTGGTGCTGAGGAATCGAACCCAGGGCTTTATGTATACGAGGCAAACACTCTTACCACTAGGCCATATTCCCAGTCCTCAAATAAGCATTTTTCAAAGTAAGGTCTTCCTCAGTGCCTCATTCACAATTAGAACTTCCTGCCTCCACCTCTACTTGCTATCCTCTCTCATTTTCTTTTTCTCACAGTTCCATGCAGCATAACCCTGTGTTTTGTTTCTTTTGTGATTCCTCCTCATATCCATGATGATAGAAGTTGATGTTTTATTTTACTGTACCTCACCAGTGACTAGGACATTACTATTTTGCCTGTCAACTAAGAAATACTCAGTTAAATTGTGTAACTGGGAGAAGCCAGGTAAGCAGAATCCTAAGAACTAGTAGTAATTGTAATCTTCGATACTGGTATCCTCACTGCCCTAGAATTTCACTTAATTTCTTTTCCCACTCACAGTCTTGGACAGTGTGGAAGTCTATGTTTGTGGGTGCAGTGTTTGAGAGATTGGCTCTCCATCCTGTCTTTCCTTTCTGTTTAGTTGCCACCTGGGTTTGCTATATTAACAGATGCCTTCTCTCCAATTTCTCTTTAGAAGCAGATGTTCCAAGAGAGGAGTAGCCGGATGCTACAGGCCTTATCCCCAAAGCAGAGCCCTGTGAGCAGCCCAACCAGGAGCCGGTCCCCTTCACGTTCCCCATCCCCTACCTTCTCATGGCTCCCAAACAAAACATCCCCTCCTTCCTCACCCAAAGCAGCCTCAGCCTCCATCAGTAGCATGAGTGAGGGAGATGAGGATGAGAAGTAAAGGAGGGAGGCTGGCAAGCAAGAAGCATACCACACAGGAAGGGGAGGAGGGAGTTCTGAGGATGCCTGAGTGGTGTTTGAAGTAGAAGAGTCACTGGAGCTGCAGCTCAGCAGGGAGACCCTGAGCTCTCATACAGGAAGATGTCAGTTGGGACCCAGGTCTTCCTCATTCTCCACACAGCTCACCATGGGCTCAGCATGGAGGTTTCCAGCCAGACAACCTGCACCAACCTTCTTAGCATCATCTAGAGTCACCCCACTTTAACCTTGCTGAAGAAAGGGGTGGAACACCCTAGCAACACTTGCACTCTCTGGGGTGACTTCTGCTTTGGTTTGTACACCCATCCTCATCAAAGAAACCACTTGTGGAAATTGGCTGTTCCCTCAACCTGCTACTTCCAGCTCTCTAAGGGCCCTGCACGTTGCTTCCTACCACCCGAGCTCTGCCAAATGAAATTCACTTCCATCCAATGTGGCAAAGAAATCTCAAACATAGTCACGTTTAAAGACAAATTCCATCCTTCTCAGTTCAGCCACCCAAACCTGTTGTTGCAATGGATCATCTCTCTCTAGTTCCAGGGCTATGGCTCAGTGACAAAGCTTCACTTTGGACTAGATATAAAAAGATGATCTAATATGAACTGTAACATCTCATTCAAAGGAGAACTTTTTTTTTCCAAGATGAACTTCACCTACAGCCTAACATGCTCTTGGCTGTACCTTCTCATCATTGGTGTGACTTCGTCGCTTTCCAGAAATTACCTTCATTGGTGGGAACTGCTACAAGGAAAACCATTTTGTCTTTAACAAACCAACCAACCCAGGATTTTGCTTTGCTTTGACACCAAGTGTGGCATATGACAAATGTCTGAAGCTTCTCCTTCAAGGATGCTATTATGGAATGGCTCTTTCCATTTCTGACCAGTCTGTTTCATAGACCTTGAGTAACAGTTTGATGTACCAAACATAGCATAAAGATAGGGGGTGCTACCTGCACGTATCTGTTCTATGTATGCTCCAAATATACTACCCTAAGGTGAATACCATATGCAATATGAATATATGGTGGAGACATTTTTCTGTATACTTCTCTCCTGCTCTCCACTGTAGTGTCCTGCTGAAACCCTGTATGTAAAGAATCCGCTGGTCCTCTTATGACTTGGACATTTTGTCAAAAGCTCATTTTAGATTTCTGTAGGAGTGTTTTGTCCCAACCAGAAAATGACTGTTGTTCTCATGGCCCTCCACAACATTTTTCTGGAGTGAAGAGAGGCTCTGGATAGCTTTGCAAGGAACTGTAGATTTAGTTCTTTGAACGGTTTAGGTAGTAGTGTGGTTTTTTTGCTTCTTTGTTTCTGGCCTTAAGTTTGCTGATGGGATGAAGACCCTAAGCTTCCCACAGAAACTGCCTGACGTTACAGCTCCCTCAGTGTGTACAGGGGATGAGCAGGCCCAGTCAAGATTGAGACTCTTGGGTAGAAGGAGCTATTGCCTGGTTATCCTGCTATGTCAGACAGAGCTAGGGCCTGACAGAGCAGAGGCCTCACCCAGAAACTTGTGGAAAGAGCTCATGACCTCTTATAACAGAAGCATCCCTTTTCAGAGGCCTTGGGAACAAGTTTTCTGGGGACAACCAATGAAGGAAAGTGGTATGTCTTGTCTTTCCTCTTTGTGTTGAAGTCTACCTCCCTTCCCACCTGGAAATGAGTAGTATTTGTTGGAAAGCAAGACTATGGGATAAAACTGGCTTGGAATCCCTTTGTTCAAGGTTCTTTCCCCAGAGCTCTGTAAAGCACTCCTGCAGGACAGATGACTGGCAGGAACATGGCCTGTGAGAAGAAAGTTCTTTCAAGACTCTCCAGAGAGAGGCAAGGGCTCCATTCTTCACCTTGCTTCCTTGTCCTCTTCTGTCCACAGGCTGTGCATGTTCACCTGATTGGTACTTGTGACAGTGAAAGAAGACCAGGTAGCCAAGGGGAAGTAGTAAGAAAAAAAGAAGCTCCCGATGAGAGGATAGGTAGTGAAAGACAACAATCTTCTTTAAGCCATTTTAGGACCTCATTTTATACATGACAGTCTCTCCCGGGGAGGTCTTTGCATGC
The DNA here is from genome assembly GCF_023159225.1 of Perognathus longimembris pacificus. Classification (NCBI taxonomy): domain Eukaryota; kingdom Metazoa; phylum Chordata; class Mammalia; order Rodentia; family Heteromyidae; genus Perognathus; species Perognathus longimembris. The sequence continues at coordinate 98,136,409 of NC_063188.1, forward strand.
TCTGACTCCATAGCCCAGTGCAGGTGGATCCATTTTCCCCCAAGTCCTGCTCTGGGGCAAATAGTATGGGGTTGACGTATCTGACTGACTTTAAATTTGCAAGCCTTACACACCATACTGACAGGTGCCACATCACATGACTCAGATTGTGCCACCATAGCTGCCAATTATGGGAAATGACCAGCAATGGGAATGTTCAGGGATGAGCTAATGCAACCCCTAAGTGGGTTCAAAATCTCATCCTCCTAACCTCCACCTCTCCACCTTCACACGGCCCTAAGTCTATTGAGAAGATTCTGTAATCCAACTTTTGATTGTTCTTGGTTGCCTCTCGGTCTCTCTGGGCCTTTTCCTTACACACAGTAAGAGCTGTGGTCACACTTTGTTTGTGCCACCCAGTCAACTGTCATGGCCAAGAGTGAATTAAGGCTACAATAAGAATGCGTACAGGGCTGGGGATATGGCCTAGTGGCAAGAGAGCTTGCCTCGTATACATGAGGCCCTGGGTTCGATTCCCCAGCACCACATATACAGAAAATGGCCAGAAGTGGTGCTGTGGCTCAAGTGGCAGAGTGCTAGCCTTGAGCAAAAGGAAGCCAGGGACAATACTCAGGCCCTGAGTCCAAGGCCCAGGACTGGCAAAAAAAAAAAAAAAAGAATGCGTACAGATGGCTGGGAAGATGGCCTAGTGGTAAAGTGCTCATCTCGTATGTATACATAAAAAACCCTAGGTTCGATTCCTCAGCACCACATATATAGAAAAAGCCAGAAGTGGTGCTGTGGCTCAAATGGCAGAGTGCTAGCCTTGAGCAAAAAGAAGCCAGGGACAGTGCTCAGGCCCTGAGTTCAAGCCCCAGGACTGGCAAAAAAACCACAAAAACGAAACAAAATGCATACAGAGCTGGGCCCAGGTGGCACATGTCTGTAATCCTAGCTACTCGGGGGGTTAAGGTCTGAGGACTGTGGTTCAAAGCCAGCCCTGGCAGGAAAGTCTGTGAGATTCTTATCTCCAATAAACCACCAGAAAACCTAGAGTGGAGCTATGGCTCAAAGTGGTAGAGTGCTAGCCTCCAGTGTAAGAGCTCAGGGACAGTGCCCAGGCCCTAATTTCAAGGCCTATTACGGACACCCCCCTCCCCAGGAATGCATACAGTAAGCATGCCATAAGCGAGAGAGGTAATGGGCAATGACAAAAGGTAGGGGAAGAGATTCTTTCTACTCTCTCAAGGGAAAGAAGCCACAGGCTGAGGACAGTGACTCAGGGCTGTGAAGGGACAGTGACCGAGACGAGAGGAAATGGCAGTGACATGGGGTGGGAGCTTGAGGGTAAGTATTTTCCTTTCTGTTTCCAGGGTTAACCTGGCCCCTAACAGATGAAAGAGGAGGGATTCCTGTCTAGTATCACTTAGGTTAGCCGAAACCCACGCAGCAGGTAGGTCTTTGCTTCTGGGCATGCTTCTTGGAGAACTCCCAGAGTCTCCCAAGGGGACTCTGAAACCAAATGTTGACCTCCTCCTGCAGCTCCACAACAGACATGGCCTTGTAATGCAATAATCACATGGAATGGCCCCTTTGTGGTAAGCAACTGCTGTGTGCCAGGACCTTCAAAAGGCAAAGGCAGGGGCTGGGAATGTGGCTTAGCGGTAGAGTGCTTGCCTAGCACGCATGAAGCCCTGGGTTCCATTCCTCAGCACCACATAAACTGAAGTTCCAGACAAAAGTACCAGAAGTGGCGCTGTGGCTCAAGTGGTAGAGTGCGGGCCTTGAGCACAAAGCAGCTCAGGGACAGTGCTCAGGCCCTGAGTTCAAGCCCCAGGACTGGCCAAAAAAAAAAAAGGCAAAGGCAAGCCAACCCCCAGGAAGAGCAAGCCTAGCTCTGGCCTGCTTTGGATGCAAGACACACAGCTGTGGGAGATCAGTCTTCCTTTCTGCCTTGCTCTATGCACACTGTGTGAGCCCAGCCTTGGGAGTGGGAGGGGATGAAGAACACAGGCTTATTTTCTGTCCATCCCCAAGGACTTCCTTTAGGACCCCAGTCACACGTAAAAGAAAGGTGAGATGGCATGAGTGTCCCAGCTGAATCTAACAGAATCTAACATGCTCCTCAGGCATCCTCTCAGCACAGTCCTGACTGATTTCCATGAGAGAGAGAGAGAGAGAGAGAGAGAGAGAGAGAGAGAGAGAGAGAGAGAGAGAGAGAGAGAGAGAGAGAGAGAGAGAGCGAGAGAGAGAGAGAGAGAGAGAGAGAGTGTTCATGAGGCATTTTCAACTTCTCTTTAGACTCCTCCTTAGTTTTATTTGTTGTGTCACTGCAATCTGTCTGGGGACAAAGCCATAAGAAGAGCATACATGCTTGAGACTGTTGTACATATAAAACAAGATGATGGTGATTTGTCTGGGTTAAAGCACGACCTTATGCCCAAGCATTTGTTCTGGTGCTGAATAACGCAAACTACTGGAATCAGCCCCTCTCCCTCTCTGCACACTCCCTCTCCCTCAGTCCTGCTCCCACACAGAACATGGCATTCCCAACTGGTTTATAAATAAAGGGATGCACAACTGCACTTGTGCTTGTGTTTCTGAAGTGTGTCGCTGTCTGTTTCTATGTAGGAGCCCTAGTTCAATGCAGGAAAATATGGGCATTGTGGCAACTGTCCCAGCCCATTGACTGGCTCTAGCTGTGGCTCCAGGAAGATCTGAATCTTCACTTTGCTGAATGGCGTCATGCCATGGAGTTGCCAAATGACCTGTATCTTGACTTACAACATAAGTTGTTGTTGGCTCACCCCTGTAATCCTAGCTTCACAAGAGGTTTGAAGCCAGCCTGGGCAATCTGTAAGACTCCATCTCCAAAATAATCAGCAAAAAAAAAAAAGCAAGGCTGGGATGTGTGAGGCTCAAGTGGCAGAGCACTAGCTGTGAGCAGGAAAATCCAGCAACCATAAAGTCCCAAGATCAAGCCCTGGTACCAGCAAAAAGGGTAAGTTTAGGAACAGACCCACCTACAGGGGTAATCACATAGTGATTTTGGTCAGGGCTCTGAATTGTAGGACTCCTCACCTATTTGACTTGCAACCTTGGGCCAAACCACTTCACTTCTCTGGCCTCAATGTGTGCTTCTGTAAAATGGGGAGGTTGGAGGAAATAGGTCCCGTTTGCTTATGGAGGTCTCTGGACTTATGAAAGAGCCTGTATTGTTCCCTAAGTTTTGCCCAGCTACCATGTTGTCAGTAAGTAACTAGGACAAAAAGGGTTACTTCTCTGTTCTGGGACCTCCACAACTAGCAGCACAAGTGAGCATATTCCCCTACTTGGAGCATTGACATAAAAGCTCTTGGGTCCCACTGATCTGTCTTGTCACTTGATGGAATGCTTCTCAAATATTCCTAGGCTTTGGGAAGTAGCCATTCCAACTGCCTTTCCATCTTTGGGAAAAAGCCACTGCAATCAGGTGCAGACAGACAGATGGAGGTAGTGGTGCTAAATCAGGAGGGCAAATGTCAACAATGAGGGCAGATGTTATGTTCTGGGCACTGTGCACTCCTCCACCCCCACTGAACTTAGGAACTTCCATTAACTCCATCTGGAGAGGGTTGGTGCTTTGAAATGACTGCAGCGGTAACATTAGCCTGAGCTCTAAAATACACAAAGCCAGGGCTGTAGTCAGTAAGGGAAGAAGTTTTAAAAATAGAACGCCTATTATTCATAGACTGTACTGAAGCTTTGCCACATAGATCAAACACATTTTTAGCAGGCTGTATTTAAAGCAAGAGTTATTGGTTTCCTCTTGACTTCAATGATACCTTAGATATGTGGAGGGAAAACAGTAAATTCTACAGTGTGATAAAACTCATATTTAAGAACCTTGAGAATTGATCCCAAGTGAATTAGCCTTTGGTAATAAACAAAATTCCTGAGGAAAAGGTACACTATTAAAATTTTTTACACACACGCACACAGAGACATCTGTGTTGGAGTCCTCATTGGCTATTCCATTTGAATATGTAAGAGACTGCTCTATGTATTCAGCAGGATCTGTTAGGCGAGACTCTTATAGAGATGCTTTTCAGACAGAGTGTGACATTTCGTGCCCATCAAAGTATACCCAGTGATCCAATTCTTTAAGTATCAAGTATGTGATGGTGCATTCCTGTAATCTCAGCATTTAGAATGTTGAGGAAGAAGGATCACAAGTTCAAATGTGGCCCAATTGTTCCCTACAATCAAATATCTCTTTTTCACTTTATACTCTTGCTTTGTTGGGGTTGGAGAGAAGGGTTTAGTCTGTACGTTTACTGGACTCTGAGCAAGAGTTCTATTGAAAGGGATTAGATACAACAAAAATATTTGATAATGTACCCTCTCATTAAAAAATTAATGAGAATCAGGCCAGGTGCCAGTGGCTCACCTCTGTAATCCTAGCTACTCAGAAGGCTGAGATCTGAGGAGCATGGTTCAAAACCAGCAGTGAAGGAAAGTCTATGAGACTCTTATCTCCAATATACTACCAAAAGAACCAGAAGTGGAGCCTTGAGCACAAAAGCACCTGAATTCAAGCCCCAGGACTGGCACAAAAAAGAACTAATGAATCTATATTTGAAACAGTATGGAATATTTGATCTTTTCCACAGGGACCCTTTTTAATTTATAGCACTTGCAAATAACTTTAACATCTTCAAGCAACGAATCATGCCCCACTACACAGCTTGAGAAGACAACACATCTTTCTTACTTGTTTAGTAGTAGCTATCCAGGGGATAAGATGTTGATGAGATGCCATTCACTACCTTGATCACAAATCCACACTAACACAACCAAGTCATTGATTCCTTTCCTCTTATCTAGTAACTGGAGATGAATGAGAAGAGATGAGAAAAGTTGAAAAGGTATGTCGTTTTCCATTGCTGAAGCAAATTATGACAAATTGAGTGGGTTATGACTATACAGCTTTATTATTTTATAGTCCTAGAGGTCAGAAGTCCAAAATGGAGTGTCTTGGGCTAAAGCAGGAAACAGGCACTATTGTCAGGTAACAGCAGTACCTTCCTGGAGGCTCCAAGAAAGCCCCTGTGAAAGAGATTCCTCTTCTTATATGTGTGTGCTGGTCCTGAAGCTTGAACTCAAGGCCTAGGTGCTGTTTCTAAGTTTGTTTGCTCAAGGTTAGCACTCTACCACTTGAGCCATAGCTTTACTTCTGGCTTTTTTTTTGTATGTGCAATTAATCAGAGATCAGAGTCCCATGGACTTTCCTGCCTGGGCTGGCTTTGAACTACAATCCTCAGATCTCAGCCACCTGAGTAGATAGGATTACAGGTGTGAACTACTGGTGCTGGATTTTAGATTCCTCTTACTTAACTGTGACTAGTGATAACCTGGCGTTTCCTTGGCTCCTGGTTCTCTAACATCTGCAAGGCCAGCAGTGACTGACCAAGTCTTTCTCATGTGGCGTTATCCTGGCACTCATCCTTTTGACTACCTCGCCCACTAACAAGTAGGGTCACATTGGGCCCACCAGATAATCCAGAAAAATCTACTTACTTTAAGGTCATCTACAATTGTAACAGCAACCTTAATTACCTCTTTTGATACAACCTATTCCCACGTTGTGAGGAGTAGGAGGTGGCTTTCTTTTGAGAAGTCATTCTTCTCCAAGCAGCTTCTTCTTTTTATTTTTTTTTTATTTTTGCCAGTCCTGGGCCTTGAACTCAGGGCCTGAGCACTGTCCCTGAGCTTCTTTTGCTCAAGGCTAGCACTCTACCACTTGAGCCACAGCACCACTTCTGGCTTTTTCTATATATGTGGTGTTGAGGAATCGAACCCAGGGCTTCATGTATGCGAGGCAAGCACTCTACCACTAGGCCATAGAAGTCATTCTTCTAGCATGATCATCTTTGGGGAAGGTTGTGGGGGGGGGTAAGAGGAGGAGGCATGGGCTATGTAGCCCAATCAATCTACCCTGGAACAAACATGATCTTTTTGCATCTCAGCTCCTGGGAGCTGGGGCGACCCAATGAAACTTTGCATCTTTTCCTAGGTCAAGATTTCAGAAATAGTTTCTTCTTTTTAATTATTTCCATTTAACATTTGATTCGTTAACAGCTGATAAGGATGACCTTGCTTAAGTATCTCAAGTTGTGACACACACTCACAAGAGAGGCATGGAAGAGATAGAATGGGAGATGGCTCACTTAAATAAGCATGCTAGCTGGTACATGAGGAGAGGAAGGGATGAATCCTCAATTCCTAGCCTTGAGCAAAAGAAGCCCAGGAACAATGCCCAGTCCCAAGATTGGCAAGAAAGAAAAAAGAATTCTGATTCTACCAAATAGAAACTTTTTGCTTACTTAAAAAATTATCTTTAGGTATACAAAGGGGTTTCAACTCAACTAATCAGTTTATACATACAATGCATCTTGACCAATGTTACCCCTTCTGTCATCGTCTCCCATCTCTCTCAACCTCCCTGTCCCCTCAAGTTACATACATGCTTCCATTCAAAACAGAATTTTACTGTGATCTAACTTTCTAATTTTACTAATCTCATTGGAGTGGCATGCTCTAACTTTCTAGAATGCAAAGATTTCCAATTCAAAATCGGTTTTAATAAAGATTTTTGATTTGAAACGACTCTGAAGATGCTGAAGAGGAGAGAGGAGAGGATAATTTTCTCTCATATCCAAACCCATGGCTAGCAGCTAGGCTGCAGATAAGCTACCAACATCATTGTTGATCACCTCTACTTTCAGGACTTGACTTATAGGCCTGGGGCACCCCAGGGAATAGCTTAAACTGTTTTATAGATGGAATGGTCTTTCTCGATCTTACCCTCAATTTCGCCTAGAATGTCTAACAGCCCCCTACTCTGAATAATAGGGCTTTTATTTCCTCTTATAACCTATTTCCCCATTACCACTTGTAACCCTAGAAGAGATTTTTTTTTGGCATGGGAAAATCCAATGCAATTACTATGGTTAAGGTAACAGTAATTATCTCTAACTTTAGAAATAATTACACAATTATATGAAGCTGTTAGAAAGATCTGTCAAAAGCTTCTGCCTCCATCACTGTTATTGAAATTATTAACGTGTTTATTTTGTTTGAGAACTGGCAAATTCTGTTTGGACAAAAATGCCAGTGAGAAGTATTAGCCTAGCTTAGGGTTTCACATACAGAAGGAAACAGCAGGGCTGTGTAGTTGCCCTAATTTAAACTGACAAGGCCTTTTCTCCTTTGAAAATCTTTTTCTATCAGCTGTTAAAGTGAACATCAGAAATGTTCACAGGGTCCTAGGCCTGCTTTGTGCGCAGGAAATAAGCTTGCTGTGGCCACTGTTCTAGCTATTGTTTTTTCTTTTTTCTTCTCTTTCTGTCTCTCGCTCTTTTTTGTGCCAGGGCCTAAGTGCTGTCCCTAAGCTTTTTTTGCTCAAACTTAGCTCTCTACCACTTGAACCACAGCTCCACTTCTGGCTTTTTAGTAGTTCGTTGGAGAGAAGAGTCTCACAGACTTTCTTGTCTGGGCTAGCTTTGAACAGTGCTCCTCAAATCGCAGCCTCCTGAACAGCTAGGATTATAGGCGTGAGCCACCAGTGCCAAGCTATTATAGTTCTTTTTTAAATTTTATTGTAAAGGTGATGTACAGAGGGGTTAAATTTACATGTCAGGTAATGAGTACATTTCTTTTTGAACAGTGTCAACCGTCCCTTATTTCCTCCATTTTCCCTCTCCCAGGCTCCATCATCCTCAGGTTGTGTAGCTCATTTAAAACATAATGTCTAGTGAGGGTCACTGCGGAATTGGCTCGCCTGTTGTCTCACCAGTTCTGTGCTTCCCCTTCTCCTCAAATCAGATAAATTTATATACATGACAGAGGGCACAGAAATCAAAACCAGTGATAAAAGGGATTGAGTTGAAGGAAAACAATAATTGCAAACAGTACAAAGAAAACCCTCTTGTTTCCATTTCTTGGAGTTCATTTTGATAAATATTGTTTTGTATGATTATATGCACATAACTATTGATTCCTTGTGATCCTCTCCTAAGAATATCTGTTATAGTTCTTAAATTCAATTCTAAAACTTAGACTTTATCTATTTATTTATTTATTTATTTATTTATTTATTTATTTATTTTTGCCAGTCCTTAGCCTTGGACTCAGGGCCTGAGCACTGTCCCTGGCTTCTCTTTGCCACTTGAGCCACAGTGCCACTTCTGGCCGTTTTCTATATATGTGGTGCTGGGGAATCGAACCCAGGGCTTCATGTATATGAGGCAAGCACTCTTGCCACTAGGTCATATTCTCAGCCCCAACTTAGACTTTATCAATGGTTTCCAACCCTGTCATTGTAATGGGGTCCCCCCAAGGGAGAGGACCACAATGTAATGGGGTCCGAGGTGGGGAATCCTCCATTCCTCCAAGAGTCCACCACTCAGAGACAGTCTCAAGTAAAAAGATGGATTTATTGGGGAAGTAAAATGTATACTGACCAGCCAAGGTCACGACCCAGACTCGAGAGCTGGGACTGCGCGCCCCGGGCCACGCTCCGGGTCGGGTTTTAAAGGCAAACACCACATGGTCAAGCCTGCCACACACAGGTCGCCAATGAAGTTACAACACTTACAGAGCATGCCAGGTCACACGCAGGTGGCCAATGGAGTTACAATCTGTCTCATAGCAACTGTTTGAACCAACCTATCATTTTAGTTAGACTTGGTGCGCGGATTTGGTGGGGCTCAAGTGATGCAGGCGGACACGCCTACCCAGGGGAAGGCACAGGTTTAATCTTGAACATTCCACTACTCAGGTGGTCAAGCACTTTACACAATCTTATCAGAGCCAAGGGGAGCTTCCCTGGATCGGGCCGGGGAGATCTTAGTGAAGATGGAGTCAGCTTCTGCTCTCTTTCATTTGAGTTGGAGTCAATCTGACACCCCTCAACAGCCAATGATGGCGCTGGCCAGATCTGACCTCCATATTACAGTCATATGTTAGCAGATCGCAAGGAATAAAAAAATACCTGCTAGAATCCCTCTGGTGGATTCCAGGTATGGATGGGGCTCTGAGATAAACACACAGAACCACATTGACACCCTCTGAGCTATTAATAATCTTTTAGCTCAGGGAACAAAATGAATCTGATAGTAGCTGAATCCAAAGAAGTGAATGACCAGTATATTGCTTGTGTAGCAGTGATGAGAACTGACTGGCCATGTGGCCACAACAATAAAAACAAAGTCTACAGATTGTTATTTTACCCAAAGGCAAATCATTATGTGAAAAGCACCATCCATAAGCAGAGGGCAGAAGATTTAATAGCAACATTTGAAAACGACAGTTACCACCATGCATCTAATCCACTCAACATTACAAATAGTCGTTTGATGTACATTGAAAAAAAAAAATAACAAAGGAGGAGGAATCAAGATGGCAGAATCCTGACAAAGATTAACAGAGAACCAGGGCCTTTAGCATGGAACTCCACTTCAAGAGGGAAAGGATATGTCCCGGCCATCCCACAGGACCATGCGGAGATAATCACAGACAGGAGAAGAAGGTTCATAAGGAGGTTTATTAGTGGGGCCATAGTTCCCACGGGAGAGGGAGCTACAAGGCATCTGCACCTTATCCAGGTGGCAGCTTCTCTGGGTCTAAAGGGGAAGTAGGTAGGTCTGAATGGTGACTGGGAGTGGCTCATTATAGCAGGGAGCATGGAGTTGAGGTATGAGTGGATCTGAGGGCTAACGGGAGGAGCTGAGGACCTGAGGGGGTGGGGAATGCTAACAAAGAGACTGCACCAAACAAACTAGAAATAATCAGAGTTGTTGCCCCAACCGAGATTCAAACAGAGAAACCAAAGCAGGCACCCAGTGCGGCTGCGTGGCAGCCACAGGCTCCAGCCAGAGAGCCATCCTGTGTTTTCTTTTTCCTCTCCTCCTTCCTTTCCCCACCTCGCTCCCCTCTGGCGACAACCTCACCAGCAAACAGCAACAACATACCTGGGATCCAGCAGCTGAATCTCAGAACTCGATAAGGCAGCCACAGCAGTGCCCCAGGAACACCATTTTCTGAGACAAAGCCACTCACAAGGTAACTACAAAAGTCCTGCGGGGGTCACGAGTCATGTGACAGCCACTTGGCGGGGACTCGTTTTTTAGCTCCAGTACGGTGGGGATACTACGGTGGCCAAGGAACCCCGGCGAGCAAGATTGATCCTGCGAGGGAAAGAGGTTCGTCATGGCCGATGACCTAAAACGATTCCTGTATAAGAAGTTACCAAGTGTTGAAGGAGTCCATGCTATTGATGTGTCAGATCGAGATGGAGTACCTGTTATCAAAGTGGCCAAAGATAATGCTCCCGAGGAGCATTCTGCTTCGGTTTCTTATCTACTTTTGCCCTTGCAACAGACTAAGGGAGCAAACTTGGAAGAATGAAAGCATTATCTGTTTAACTGTTATCATTAACTTTCAAAGAATAAAAGCATTATCTGTTACTATAACACCCACCAGGTAATTCAATTCAATCGGTTTACCTCTTGTGGTGAGTTTCATAGCCAGTAGCAATGCCCACACAGGACTAATTGTCAGCCTGGAAAAAGAACTCGCTCCATTGTTTGAAGAATTGATCAAATTTGGGGAAGTTTCTTAATCTGATGGTGGTTTGGGTGTATACCTTATTATAAAAACACAAGTCAATCTAGCAATCTTTAGATCACAATAACACTTTTCTTGAGATGTATGTAAGAAAGCCCTTTTCCACCTTACACTAAAGAATCAGCCTATAGGGGTACTTTATAGACAGATCAGGTATTACATTTGCTTTGTAAGGTCTTTTCTTATTTAGAGAGATATGGGGATAATGGGGGTGATGTGAAATGGTTCAGTTTGTCACAGCTCCCATGGAGTTAGTACAGTCACTATATACGGATGGGATCCTATTCCCTGGATCAGAATCAAAATGGTGCATTGATCCACTTGAGCCACTGAGCGCTCCCTATCATACAGGACTCCCCGGCTGCAAGCGTGCAGCAGACCCTCTTATTGTCAATAATATTGAGGACATATTTTTCTTCCATTGCATTTCATTTCTTTGCATTGAGTGTGAGGAAGATAAAATGGCTTAGTAACATTAATAAAATCAGTACAATCACTAACTTTATATATATATATATATATTACTTTGCAGTGTAGATATATCTCACTAATGAGTTCTTTTCAGAGGGTGCTTCTCTTTAATGAAAAGGAAAATTATAGCTTACTCTTTTCTTCCTACTTCGCTCTCTATAACCAATCAGTGTTTTAATGATTGTTCTTTATAGAATTTAAATATGACTTGTTACTGAATCCTGTTTTCATTATGTATATCAATATGATATACATAATCATTTTTCCACACATGTGTATAAATAAAATAGTATTTTTAAAAATACAAAAAAAAAGTCCTGCGGGGCCTCTAACCCTCTGGCTCTTCCTGAAAGTCTCCGTGGGTTCCTAATGCCAGGAGTGGACACAGTAGCATTAGACTGGACAGCCTAACCCTGGACTAGTCTTGGCAAGTCCCTTCATGCTGGAACAGACGCAGCAACACCTCTAACACCCAGAGTACTCTTGGCAGGGCCTCGAGCCCCAGGAACGGAACCTCTAGCACCTGTGAGAGGACACAGCGGGCCTCTAAAAGCCAATGAGTGCATTCATCCCCACGCTGCCAATGCCCCACCTGGGGTCTGCACCCAGCCTAGCCGCATGCGCATGCAAAAGAGGGCCACCACCAGCCACGCACAGCCCTGGGAGTCTGTGCCCAGCCAGGCCCAAAAGCTTGCTATTGCATTTCTGGGCCTGACACCCACCTGACAGAGGCATACAGAACTCCTGACAGACAGGATCCAAGAAGAAATACTTCTAGACACATTGTTGTGAAAGCTTTGAACTTAAATGCAGCAAAATTAAAGAGGGAACTTAATTACAAGGGAAAGGAGATTAGAATTACTACATAATGCTCCACACAAACTCTGACTGCGAGGAGAGCCTGGAGTGGTAAAATTCAAGCTAGGAATGACCATTGTCAACCTAAACTGGTATACCCAGCAAACCTAGTATTGACAATCAATGGAAGATCTAAAACATTCCATGACAAACAAATACTAAAGGAATTCATGAATACTAAACCAGCACTGCAAAACATAATAAAGGGAAGCATATTATCTGAAGGAGACAATCAAAATCCCAATGACATTCTTTACCAACATAGAGAAAACAATCCAAAAATTCATATGGAACAACAAAAGACCTCGAATAGCCAAAGCAATTCCAGGCCAAAACATAAAAATAAAAAAGCAGTGCTGGTGGTAGGTCTCACAATCCCAGACCTCAAGCTATATTATAGAGCTATAATAACCAAAACTTCTTGGTATTGGTACAGAAATAGACCCAAAGGCCAATAGAACTGACTAGAAGACACAGAAATAAAACCATACACTTACAGATATCTGATATTTGATAAGGAAACCAAAGATATATGGTAGAAAAAAGGATAGCCTCTTCAATAATTGGTGTTGGGAAAACAATATCCATATGCAGAAATCTAGAAGTGGATTCCTGTCTGTCACAATGCACTAATATCAACTCAACATAGATCAAAGACTTTAATGTCAGACCTGAAACTTTGAAATTACTCAAAAGGGAGTAGGAGAAACACTGGAACTCATAGGCATAGAAACTTTTTGAAGAGAGTCTCAGGGGTACAGCAGATAGGGGAGAGACTTGACATGTGGGATTACATCAAAAGAAAAAGTTTCTGCACAGCAAAGGATGTAATTACTAAACTAGAAAGACAACCAACAGACTGGGAGAAGATCTTTACTAGAAGTACATAAAAGAAAGGCCTAATACCTAAAATATACAAGGAGCTCAAGAACCTAACCCCTGCAAAGCTAATAAACCAATCCTTAAATGGGCAAAGGAGCTAAGAAGAGACTTCTCAGAGGAAGAGGTAAGATGGAAAAGAAAAATGTGAGGAAATATTCAACATCCCTGGCCATTATGGAAAAGCAAATCAAAACAACTTTGAGGGGGCTGGGAATATGACCTAATGGTAGAGTGCTTGCCTAGCATGCATGAAGCCCTGGGTTCAATTCCTCAGCACCACATAAACAGAAAAAGCCAGAAATGGCTCTGTGGCTCAAGTGGTAGAGTGCTAACCTTGAGCAAAAAGAAGCCAGGGACAGTGCTTAGGCCCTGAGTCCAAGCCCCAGGACTGGCAAAAAAGAAGAAAAAAGAGAAAACTTTGAGATTTCATCTCACTCCAGTTAGATTGGTCAACATTAAGAAATTGAACAACAAATGCTGGTGGAAAAGTGAAGGAAAAAGAACCCTATTGCACTGTTGGTGAGAATGTAAACTAGTTGAACCACTCTGGACAGCAGCTTGGAGGTTCCTCAAAAATCCAAACACAGGGCTGGGACTATGGCCTAGTGGTAGAGTGCTAGCCTCATATACATGAAGTCCTGGGTTCGATTCCTTAGCAGCACATACATAAGAGTGCTAGCCTTGAGCAAAAAGAAGCCAGGAACAGTGCTCAGGCCCTGAGTTCAAGCCCCACGACTGGCAAAAAAAAAAAAATCTAAACACAGATTTTCCCTACAACCATACCAGCCATACAAACTCCTGGACATCTTCCCAGAACATCACAGGCCAGGATACCAGCCAGGTGCCAGTGGCTCACACTTGTAATCCAAGCTACTCAGGGGGCTGAGATCTGAGGATCAAGGTTCAAAGCCTGCCTAGGCAGGAAAGTCTGTGAGAATCTTATCTCCAATTAACCACCAGAAAACTAGAAGTGGCGCTGTGGCTCAAGGTGGTAGAGAACTAGCATTGAGCAAAAAGAGCTCAGGGACAATGCCCAGGCCTGGAGTTCACGCCCCACAACTGACCAATCAAACAATCAATCAATCAATCAATAAATAAATAGAAATAAACAAAAATCAAGCCAGGATCCCATAGACACACATCTATATTCATTGCTGCACTATTCACAACTGTCAAGTTATGGAAACAACCCAGATGCCCTACAATAAAGTGGATCAAAGAATGTGGTCCCTATACACAATGGAACTTTACACAGCCATTTGAAAGATTATGTCATCTGCAGGGAAATGATGGACCTAGAATAGTGTCAAGTGAGGTAAGCCAAGTTAGAGAGACAAATGGCACGTGTTTTCTCTCATATGCAGAAGCTAGGTACATGAATTCTGCATAAATTATACAAGACTCTAGGTATTCATACACACAATGAGACCACAGGATGATACTCTTAGAGGAGGAATACAAAGGGGCAATGCTTATGTACAACTGATCATATAAAATAATATGGCCTAGTGGTAGAGTGCTTGCCTCACATGCATGAAGCCCTGGGTTCGATTCCTCAGCACCACATAAACAGAAAAAGCCAGAAGTGGTGCTGTGGCTCAAGTGGAGCAGTGCTAGCCTTGGGCAAAAAGAAGCCAGGGACAGTGCTTAGGCCCTGAGTTCATGCCCCAGGACTGGCAAATCTACTTCCTACCATGATTTAACTGTTCAGTTGGCTAGTGGCAGCCATGACAGATAGCACAGCCACAGATCATCTCAACAACTCTGAGTGCTAGTAGTGAATGGCTCCAGAAACCCTTCGCAGAGGGCAGCCCCTTCTTCATGATGCCTTATGATTAATTCATGTGATCAAAGTGTAAATCTATGTGCTATTATGACATGAACATCTGAAAACATTATCAGCAGATAATCACTTGGAAGCATGCATTATTAAGTCATTTGGGAAGGATTTTGTGAAGGACAAATAAAAACATACACGCTATTGTGCAATCCTCTGGAGCAGCTTTATGGAAGTCCTCAAAATTGACTTGGAGAGTGTCCGAGACTTGAAACTGTTGGTACTTACCTTTTAGATGCCAACCTAGGCCAGGAACACCAGCGAAACATCTGTTTAGCACAAATGAAGTCACTAATTTTGCATTTTGGGACAAAAAAATTTAATAACATGGTTTCCATGGATTTATTTACTTACTATTTACTTTCCCTCCTGTTCTGGGGCTTGAACGCTAGGCCTGGGCACTGTTCCTGAGCTTCTTTTGCTCAAGGCTAGCACTATATTAATTGAGCCACAGCACCACCTCTGGCTTTTTCTGAACAGTTTATTGGATATGTCTCACAGACTTTCCTGCACAGGCTGGCTTCCAACCATGACCCTCTAGATCTCAGCCTCCCAGCTAGAATTGCAGGCATGAGCCACTAATGCCTGAAAATGATGTGGTTTTTAATGTTAAATTTTAAAAGACATCCCCCCCCCCTTTACTACTAAATGTTCAGTAAAGAATGACACGTGGCTAAATAACATGGACTGCATTTTTTTTTTATTATTAGGGATGTATATCATTGCACTTTAGGGACACTGGTGTTGCTGAGTTTCCTAAAAGATATCATAGATCCAACGGTCCTTTATTTGAAAAATTCAAGTGGCAGGTCCCAAACATATAAAGTATTTCTCTGGGGCATTCGCTAAAATATTCTCACGCCTCAATCTCAGAAGTCTGACTCTATATAATCAGCATTTCAAGTAATTCTAGTGTAGGTGAACTATAACTGTGTCATCTCTTTGTCTAGGACAGTCTCAATTTACATCGGTTTGTAAGGCTTACAAGCAGAAGTATTTTTCTATGTTTGCATATAGCATAATTATTAGGTGTTCCTTTTCCCTACAGAAAATACCCAGGTGGGGCAATATAGCACATTGCCTTCTTTCCTCTATCCATGGACTATAGTTGGAAAAATACCACAATGACTGAACTCTAACACAGCTATTCTATTTTGTTCATAGTTGCTGCCAGAGTTGAGTTCAGTGTTCCCTGCTACATGGAATCCAAAAAGCTGATTTTTCCTTCAGTGGTTCCTAAGAATTTAGGGATCCCTGGGGCACTTGCAGCAACTTGCAAAGGTTCCTGCTGCTGTTGCTCATACATGCCATTTCAAAAATGGAGAGAACCCCTCTGGACAATATATTTTTTTTTTTGACCAGTCCTGGGCCTTGGACTCAGGGCCTGAGCACTGTCCCTGGCTTCTTTTTGCTCAAGGCTAGCACTTTGCCACTTGAGCCACAGCGCCACTTCTGGCCGTTTTCTGTATATGTGGTGCTGGGGAATCGAACCCAGGGCCTCATGTGTATGAGGTAGGCACTCTTGCCACTAGGCCATATCCCCAGCCCCTGTACAATAAATTTTTAAAAAAGAAAAAAAAAAACCCAAAACTGAGAGAAGATGAAGTGTATAGGTGACAGCGATGAGAATTCAGACACCACCACTCTGAAACTCTGTGAATAACAAGTACCATTTTATTGTTCTGGTTACTGGGGTACAGAATTGCCTGTGTGCTGCAGGACTAGGCGGGCTACGATGGAGACCACAGATTGCCCTCAACGGATGGGGACTATGATCTGAGCTACACGTCTCTGCTTTGGTTTCTCCAACACTCACAAGACACTTTTCTCCATGGAATGTGCAGTGACAAATGACCTCATCCATCGTCATTCCTTATCCATGCCAGTGTGTACCAGCCAGAGCACAGATCAGCACAGAACTTGCGGGTTAGGGAAGCTGGGTTTTATTCTATAAATCACAAGGTTGCTTGGGAACACTGAACCTGTGTGTACACTTATGACTAAGCTGACAGAGGCACAAAGTGAACCAGGTTGATTTTGCTTTTGTGGGTACAAATACTGTAAGGAATATTTATTTCATATGCAAGTTAGTGTTTTTGGTCATTAAATCAGTAATTGTTCCCAGTTAAGACAACACTTTCCTAAGTCAAAGAGCTATGAAGAAAACTGAGCAAAGCAAGAAACTTTTCATTGCAGTATTTTAGATATGCTCACAAAGGTTGATTTTATTCCACAATCACATTTTTAAAAAATCTAATCAAAGCATTTCTTAGGCATTCACAGGTTGTGTTCTAAATCTGGGAACGATTTCAATTTCTAGTACTTGTATACTTTTGTGTGTGTGTGTGTGTGTGTGTGTGTGAACTTAAGAGCAACAGATGGTGTGTATAAACTCTAGGCATCAATTACAACCTCAAGTGATTTTAACCACCACCAATTCTGCTGAGATCAGAGTTCACTAGAACACTAAAGCAGTATGTCCCAGTGTTCTGTGGGTCCTGTTGTCCAGGACTGACTCAAGCCCGACTCCAACTTCTCCCCAGAGTGGAACATTCAATTCTACTGCAGTGCAGCACGAGAACAGAATGGAAATGGAAGAGGCAACAGAATTCTTTCTGCAACACTGAATGCAATCTATGACCTTTTCTTTTTGTGGTCTTGGGGATGGAACCCAGGGCCTCACACATGCTAGTGAAGTGCCTGTCACTGAGCTACGTCTCCAGCCACCCCAATGCAAATCACTGTACTTTATTACTTATAGATAAACCCTGCTTTGGCTGTCCATTCAAGAGTCAAGATACATTGAAGTTTATAGTTTTACAAAATTTTAAGTATATGTATAACATATTGTACTCTAACAGGAAAATTTCAAGGTGAAAGGCAAGAGACCCAGGGACTTTCTGTGATGTTTTCCCCAGGAAAAACTACCCAGGCATCCAGGGGCAAAATAAAATGAGCAGGTACTGGCCCTTTTTTTTTTGCCAGTCCTGGGGCTTGAACTCAGGGCCTGAGCACTGTCCCTGGCTTCTTTTTGCTCAAGGCTAGCACTCTACCACTTGAGTGACAGTGCCACTTCCAGCCTTTTCTGTTTATGTGGTACTGAGGAATCGAACCCAGGGCTTCATGCATGCAAGGCAAGCACTCTACTGCTAAGCCACATTCCCAGCCCCAGTATAGGGCCTTTTACTTTCTATGCTAATCACAAGAGCTGAAGGGAAATTTTCCTCTCTCCCCCGAGAGTCAACCTGGTTCCTCAGAGGCAGGCAGCCTCAAGTCTTTTCAGATCCCTGCAGTTATAGGCTTTAGCTACAAATATTCTACAACATTCTCATTGAGCATGTGGGATACTATCCTCAGACCTTTTAAAGATGACAGCATAAGCCAGTTTCAACTAGGAATATGTTGTACATTTGAAAGCTCAGATTGATGCTTCTCACTTCTAGCAATTCAAAGGACAAAAAAACGGAATTTATGAGAAAAAATGCTATGATTTAAACAATATAATATTTTCTTCCTGAATTCTCACACCCCTTTTGTGATGTGCCATTCAGTGTAGTTAAGTGGTGAACAGCATCAATTTCCAATCAAGATTTAACTTTTGAAATTTCCTTGTCAATGCCTAGTGTACATGAACAGCCAAAGCAGGGTAAGAGTTAGATGGTAAAGATTCCTTTTGCTTTCTCAAAAAGAATCTGAAGGCAAAAATATTTTAAACATGAAGTAGTGCTGTTATTAATATGCACTCCATTGGAAGTTTGCCATTTTCAATCAACTTGGAAGGCAAAGATGAGTTGGAGAGCAGTTAAACCAATCCTGCATGACAGAGTTACACATTACTTTGTTAACTGAAGGGAAAAATATCTTTTAATCCATATATGATCTTTAACATTTGCGCGAAAGTCATCTAGCGTATTTAGTAAGCCATTTTTAGATTAAGAGAAGTTAAAATTACTTAATGGAAAGCTCTTCTAAATGAACATTTATTATCCCCAAAGGAGAAAAATTCCAATGGAAAATAGTGTTCTTATGAAAAAAAAAATAGGAAACAAATTACGAAACAAAATGAAAAGCGTTTTTTTCCATGAAAACTTCCCATAAAGTGACCCGGATGTGCCTTCTCTAGGAAGGAAATTTGGCTGTCATTTGTCATGAAAAGGGCAAGAGTCAGTTGTTTGGTAATCTCATGTTCCTGAGATGACAGTAATTTTTGAAACACTAGCTTGAAGTTTAGTCAAGAACTACCAAACTGAATACAATACAATGCAGTTCTACAGATTTTCATGGAATTCTTATGAAAGATTGGCTATTCCCTGAGACAGGAAAGGGTAGTGAAAATTTAATAAGTCTTTGGGTATAAAAAATATACATATAAAATCAATGGGATCTCTGTCTTTACTCCTCCCTTTAAAGAAACTACTAAAATAAAAAGATTTATCATTGTAGTCTAAATTCTGTTTTATCTTTCTTAATATTTCTTTCTTTTAAGTGAACATTCATTGCAGCGCCTCCATGGACTGATACTTCTCTTAAAACCATCTTTTGTATAGAAATAAAATACAGTTCTTATAATTAACACAAACCTGGTAGAATCCTAAAAGAATTAGAATGTAACTGGAAGCCTTCATTTCTTAGAAACAATAATAGGAAAAGTTGAGCAAACTTGACAGAATCCTGGAATTATTAGAACTTTTAAAGAATGCAAGTATAATTCTGTACTTTTGGAAAATAGAATGTGAAAAACAAATCCAAAATACCTATGTAAATTAAAGTTCCAGCCATGGTATTCAAAATTAAAATAATTTACATAATCTACTATACTTTGTGTTTTTTTAGTAATTAACCTTCCTGAGGCTGATTTTGTTCTCCTTAGTGTTTGCTTAACTAAAATGCTTAATAAAATTTCTACAGAATACATTACCCTCTCCATAGATGAATATTATTTTGAACTACAATCTGACAAAAATCTAACTACATTTAATTATGCTTGATTAATCCAAATGTCACTGAGAGATTTATAGAACAGAAGAAATATTTTTCAGGTTAAGTTCATACTCTTTTCACTGTAAGCTTCCTGGATCTAATGTTACCATTTCAATTCTCCAATATTTATACTAAAAAAAGCAGCTCACAAAAAAGGTTCCCGTCAGTACCCACCAGACTATGGGATTTCAAACAACAAAACAAGGTTTCTTCTCATGTTCAAGAGACTTTCAGACAGCCCTCCATCGAAAACCCTATGCCTACAGTATCTCCCACACTGCAGTGGAAAGGATGTTGGGATCTGAGGTCAGTTCTCCACCTTGGGTTGAAAACAGCCATGTGCATGCAAAATGTCTTATGGTTTTAGTAAATCCCCTAATGTATATTAATGTGAGGGAGGGCTCTCTTTGAATGCAGGCACAAAACTATATCAAGATGTTGTTTGGAGACGTTTAGGAATGATGCCCCAAGGTGCTTTTGTTCATATGCAAGTAAGTCCCCTTAAAGGGTAACAATTTGGCCCTGCAGGTAGGAAGAATTAAGCACATCACTTCCACTTCTCCAATTAGTTTAAGCCTCTCCTAGTTGGGTCACTCAGTTCTACCCCCAGGGGAACCGGCAGAGAGGGAGAACCATAAAGTCCTCACTCTGACTCTGAGGTTCCCTCTGTGGGCAAGTGGGACTGCCATATGCACGGAAGAGTTTTATGTTGCACACAGGAAGTGACAGCCCTAAACCTACCCTGGAAAATATGGGGAAGTCATCACCCCTTCATCTGCTCCGTTCCCAGAGGGCAGCAAGATAAGGACTGAAAGGGACCCGCGCCCCTCTGTCTGCCCGGAGCTGCAGCACGTGGCCCTTGACAGGCTTTGGCACAGAGGCAGGCACAGGAGATTCTTCCATAGAGACAATGGGGAAAACAACTGGGGACTCATTCACACTTTGCCTGGGATGAACACATCTGTCTATGATGAACCCAACAGTGAGAAAGGAAGTTTGGTGCAACGCTTTAGTACATTCTTTTCTCCATGGTACTCACCTCCCAAATGTACTATAAAATCACCTTTTTTCTCTAGAGATTTCTCTCTGCTTTAGAAATTTCTTACGGCCACAGGCCCAGCACTTAGTAGTTTCTAGTTTGTTCAAGATATGGATATGATTCAAATGGAAGACAGCATTGTTTTCATTTCCATGACTTCTCTGTTATCATCATCATATGTGTCCAAAACTCTGTATCTCATACCAGTTGAATCCTAAGGCTGACTCTGAGCTTAGTTATGAGGAAACCCTGCCTTAAGTAAAGTTAGAGAGAACAAGGCTGTCACTTGTCCTCCTTTACTATTAGGCAAGAGCTCTGAACGTGACAAGAGTTTGCTACTGGGACATACTAGCCATTGAGGCAAAGAAGGCTCAATCCTACCAACAAATAAAACCTTCACCCCATAATCTACCTGCAAACACACTCCTGAAACATTAAGCTACATCCTTCAGAATTATAAACTATTTAAATATATATTCATAAATAACAAAAAAATTGCCACAAAGATTTAACACCTTAGAAAGGGTCTTATATCATAGACCAGGCTGCCCTCAAGCTCAGTCTTTCTGTCTCAGCCTCTCACGTGCTGGGATTATAGGTGTGCACCACCATGCCTAGCACCCTCTGTTCTTTTTCTTTTTCTTGTGGTGTCAGTACTAGGGGCTTGAGCTCAGGGCCTCATGCTTGGTTGGTTTTTATTTTTTTCCTTATAGCTGCCACTCAACAGTTTGACCCATGCTTCTAGTCTGGCATTTTGCTGGCTAATTGGAGATAGTCTTTGGAATTTTCTGCCCAGACAGGTTTTAGACATGATTCTTTGATCTGAGCCTCCTGAGTAGCTGTGATTACAATGATGAGACACTGGCACTCAGCTTAGCACACTTTTCATTTCTCCCCTCCCTCCCTCCCTCCCTCCCTCCCTCCCTCCCTCCCTCCCTCCCTCCCTCCCTCCCTCCCTCCCTCCCTCCCTCCCTCCCTCCCTCCCTCCTTCCCTCTCTTCCTTCCTCCCTCCCTTCCTTCCTTCCTTCCTTCCTTCCTTCCTTCCTTCCTTCCTTCCTTCCTTCCTTCCTTCCTTCCTTCCTTCCTTCCTTCCTTCCTTCCTTCCTTCCTTCCTTTTTTCCAGTCCTGGGGCTTGAACTCTGGGCCTGGGTGCTGTCTCTGGGCTCTTTTTGTTCAAGGCTAGCACTCTACCAACTGAGCCATAAGGCCATGTCCAGCTTTTTCTGTGATTAAAAGGAGATAAGCGTTTCACGGACTTTCCTACCCCATCTGGTTTCAAACTATGATCCTCAGATCTCAGCCTCCTAAGTAGCTAGGTGTGAGCCACTGCCACCCAACTTACTTTTCTACTTCTTAATGAACCGCATTTTACAAGGGTTCACTGAAAAGACAGATATGGAAAATTATTACAGCAAAGCTCTCAGAAGGGTTAACCACCTCAGTGAGACTTCTTGACAACACCCTGTTAATAAAGAGCTTATACTTGATAACCCTGATTATATGCTTGTTTGAAATATTCTCTTGTATTTAATTAACTAATTAATCATTGTTACTGGCTGATAACTTCATTTCATTAAAATGTCATCTGTTCCCTATGTTTAAACCAGAAGGTAGTAGTATTTCTAATCAATAGAACAGGAACCTGAGTTAAAAGTTATCTTTCCACACAGAACAGTAAACACAAGTCCCCTGTTAAGCTATTAATGGTGCTTTCCTGCTGGCAGTATTGGTTCCTTCTGTCTACTAACATATAGATTAAGAAGGACATTATCTTCAAAGTCAATGTTTAAGCACCTGGACCACTGGGAAAGATGGCAGAATAAATTATGTTTGTGTAAGTACTCCTGTCCTCAGGCACACAAAACCAAAAGTTGAGCAAGAAGCTATCTGTAATGAAAGAGATATAAAAAGCCACAACCTCATACCTCGAACTCCAAGGGTATGTCTAACAAGAAAGCAAAAAACATAAATACATTCTGGACAAATAGTGATTTCAGAGACTATAAAACATTTAGAAAAAAAATTGTCTAGTACAGAGAAAGAAAATAAGGAATCCAAAAGGACAACATGAGCCAGGTGCTGGTGGCTCATGCCTGAATCCTAGCTACTCAGGAGGCTGAGATCTGAGGATTGTGGTTTGAAGGCAGCCCAGGCAGGAAAGTCTGTGAGACACTTATCTCCAATGAACCACTAAAAAGTTGGAAATGGATCTGTGACTCAAATAGTAGAGCACTAGCCTTGAGTACAAAAGTTCAGGGGCAGCGCTCAGATCCTGAGTTCAAGTCCCAGGACTGAAACACACAAAAAAGGATAACATGATGGTATAAGGTAAAAAGTACATTAAAAAAAACCTGTAGCAAAGTGAAAGCCACATTATAATCAACAGTACAGACCTACAAACAACAGTAGAAAAAAGTCGAATCGTTGAAATGGTGGATGACTTGAAGGAAAAAAAAATCATACAGCATGAAGGAAGAAGACAAGCACACAAAAGCCATCAAAAGAAAGATAAATGTGAAGGATAGAAAAAGCCTGTAGAATGTTGACTTCTTAAAGAGTAGGACAGACCATAACAATACACAATTCATTGTAAGGCCAGACATATCAGTATGTAATGCTCATTCTGTATTCGAAAAGCCGAAAGAAAACCCTTAACCCTGAGATATACTCAAACGAAGTGACTGATTTAAAGGATGAACAAAGCATCACGTGTATCCTTGGCAAGCAAGCAGGTCATATGCAAACAAGGAAGAAAAATCCATCTGCTCTCAGATCTCTCAGTGCCACCAGAAATCAACAACAACGAAGTAACATCCTCAAAGAATCAAGAGAAAAAAAATGTGATTCAAGAATCCAATTGGTAGCTTAATTACTGTCCATAAGTAACAGCAATAAAAATACATTTGCAAATATGTGAGACTCTAACTAAACCTGTAATCAGGTCTACCAAAAGATAAAAAGCATCAGTTCTTGCATGTAGAGTCTTGTATGGAAGGGTTGGCAGTAAGCACTGATTTCATTCAAACATAGAATTAAGCCTAAATAACTCTAGTAATTACCTACAGTTATACACTTTAAGGTGCCTATCTTTCCAGGTAAAAGCTGCCAAATCCATTTGATTATCTCCTCCAACAAACTTGCCAAAATGAAAATATATAAAAGAAAACCTCTCCGGAGTAGAATTACCTTGTATTATAGAAAATTTTTGGTTTAGAACGTAGCTTACTCTAGAGGATTAATATACCCAAGGAATTCCTCAAAAGGAACAATGCTAATTACCCAGTGTACTGTTGAGAGCCCAGACCTCAGAAGAAGACCCAGCTACTCACTCTGGTTCTGCTAGTGAATTACTTAACTGCTTTGTGATTCATAGGAAAAGCAGAGCTATTTCTGCATGGCCTAGCTCATGGCACCATAATGATTCAACGTGACACTGAATGGAAAGATTTCTTTGGAATCTAAAAGCCAGGCTATAAAACCATGTTACTGTTTAAATGAAAAGAACCCCGGACCCCAAATCAGATACTCAGAGACAAAGAAAGGATCAGATAGTCTCTGCGAGTGGCTCTACATCCTGTCACTTTCCCACATTTTAAAGTCATCTTTTAGCACAATGAAAAGGAAATGTAATACTATCACAGGACCTGACTTACTAATTTATAGACAAGGACAGTTTATGAACTTTGCAAAATGTTGCATCTCCCCCCAAGTTTTCTTTCTTTGATTCAATACATATTTACATTCAATACTTACTATGTACCAGGCACTATTTCATATAGTACACATGGTCCTCAGAAAATTAAATAAGAATGAATGAGAACTGGGTACTGGTGGTTAATGCTTATAATCCTAGTTACTCAGGAGGCTGGGTTCTGAGGATTGCAGTTCAAAGCCAGCCCTGACAGGAAAGTTCATGAGATTCTTATCCCCAATTTACCATCAACACCAAAAAAAGAAGAAAAAAAAAAAAGAATGCTTGAGAGGGCATTACAGAAGAATAGGGAAGAAGTTAGCTGAAAAGGGATCAATGTCTATTTATAGTACAACCTCTATATAGAAAGCTGACTGTTTATAGACAAACCCAGAAAACAACTGAAGAGACATGCTCAAGTCCGGAGGATCAGTACAGTTGACAAGGTTGGGAGTTGTAAGATGTTCCTCAAACTCTCCTAATGGTTGCTTTAGGAGTTAAGTTCAATTCTTTTATTTTTTGCCAGTCCTGGGGCTTGGGACTCAGGGTCTGAGCACTGACCCTGGCTTATTTTGCTCAAGGCTAGCACTCTACCTCTTGAGCCACAGCGCCACGCCTGGCTTTATTTTTTTTCTGTTTATGTGGTGCTCAGGAATGGAACCCAGCGCTTCATGCATGTTAGGCAAGCGCTCTACCGCTAAGCCAAGTTCCCAGCCCCTTAAGTTCAATTCTTAAAGAAGGAAACAAAAACAAGAAGAGCCATATTGTATTGGGGTCACATGGCTATAAGTAAGCCCAAAGTATACTAGTAGAGGACTAACTAGTAGAGGACTCATTTAAACACTGAAACAAACTTTTGCTTTTGAAAAGGATGTGTAAAGATGACGGGATGTTTCCATATCATACTTCACTTTAAGTGATGCTTGTTGTGAAGGCATCCCTCAAGTAATAAAAATATTGCTGCAAGTCTGGTGGCAGCGGCTCAGGCCTGTAATTCTGGCTCCTCAGGGGACTGAGATCTGAGGATGGCAGTTCAAAGTCAGCCCAGGCAGGAAAGCCTGTGAGACTCTTATCTCCAATAAACTATCAAAAAAGCTGAGAGTTGGGCTGGGGATATAGCCTAGTGGCAAGAGTGCCTGCCTCGGATACACGAGGCCCTAGGTTCGATTCCCCAGCACCACATATACAGAAAACGGCCAGAAGCGGCGCTGTGGCTCAAGTGGCAGATGCCTTGAGCGGGAAGAAGCCAGGGACAGTGCTCAGGCCCTGAGTCCAAGGCCCAGGACTGGCCAAAAAAAAAAAAAAAAAAAAAGCTGAGAGTTGAGCTGTGGCTCAAGTGGTAGAGTGCTAGCCTTGAGCAAAAAGGAGCTCAGAGACAACCTTCAGGCCTTGAGTTCAAGCCCCGGGACTGGCCCCCAAAATACTGGTGGAATGAGGCAGTAGCTCCTATGGACTTAATCTGCTACTTCCTTTTCCCCATAATATATCATACATGAAAAGTATAAAGGAGGGTGCTTGGAAATTGAAGCCTAGTAAAATACAGACATGCTGTCAGATGTTTATAAGGAAGCTGGGATCTTGAAATGTAAAGGATCCCTATTTTTACATTGTTCAAAGCACAAGAAAATGATCATACAGAACTGTTTCACGTCCCAAAACACAGACTCACCCTCAAACCAGTGAGCTGCTGTATTATATATCTAGTGTCAAAGACATGGAAGAGATAAGACCTTTCCAAAAATGAAGGGAGCTACCATGAGCTTAGGTAAGATAATAAAATGGAAGAGACTCAGATTTAGTGGCACTAAGAAAGAGAGCTGCAATCAAGCCAAATGTAGCTGGTCTGAGCACAATTCCTCCCAGGGAAAAATCACTAACTATGGTGGCAGTAAAGACAACTACAGTGCTCCTATAGTACGACTAAAGGAAGAGAAATATCTCACAAGTTAAAACTTTTTTTCTTCAGATAGGGTCTTGTATGTAGCCCAGGCTGGCCCTGAACACGTGATCCTCCTGCCTCAGCCTACCAAGTGCTGGGATTATAGGTGTTTATCACCACATAAAGCTATAAAATTACTATGTCTAAAACAGTGGATTTAAGTAAAGCATTTATATGGACATTAAGAGTGGGTAGAAAAATAACAAACAAAAACACATACTGTGGAGTCGTATTCGAAGCTGGTTTGACTCTGGACATTCAGAGCTTCTGGTATTAAGTGTAAATATCCTCCTTCCTTGTCCTAAGTCTTCTGCTAGTTCTTATTTCCACCTTCCAGCAAGAAGGGCTGTGAAAATCAGATTAAGCTGACAATTCTACAGTTGTCTAAAATTAATGACAATGAAAATTAGGAAGTCATAGCCTTTTTCAAAATCAACTAGAAAGAACATTTCTCTTTGATAGGCTTATTTTGTAACTAATAAAGTACATCACACAGGAACTTTCCATAGAAGACAAAGGAATATAATAGGACAATGATGCAGTATTAGATTGGTGAGATTTTTATGAAAGTATAAAAGCTTTAGTTTCCATTCTTTACAAATCAGATATTGACTAGAAGACAGTTTTTCACTTAAGATCTTTGAAACCAAATTGTTAAGTGAAAATTTCAAAGACAACTTTTTGGAGGTGCTTTAATCAGCAGAATGGAAGCATACAAACGAATGTTAAAATAAAATAAATGCCATTGTGATTAAGGTCTAGCATAAAGATGCCATACCTCATAGTGAGAATACAGTCAGATGGAAGGTGAAAACAAGTCTAAATCAGAGTGGAGAAGGAACACATATAAGACAAGAAAAGAAGGTCTCTGGGACTGAATTATTAAGACACAGTCAGCAGTTATCTTCCACTTCCAGATTCTCCAGACTCTAGCTTGGAAGAAATATGGTATTATATCATAAAAAAGCAACAGTGGGATTTGTTGTAGTTGCAATGGGCAAAGAGTTCAGAATCCTGGGAAGACTTTCGACACTAGATGCCATTATAACAGGATACAGTGTATGAGGGTTTAGGAGCTCTAGGTAGCACTCTGTGCTCTTTTATGACAGATGCCAGCCACACCATAGCAAGGTACCATGAATAATTACTCAAGTTATTACGTTAGTGAAAGATCTGGATGGAGTGATTATAGGAAAGGCTCCACAGAAAGGTATGAAGAAAACACACATTCAAACATTGGAAGTAACTATAGTGTAATGGTCAGAATAGGTGGGAGAAAGTTCTCTGGTGCAGTTCCAGAAGACAATCTTTCTTCACAGCATTCAGTTTTCTACAATGTTCTATTAGTCTTGATCTTGTCCCTATAAAGGAAATAATGGGGAATATCCACAGTAAGTTTATAAGTATAATCTCTATTGTAACCCATATTTATTCAGAGCATTTAGTTAGTCAGAAATCCTTGCCTTAATTCAGAATCATTTTTATCGTGACTATAGAAAAATATCATTTAATTACTTATATATACTTTAAAATAGTTCTTTGCTCTCAGTTAAAATCTTGATTAGACATGAAACGTGATTATTTAATGGATATGGGATTTCTTCTTGGGGTGAGGAAATATTCTAAATTTAGATTAGTGGTGAGGGCTGCAAAACTGTGGCTATACTAAGAACACCTGAACTGTATACTTCAAAGGGGTGAAGTGCATGCAATGGGAACTATATCTCAAACAAAATGTAGTATGTAAGAATTGGCTAGAGAATAACTTTTTATAGAATTCATCATGAATAAACACCAATTTTTCCAACTCTACTAAATAATTTCTGAAGACCTCTATCCATTACCTGTTAGTTTAACATTTAAGATTGGCAAGGTAAACAGTTTTGCTAGAATTTGACAACATATTAGAAATGGATATTTAATATAGAACATGCTAAATTATTTAGAGTGTGTGTGTGTGTGTGTGTGTGTGTGTGTGTGTGTATGTGTGTATTGGTCTTAGGGCTTGAACTCAGGACTTGGGTACTATCCCTAAGCTCTTTTGTTCAAGGCTAGCGCGCTATTACTTGAACCACAGCCCCACTTCCTGCTTGTATATGTGTGTGTGGGGAGGGGTGGTTAATTGGAGATAAGAATCTCACAGACATTTCTACGCAGGCTGGCTTCAAATCATGATCCTCAAGATCTCCACCTCCTGAGTAGCTAGGATTACGCGTGTATGTCACTTTTCAGTTTAAAATTACCCTGACAAGAGGATTCCATCAAAACTATCTTTTCACACCCCAAATGGACTTTATTATAGATAGCTTCTGTATTACCCGAATCCTCCTTTTATCTGAGCCATAGTTTGAACTACTGGGTCTCACTTAATGTCCAAAGTGTTATGTGGCTTACACACACATTTGACATGGAAACTGATGTGATACAGGTATTTCAGCTGGTTAGCTTAATCTTGGATGAGCATGGTAAAGTGTTTATGTAAGTGGAGCTAAAATAAAAGGAGATACAATCAAGCCTGTATAGCTGGTCAGAGCACAGCTCCTCCCAAGAAGAATAACCCATCATGGTTGCAGTGGGACAACTGCATTGCTATCTTATGACTAAAGGAAAGGCAACCAAACTTGTCTAAATTTCATATCTGCGATGAGAGGCATGGAGCTCTCTCAAGGTATTTCTGTAGGAAACAATATCATTTACATCACTCTTCAGCAAAGACTAATGGTACAACAGTGCAGAGCTATATAAACTATATTGTGTAAAAGCTACTATTCTGCTATACTATGTTAAACATGTGAAGAATCAAGGCTTTCATAAAAAGACTAAATAAAATGTATTAGAGAAATAACAGAATGCCCAAAATAATCAAATTAACAATATGAACTTATATACATATGCATATATATGTGCGGGCATATAGATACATGTATGTGTGAGTGATATATATGTACACTCACATATACATATATATGCATTATATATGTACATATATGCACACGCACACATATATATGCAAATACCTGTCTAGAAAAAGGGCCTAGGAAAATCTAGGTAGTCTAGTTGAACAATCTCAATGCCCAGATAAAGGTTTTTAATATTGACTGAAAGATAATAAAAAGGGAAACACATTGGAAACGGATAATGCTGGGAGCGGGCATGAAAGGTATAAGATGAGCTTAGGTTAATCATCTTTGGCCAAAAGCCAGGAAATCTTCCAATGATTAATGGGTTTTCGCAATGGAAAACAAGAAAATGATCTCATTCAAAACAGTTCCCATTGGCCAAAGGTGTGGCAGTCTAAGTAGTAAACAGGATCATGCTCACTACATGCAATAATATAGACTGCACACAAGAAAAGACACCAAAAGGGTACATAGTACATGTCCCTCTGATGACAAGAGGTAGAAAAAATGGTTCTTTGTTTGACAACAAAGGCTTCTTGGGGTGCTTTTTATTTATTTATTTTTTACTGGTTGTGGGGCTTGAACTTGGGGCTTGGGAGCTGTCCTTAGCCTCTTTGTGCTCAAGCTTAGCGCTCTACCACTTGAGCCACAGCACCACTTTCAGTTTTGAGTGGTTAGTTGGACATAAGAGTCTCACCAGAACTTTTCTGCCTGGGCTGGCTTCAAACCGTGATCCTCAGAGCTCAGCCTCCTGAGTAGCTAGGATTTCCAGGCATGAGCTACCAGCGCCTGGCTAGAGGTGCTTTTTAGATGCAATTCATGATAAGACATTTGGTTACTGTGGTTAATCCCCCCACGGTGCAAGGATTCTTAGGAGAGTTGATCATTATTCACATGGTGACTCTGGTTACGCCCTTCTGTGGGGACATGAATAGTATGTTTTAATCTTTCTCCCTAGAACATTTTGCTTTCCCAGGGATAAAACTGCAGAGGACATCAAGTGTTAAAGCATTGTTCACTCATCCAGCTGGTATATTCTGGGGACAAATCAGATGTTTAGAATGGCAATCAAAGTACTATATTACTGTTTAGCCTTGTATTTTGAGGCATCTCTTGGTTCACTGCTGGGATTGCTCCAGTCATCAGCCTCAGGTGTGGTCTTGTAATGACGCCATGCAGACTTATTGAAAACTGGCAGCCTCTCAAATGATTCACTCGAAAGGGCCTATGGGAAAAGCACATACAGCATTGGTCCGTGATGCTTTTTTCTCAGAGGATACACATATTTTAAAGGTTTCCCCCGGTCCCTGTACTGGAGTTTTGAACCCAGGGCCTGGATGCTGTCCCTCAGCTCTTGTGTTCAAGGCTAGCACTCTACCACATTGATCCACAGCTCCACTTCCGGTTTTCTGGTGGTTAACTAGAGATAAGAGTCTCACAGACTTTCCTGCCCGGGCTGGCTTTGAATCATGTTACTCAGATCTCAGTCTCCTGAGTAGCTAGGATTACAGGCAAGAACCACCACTGGCTCCATGTTAAAACTGAAGCTTTTTTAAAGGAAGGAAAACATTCACTTACTCATTCAAAAATCAGTACCGAAATATATATAAATAGCACAAAATCTGACTATTAGATCAAGTGCTATTGTTCAATAGGCAGCTTCTCCCCAAAAAGGGTTAAGGAAGAAATAACCTCATGCATATCAGATTTATAAACATAAAGTGATATCAAATATTACAGTATTTTAGGACTGGGCATGTATCTTTGTGTTAACAGTGTGTTTATTAGCACGCATGAGATCCTGGGTTCAATTTCTAGCACCAAAGCAAACAAAAATCACATTATCTACAATCAATGACATCTAAGAGAAACATTCCAAATAACTGATTAAATTATGGTACTGTAGCCAAGCACTGGTGGCTCACGCCCACAATCCTAGCTATGCAGGAGGCTGAGATCTGAGGACCCCAGTTTGAAGCCAGCCTGGGCAGAAAAGTCCCCATGAGACTCTTTTCTTCAGTTAACCATTCAAAAAGCCGAAGTGAAGCTGTAGTTCAGAGTGATAGAGCGCCAGCCTTGAGGAAAAGAGCTAAGGGACAGTGCCCAGGCCCTGAGTTCAAGTCTCACAACCACACACACACACACACGTACACACATATGTATATATGTATATATGATACTGTAAACATTCTCTGCCACAGTTAAAAAGAATCAATCAGTTCTATATTAATTATATGTAGGAAGATCTGCAAAGTAAGCATAAGCTAATATGAAAAGAAGCGAAATTTCTGTTATATGGGGAAAGACTAGGTTCCTTTCATATATTTATAAATATATAATCACCTCTAGGAAATTAAGATTTGTAGTCACCACTGTAAAAGAACTGGTGGCTTAGGACCAGTGGTGGTAGACTTGGTTTTCTTTCTTTCTGTTTTTTTTTTTTTTTTGGGGGGGGTAGCTTTTTTTGTAAATTTTTACTAGTGCTTCTATTAACTATTCAAAAATACTCTAAATATTTGCACATTTAGAAATAAAAGCCATTATAAAATGCACATTCCTATGGATGCTGGCATTAAACATTTTTATAGTTTGTTGTTGTTTTTTTTTTGCCAGTCCTGAGGCTTAAATTCAGGACGTGAGCACTGTCTCTGAGCTTCTTTTGCTCTACCATTTGAGCCAAAGGACCACTTCCGGCCTTTTCTGTTTATGTGGTACTGAGGAATTGAACCCAGGGTTTCATGCATGCTAGGCAAGCACTCTACCACTAAGCCACATTCCCAGCTCCAAACCATTTTTTAGATAACAGACTTCTGAATCAGAGTTTTGAACATAGCAGAGCAGCTCCCTTGCTTTTGATCTACTGAAAGTCAGCCCTTGACTTGCAAAAATACAGATTTTTTTCTTCTTTTTAAAGATAAAAGAAAAAGAAAAAGAAAACAAAAGGAAAAAAGAAATAAAAGCCTAACAGTAGCAATGAGTAAGAAGGGTTGTTACAGAGAATCAATGGTCCTGGGGCTAGTACTCTGGGTCTGGGTGCTGTCTCTGAGCTGCTTTTTGCTCAAGGTGAGTGTTCTACCATTTGAGCCACAGCACCACTTCCGGTTTTTGAGTGGTGAATTGGAGATAAGAGTCTATAGGGGACTTTTCTGCCCGGGCTGGCTTTGCACTGCAATCCTCAGATCTCAGCCTCCTGGGGATTACAGGGTGAGCCACCAGCGCCTAGCTTGTTACTGAATTCTTATACTTTGGGAAAGCCAAGGATAGTGTGAGTGTGTGTGTGTGTGTGTGTGTGTGTGTGTGTGTGTGTGTGTGTGTGTGTGCTGGTCTTAGGGCTTGAACTCAGGGCCTAGGCGCTGTTCTTGAGCTTCTTTTGCTCAAGGCTGGCGTTCTACCATCTGAGCAACAGCTCCACTTTCCGCTTTTTTTTTTTTTTTTTTTTTTTTGGCCAGTCCTGGGCCTTGGACTCAGGGCCTGAGCACTGTCCCTGGCTTCTTCCCGCTCAAGGCTAGCACTCTGCCACTTGAGCCACAGCGCCACTTCTGGCCATTTTCTGTATATGTGGTGCTGGGGAATCGATCCTAGGGCCTCGTGTATCCGAGGCAGGCACTCTTGCCACTAGGCTATATCCCCAGCCCCACTTTCCGCTTTTTTGGTAGGTAATCAGACTTTCCTGCCTGAGGTGACTTCAAACTGCAATCCTTAAATCTCAGCCTCCTGAACAGCTAGGATTACAGGCGTGAGCCACTGGTGCCCAGCTAAGCCAGTCCATTTTTGAAGCAACAGTCTAAAGGACTTCAGACTATGAAAAATGACAAGTTAGAATTATGGTTTTAAACGTGAGTATTTTAACTTTTTATATTTCCACGCTTCATATTTTGCTGTATGCTGAGCATAAAATCAAAAGTGAGGAATGCAAATGATGATATGGTGTTTTTCCCAATTAGTTATACAGTAACAGAAATAGAATGCAGTACCTTCAGATAAATGACAGCATCAGTACCCACGCCTTCCATGGAATATAACTTTAGATCTCCCTGAAAATATCTAGCATACAGACGGGAAATTGGCAAACCATAACCGAAGCCAGCCTGTTTAAAAAAAAATTAAAATAGTGAGACAAGCACAAATATTTTATATGAGTACCATTCAGAAGAAATGAAAATAATTGATTCAGGTTTAATTTAAATGAATTATTAAATCAACCACTATGACATATATTCTTATCTATGGTTTACCAATCTATTTTTACTCTATAAAACATTTCTCATATGCCTGAATAATAATAGACAAAAATCCCATTTTTTAAACTAACACTTTTTAGCACTTTCAAAAAGCAAATACCAAATCAAAGGGAATTTTATCTGATGATAAAACTAAACTACATTCATTTCAAAGTTCCATTATCAGATTTGCTTGTTCTCTAAAGTGAGAATTAATAGCACAAAAGTTCAAGGCCACCAGTAACAAGGCTAAAAGACTGAAAAGAAAGTCATTTCCTCTGAGTCTACTTCTTAAGGTTCTGGAAATGATATGACATGTTAATATACAGTAGTTAATTTATTTTTTTTTAGAGATAAGAAAAAGAATTCTAGTAGCTTCCTCTATCTGTCATTGGAACTCAGACAACCAGTAACTTTTTTCTTCTTTAAAGGGGTCTCAGATATTGATGAGACCTCTAAGAATAATTGAGACTAAATTTAATAGTGGTGGTCATGAGTGGGTGGGAGAAGATGCTTTCAAATCAAGCTTCATCTCCTCTCACCGAAGCAAAAGGAAGTGGTCCTATAGGCTTTGAAGTCAGACCTAAGTTGAAATCAACTTAAATGTGTGAGACTGAGAAGTCTCAATCTCTTTGAGACGTACCCAAATGTGATAAAAAATACTTACCTTAGTTGTGCTAGAAGGATTAAAGGATATAATAAATGTAAAGTCTTAGCACAGTGCTTAGACCATAGTAAAATTAATAGAAATGAAAGTTGGTATTATGGCTTCTTTTTTTTTTTTTGGCCAGTCCTGGGCCTTGGACTCAGGGCCTGAGCACTGTCCCTGGCTTCTTCCCGCTCAAGGCTAGCACTCTGCCACCTGAGCCACAGCGCCCCTTCTGGCCGTTTTCCATATATGTGGTGCTGGGGAATCGAACCGAGAGCTTCATGTGTAGGAGGCAAGCGCTCTTGCCACTAGGCCATATTCCCAGCCCCTGGTATTATGACTTCGAAGAGCAGCAAGTTTAATGAGGTACAAGGATTTCTACTGTTTTCTAACATCTCTTGTTACCTTCTCAAGGTTAAGCCTAACTGAAAGAGTAGAGGTAACAGGATGCAACCCTCCATCATTTAAGGGCATTAAGATTGGCTGAATACAGCCAGCAGGAAAGACAAGCTATCCATAGTAGTGACTGAAGTGGAATCAGGGTGTCACAGGAAAAGACCATGTGAACTCTAGGTCTACAGGGAAACAGCAGAGAACACAGGAATCCCTGTGAGGAGGCAAGAAAACCTGAAGTGCTGAGGAACACAGCACAAAGGTCTCTACTTTGAGTCTGGTAAGGTTTAGGCAAGATTTCCCAGTGTGTCCATGGACCAATAAGAATGAGCAGGGTGGCCATTTTCAAAAAAGAAATGCATGTGTCAAAGCACAGAGGTATCAGTTACTAAGATGCTGGGAGAAGAACATATGTTTTCCAGTAGTACATATCCAGCACTCACTTGAAAGCTGAGAGCAGCTTCCAAACTGGGGGAGATGCCAGTGGAAGGAAGCATTTGTTCAGAAAGAGAAAATACCTTATATAGGGAAAGAATTCACATATAACCAGCATTTGCCTTACCATGAATCAGCTGACTGACCATGGACAAAGGACTGATCTCATTTCCTCATCTATATGGTAGAAATGTGAAGACATAGTTAAAGGTCTCTTACTTCAACTCTTCAGGTTCATAAGGAAAACACTGACATAACAGCTACCCTCAGGATGCCTTTTTAAGAGCTGGAATTTGCAAGCCATGTTTTGTTTATAAACAACTTGGGAAAGCACTGGATTTGTTTGCAGTATTCTCTTTTTCTTTGATGTTTATTTAAGTAGGTATCAGAAGCTGCATAGGCAAAACTTTTTCAAGTTGATCTTTTGCAAATTTTCTTGAATCCCCATAAAAATTACTATCTCTCTTGTTTTCTACATGCTGAGGTAACAAACTCTGCCTCAAATAAACGATGCAAAATAATCTTATGCATACACATAAGACAACCTTATATGCTTATCAAAGTCAGGTAGGACTTTAAGATGCAATTTATTATCGACCTCGAACCATTTTTCAGACTGATAGATATGTTTCTGTGTTTAAAAACAAAGGGGGGGGGCTGGGGATATGGCCTAGTGGCAAGAGCGCTTGCCTCGTATACTTGAAGCCCTGGGTTCGATTCCCCAGCATCACATATATACAAAATGGCCAGAAGTGGCGCTGTGGCTCAAGTGGCAGAGTGCTAGCCTTGAGCAAAGAGAAGCCAGGGACAGTGCTCAGGCCCTGAGTCCAAGGCCCAGGACTGGCAAAAAAACAAAAACAAACAAAAACAAAACAAAGGGTTCAACTGTTATTTGTCAATTAGACTCACTCCACAGGGAAGAAAGGGTATGACAGAAAGGACTCAGAAAATCCATACATCACTTACATGTTTTGTGCTTAGGTGACTTAATAGGAAAATTTTTGTTAGTCATGGGGCTTGAACTCAGGGTCTGGCCCCTATCACCAAGTTTATTTGTTAAAGGCTAGTGTTCCATCTCTTGGAACCACAGTACCATTTCCAGTTTTCTGGTGGATAACAGGAGATCAGAGTCTCATGGACTTTGCTTCCTTGGCTGGCTTTGAACAGTGATCCTCAGATCTCAGCCTCCTGAGTAGCTAAGATTACAGGTTTGAGCCACCAGCACCTGGTGTAATAGGACATTTTTAATGTTTTCATAATTAACATTCTAATTACATAAACAAACTAGACAGTAGAGAGTCAAAGTCCCTGAGTAAGTTGGGCCTCCTAGAGATGCAACACCAAAGTAGTCAGGACCATGTTGAAGTCACACTCTCTGCTTAGGGCCTTTGCTCACTGGGTGATAATATCTACCCACTCCAAGGACAGCAAGTTCCAGGTGGTAAATGATGCTCACCACAGGGAAATGCTTTTCCATTGTATCTTGGAGGAAGAGACTCAGCTCGGAGAGTTTCCTAGAAAAATTAAAGAAGCAATCTAGGGCTAAAGGACTCACATAGAAAGTAGCCATAGCCTGGCACTGGTGGCTCACACTTGTAATCCTAGCTCCTCAGGAAGCTGAGATCTGAGGATTAGGTTTTGAAGCCAGCCCAGGCAGGAAATTCCATGCCTGAGACTCTTACCTCCAATTAACCAGCAAAAAAAAGCCCTAGTACTGGCACAATGAAGGAAGGAGGGAAAGAGGGAAGACAAAGGGAGGGGAGGGAAAGCAAGGGGAGGAAGGAAAGAAGAAAAAGAAAGAAAGGAAGAAAGGGAGGAGGAGGAGAAAAGGGAGGAGGAGGAGGAGAAAAGGGAGGAGGAGGAGGAGGAAAGGGAGGAGGAGGAGGAGGAGGAGGAGGAGGAGGAGGAGGAGGAGGAGGAGGAGGAGGAGGAGGAAGAGGAGGAGGAGGAGGAAGAAGAGGAGGAGGAGGAGGAAGAGGAGGAGGAAGAGGAAGAGGAGGAGGAGGAGGAAGAGGAGGAGGAAGAGGAGGAGGAAGAGGAGGAGGAGGAGGAGGGACCAAGGCAAAAATCTTCCCTTTCTCCAAACCACATGGGAAGCACCCTAATTCAGTAAGGAAGCTAGGCCACTCTCCATCCCTGTATTAAAGCCATTTCCCTCAGTAGTAGTTTGTAATGCTTACCAAAGGAGCAGCTCTCGAAGGCTCCAGGCTAGGTCGAGGAGCAGTCGAGTACATGTAGTTAAACAGGCGATCTATTTTTCGAAGTGGGACTCCACCACCTTGGTCACTTATCTGCAGTATACAAATAGATTTAAAAAATTTAAAAAGAGAGAAGTCAATCTATACTTAGTGGGAAGCAATGAATTCATTAAATAAATCCCATGCCAAAATGCACGGAAACATACTAGGAACCACTGTGGTTCCTTTGGGAACAGTGTACAACAATGGTGGGTCCAGCAGGCTTATGGTTGAAGTTTAAATAGGATAACAAGCTAAAAATGCAGGGCTGGGGATGTGGCCTAGTGGCAAGAGAGCTTGCCTCGTATACATGAAGCCCTGGGTTCAATTCCCCAGCACCACATATACAGAAAATGGCCAGAAGTGGCGCTGTGGCTCAAGTGGCAGAGTGCTAGCTTTGAGCAAAAGGAAGCCAGGGACAGTGCTCAGGCCCTGAGTTCAAGGCCCAGGACTGGCCAAAACAAAAAACAAAAAAAAAAATAAAAATGCAGCACGTTGCATTTATATGTCACTTGACCATAAGGATACATCCTATGAATTGCTTCATTAGGCAGTTTCATTATGCAAGCATCAAAGAGTGTGTTTATACAACTAGGCCAGTTACTGTGTCACTAAGCAATGTAACCTTCTGGGGACCACCATCATAGATAGTCAATGCATGACTGACTGAAACACAGCTGTACTGACAGATAACATAATAGATGTCAATTTTTTTCTCCTCTTCTGATCTCATAATGTCTAGACATTATTAAGTCAATTGACAAAGTATACAGGTAAATAAAGCAGTTACCTTAATGGACAAGTCTTCTTTACCCAAAGTAACAAGAGTTTTCACAGCTGGGTAACCCTCTTTTCTGTCTTCATATAATTCGACTGTTGCCCGCATTGAGTTCTGAAATAATAAGACTGTCTTTAAAAACCAAACATGCTGCTGACTTATAAGCCACTATGTATTTAGTTAATTAATTGTGGTGTTAGGGATTGAACCCAGGACCTTGTACATGCTAAACACACATTCACCCTACCATTGAACTATACCCCCACCCCACAAATGTAAAAAAGAAAGGAACACAAGTTACTTATACCCAACAATTTTTTTTTGCCAGTCTCAGGGCTTGAACTCAGGAGCCTGGGGACTATCCCTGAGCTCTTTAGCGCAAGGCTAAGACTCTACCACTTGAGCCACAGCCCCACTTATGGCTTTTTTTTTTTTTTTGGTAGGTAGTACTGAGCAATTGAACCCAGGGCTTTGTGCATGCTAGGTAAGTACTCGACCCCAAAGCCACATTCCCAGCCCATATCCAACAATTTTTATGGGCCAATGCTAACTGGATTTATATGCATTTTCCCTTTAAGGAGCTTAGCCAAATGAGTTCCGATCAAGGAAAAAACAAATGCATCTAGTTTTTAGCCCTATCCAACAAATCAATATTTCTTTTTCTTTCCTTGCTTCCGTTATTTTTTGCTTTAGACTTCTAAAATTATTTAACTCAACTCAGAGGAATTTTTTTTTAAATCACATGTAGTGAGGCTACAGAGGCTGATGTGTGCACTTTAAATACTATTTGTCAGTCTGCCATTTATAAAGCACCTTTCCTCTAAAGATGGCAGAAAAATGGAAAACATTCATGCTTCTCATAAAGAAATTAATCATTTGGCTGAAAAAATGTACAAGAAATATCAGTTACAAAGAAATTCTGAAACCCCCGACAGCTGTTGAAGAGAAAGTTCACAACTGAATGCCCATCTCTACTCTATAGTTTTACAGCAGTAATATTCTAATTTTTGAAAGCAAATCAGCATAACTGATTTTTCAGGTGTTCAAGGTAGTGTTTTTCACAATGGAAGACATAGAATTTTATTTAAAATGCTTTAAAACTGCTAACAACAGGGGCTGGGAATGTGGCTTAGCGGTAGAGTGCTTGCGTAGCATACATGAAGCCTTGGGTTCGATTCCTCAGCACCACATAAAAGAAAAATCCGGAAGTGGCACTATGGCTCAAGTGGTAGAGTGCTAGCCTTGAGCAAAAAGAAGCCAGGGATAGTGCTCAGGCCCTGAGTCCAAGCCCCAGGACTGGCAAAACAAAACAAAACAAAAAACAAACCCTGCTAACATCATTATTTACTAGGAAAGAAAAGCAACAACTTAGTCTATAGAGAATCTTAAGAGGGTTTTTGTCTTTGGTTTTTTTGCTGGTGGTGGGGCTTGAACTCAGGGCCTGGGTGCTCAAAGCTAGTGCTCCACCACTTGAGCCACAGATCCACTTCAGGTTAAGTAGAGGTAAGAGTCTCATGGTCTTTTCCTGCCCAGGTAGGAAAAGGTCCTCAGATCTCAGCCTCCTGAGCAGCTAGGATTGGCACCCAGCTGTCTTTGGGCTTTTGTTTTTTGTCCTGTTGGGTACAGGCTATCCACATTTTTCTCTTCAGATCTGCCTCTGTCAGAGCTTGTGAACTGATTCAAATATGCAAAAGGGCCGCAGGATCTCTCGGGGCTGGAACAGCTACTAATGCATGATCACAGCTAATGCTCAGAAGCATGTATCGGGATAAACATGGTTTTATTTTGGTCTGA
This sequence comes from Perognathus longimembris pacificus, assembly GCF_023159225.1. Classification (NCBI taxonomy): domain Eukaryota; kingdom Metazoa; phylum Chordata; class Mammalia; order Rodentia; family Heteromyidae; genus Perognathus; species Perognathus longimembris. The sequence goes on from NC_063188.1 coordinate 98,176,159, forward strand.
CGCCCACCAATAATGCCTTTGCCAAGTTTGGAAACTGAAAAGCATCTCTCATCTGATAACTGAAGAAAAACAGTATGGATCTGATGTCAAGTCACTAAAGTACAATTAAGTTTCAAAATCAGTATATACTAATACTCAGGAAAACTACACCATACACAACAATTTTTCATCTCACAGTGTACAAATTATAAAAAAAAAACCACAGGATATCAGAAATAGAATTTTTAAAATGGTTATGCAAAACCTTTTTCTTATGCTAATCTAATGAATCCATTATGCCCTGAATCAAAGTAATTTAAAATGAAGACTTCATTCCATGTTTTTAAATTCCACTTACCTTGAACAACTCAAATAGCATGTGGAACAGATGGGAGGGCACATAAACTACTTGAATAGGTTTGTCTGGTGCTTTGGCTGCAAACAGAGACAAAACCATCAATGAATAGGACCCAAACTAAAAGTCAGTATGATGTTCATACTCTATTTTCCAAGTACATAAAACACAAATCTATAAAATGAATATAAGGTTCTTATCTCCAATGGTAAGACTGAGGGAAAAACATATGCTTCCAAGTAAACCAACACTGGGGTGAAACCCAGTTCCTTTACTTAGCAAGCTTTGTGAGCTTGGACAAATCACTCTAGTTCTTTGGAACGTAGCTGAGCAAAATAAGAATATTATCATCTATGCTATGATGTGAGAATTACACAGATAACTAAATATCACTTGGCTTTGTTTTAAATTAGAAGGCCACCTTCATTACCGACCCCAGTGGTCATATGTGGAGCTATGAGTCACAAGAGAAGAGAGGCTGATGAATCAGACTTAATAGCAGTGTAATGGTTTGAATCTGCAATGTCTGGGAAGATTCATGTGTTAAAAGGCTTAACCAGTTGCTAGCTGATGGTCTCTGGGGAGTGATTGGATTGATTGTAAGAGCTCTGACTAACTCAGCGATTAATCTATTGGTGGATTCTCAATTTAATAGGATGATTGGGAAGTAGAAACTAGGAGGTAAGGGCCAGTTAGAGGAGGTAGGTCACTGGAGTTGGGGGGCTTGCCCTTCACCTGTATGTCTTATCACCATCCCTTTGTCTTCTGTTTCTTGTCTCCTCTAGGTGAGCAGCCTCCTCTGTCATACAGTCTTTTTTACCTTAAAACAATGGAGTCAGCCAACCACAGACTGAATCCATAGGCCTATAGATAGTTCATTCTCTCCTTAAGTTGTTGTGTGTGTTTTTTTTTCAGGCATTTTGTCACAGGAATCAAAAAACAGCACATATGGTATTAAACTTTGAATTATGATGAACAGGGCATATAGTAGAGTCAAATGTAAGGTTCATATAACTTTCTACTAGCAACTAACCTCTGGAGACTTGAAGTAATTTTTCTGAGCATCAGAGAACTGAAGAAAATCTGAGAAACTGAATTCTATGTCAAGCACTAAGAATAGTGTAAGATGCTCAGAAATGTAGTCCTTCCCCCTCTTCATGACTTGATATGACTTGATATGACTCTTCATGACTTGATATGATTGAAACTATATGAACTTAAGAAATTACAGGGGCTTGGAATATGGCCTAGTGGTAAAGTGTTCGCCTCGTACACATGAAGCCCTGGGTTCAATTCCTTGGCACCACATATATAGAAGTCGGAAGTGGTGCTGTGGCTCAAGTGGTAGAGTGCTAGCCTTCAGCAAAAAGAAGCCAGGGACGGTGCTCAGGCCCTAAGTCCAGTCCTCAGGACTGGCAAGAAAAAAAAAGAATCTACAGTTAACATTGATCTGGTTCTTAATCCTCTACAGAGAGCTTCCGCATACATTATCCAATTAAATCCTTTGTGGCTCATAGGGTGGGAGATGTTATGTACATGGGAGCAAACAGGCTTTGGAAAGACTGTGGCTCTGGTAACATAAGTGATTATGAAACTGGGCACTTGGTGTTATCATTTGGATATCACATGTCTTCCAAAGGCCATGTGTTAAAAGCATCTCTGCCAGCTATGGGAAGATGGTAGAACCTTTAAGAGGTGAAGTGTTGTGGGAGTAAGTTAGGCCATTGGGAGTATCCCCTTGAGGGGGATACCAGGAACCTGGCTCTTCCCCCTTTTCTCTTTGCTTCCTGGCCACCATGAGGCAAAGCAACATTACTCCATTATGCACTCCCTGCGATGATTTATATCTATATCTACATTTACATCATCTATATCTATATAGTGCCTTGCTAGAAAGCCTGAAACTAATGGAGCCAAGTTACCTTGGACTGAAACCTCTGAAATCATGAGCCAAAATAAATCTTCCCTACTTTATCTCAGGTATTTTGTTACAGCAACAGAAAGTTAACTAATGTAACTGGCTCAAGAACTTCTTTTGGGTAAAGTATCAAACTCAGAGCTTCATGCACTACAATCTGGGATTTCTCAGCTACAAGAATTAGGAGAAATAAATGTCTACTGGCTAAGCCACCTAACCTTTGTTGATTTTTATGAACAAAACCTGAAGGAACTAAAACAGTTATGCACTGCAGAGTCCCACCTAGTTTCCATTGCTGGGTTTCTCTAGCTTCTTTTATTGCCATTTCAATGGAGCAAGCAGAGTCTATCTTGTGCCAAAAGGCATGACTACTTATATAAACAGCCTCTGAATCCAAACTTTTCACTCTAAATCTTAAGGAAATGAAGAAAAAAAACCTCTTATGGTGCTTTTTAAAAAAATTCAAATAACTTTCTAGAAGCCATCTAAAGTCTTGCTCAATTATTTGCACTTTTCTTTGGGAATATTACAGTTTACATTACTTTCCTTCTTTTAAAACCGAGTCAAATGTTTTTGTCCATCACTCTTCCCTTATCCCGGGTCTAGTGGCTTTTAAGTTATGTATGCTTAAATGATGTTTGTTGGCTTTCTAAAATAAGACACAGAATATGAATTTTCCACCTAATAGTACATTTTAAAAGTCAATGAAAAGAAAAGGTCTACGTTTCTATGCGCTTAAGATGCGCTTAAGATGCACGAAATAACAAAGTCTCTATTTTGCGCAGTGGTTGCCCCAAATACCATTAGCTGAAGCAGCATTTAATAAAGGTCAACAGAACACTACATAAAAAAAGTTATTTGGGGGGAGTTTTCTTACAAGCATGAAAAACAGAAACTAGAGGCTAAGTAGGAAAAAAAGCATATAAAAGAAAAGGTACAAGTGTAGCTAAAGGTGGTTAATTGATTCTCAAAGTCAATGAATAAGACTACTAAAAACAGTATAGAGTATGGTTCAACGTTCACACTGGGATCAAGTCCTGGCTGCCAATTTGTATCTATAGTAAGTATTTAGCCCATCTGGGCCTCAGTGCTTCATCTCTGAAACGGGCCCAGTACACATTTCATCAGGTACATAGAAAGATGAAATGAGATATCAGTTATTAAACTAGTATACCCAGAGCCTTTTACATAGTAAGTAATCAATACATGTTGACTATAATTGCCATCACGAAAAGTTCATTTCTCCATGTTCACAGAGTTCTCAGTAATGACCTTTGAATTGTATATGGGGGCCACTTAAAGTATCCAATATGGGGGAACCAGACATAAGATACCCTAGGAGAGACAGATACCTTTTCTGTGAACCCTATTAAAACTTATATGAAAGCAGGGCAAGTTGGTGACTTAGAAGTATCTGTCATTCAAAAGCAGACTGGAGGTACAGCTCAAGGAATAAGAGCACTAGCTGAGCAAGTAAGATGAGCAAGTGCAAAGCCTTGAGTTGAAATTCAAGTACTGATAAAAAGAAAACAAACAACAATAGCACTAAAAACCACTTCTGGATTTTCAAGCACTGGATTGGCAAGCACATAGTGGTAGGAGACTCCATCCAAACCAAAAAAAGTCAACAAAGAAATCTCCAAACTAAATGATACCACAGACCACATGGACTTAAAAAAACATTGACAGAGTAGATTCATCCAGCAATTGCACAACACACATTCTTCTCTGAAGTGCCATGGAACTTTCTCCCAAATAGATCATAGTTTAGGACATAAAGCAACTCTTAGAAAATACAATAAAATTAAAAGAACTCCCTATATTCTATTAGATCACAATAAAAAACTGGAACTCAAGAGCAAAATATATTACATAAAATACTCAAACACATGGAGACTAAACAAGTGACCAGTGGATCAGTAAAGGCATAAAGGAGAGAAATAAAAAAGTTCCTGGAATCTAATGAAAATGAAAACCCAAGCTACAAGTTCCTTTGGGCATGTAGAGCTAAACAACACATTATTAAAGAATGAGTGAGCTATCACAGAAGAAATAAAGAGAAAATTTTTAAAAAGCTCTTGGAATCTAATGAAATAAAAACACAACCTACAATCACTTTTGGGACACAGAGAAAGCAGTAAAGAGGAAAAAAATTATGAGTACCTACATTTAAAAAAAATCTTGCTGGGCACCTGTGAGTCATGTCCGTAATCCCAGCTACTCAGGAGGCCAAGACCTGAGGATTACACTTTGAAGCCACTCTAGGCAGGAAATGTCCATGAGACTCTTATCTTCAATTAACTAGCAAAAATCTGGAAGTGGAACTGTAGCTCAAGTGGTAGAGCACTAATCTTGAGCACAAAAGCTCATAGTACCTATGCTCTGAGTTACAGCCCCAGTGTTGGCTTAAAATAACTAAAGATTGGATAAACCCATAGCTAAAAATGAGAGAAGAATGTAATAATAAATACACTTGACCCACCAAAACTGAACTGGTAAAGTGATCCCAAAGAGCTCACAAATGTGCCAGGAGCTGGTAGCTCATACCTGTAATCTTAACTACTTAGGAGGCTAAGATCTGAGGATCGTGGTTCAAAGCCAACCCTGGCAGGAAAGTCCATGAGACTCTTTTTTTTTTTTGGCCAGTCCTGGGGCTTGGACTCAGGGCCTGAGCACTGTCCCTGGCTTCTTTTTTTTGCTCAAGGCTAGCACTCTGCCACTTGAGCCACAGCGCCACTTCTGGCCATTTTCTGTATATGTGGTGCTGGGGAATCGAACCCAGGGCCTCATATATATGAGGCAGGCACTCTTGCCACTAGGCCATATCCCCAGCCTCCATGAGACTCTTATCACCATTAAACTACCAAAAAAGCCAGAAGTAGAGCTGTGGCTCAAGTAGTTGAGCACTACTAGCCTTGAGCAAAAGGCAATCAGGGACAGCGCCCAGGTCTTGAGTTCAAGCCCTAGGGCTGGCACACACACAAAGAGTTCTCCTAAAATGTACCCACATGAATCTGGGGTTGAGCCCCCCCCTAGAACATGGGGTCAGCTCATACTGGGGGGAGCACGCACACACACGCACACACACACACACACACACACACTCAGCTCTTATACTGGGGGAAGCACACACACACACACACACACACACACACACACAGTAACACAAAAGTACTTAAGGTTTTTCAGATCACCTTCTGACCCGTATGCCTAACATGGAGCTCATTAGAGCTAAAGCATATTCTTTAATCATGCTCACAAAGAGCTCTGGCATTCAGGAAATCATTAATACCAATCATAACTACATTACCCAAGGCAACAGAGAACTAGAGGTTGCCTATAAACACCAGCATTCATTTTTGCTTAGTGATAGAAAAAGGGCCTTCATTCTTTCACGATAGTATCAAAAGAATTGTAACACTGTGGTGGTCATGGCAGGTTGAGCAGCTGAGCACGACAGCCTACATGGGAGGAATGTGCTGACATAGCTAAGCTCTGGGACAGCAAGATCAGGCTGGCTGCTTGGGCTGGAAGGTGAATTAGGCCGCCATACACCATGTATGAGGGAGCCATTTTAGGTTCCATTGTTTGACCCACATTAAAATCAGGATGACTGTTTAAGTCAAGTCCCACCCTAGCCAATAGAAAACAAGTAGAATGTTAAGACATTTCCAATCAAGAATATCCAAGCCAGGGCTGGGGATATAGCCTAGTGGCAAGAGTGCCTGCCTCGGATACACGAGGCCCTAGGTTCGATTCCCCAGCACCACATATACAGAAAACGGCCAGAAGCGGCGCTGTGGCTCAAGTGGCGGAGTGCTAGCCTTGAGCGGGAAGAAGCCAGGGACAGTGCTCAGGCCCGGAGTCCAAGGCCCAGGATTGGCCAAAAAAAAAAAAAAAAAAAAAAAAGAATATCCAAGCCAAACCCACTCCAGTATGGTCTTTTATTTATTCAAAATGGATGTACAACTCTTCTGAAAGAACCTAATAGACTTTGAAAGCAGCTCTGATTTCATACCTTCATGTAGACAGCAGGAGCAACTGTTCTTCAACAGTAGCTTAAAGTCTTTTCATGGTTTAACTTCATTAGAAGAAACTATTATTTGTTGGTTGTGGGGCTTGAACTCAGGGCCTGGGCACTGTCCTTGAGCCTCTCTGCTCAAGACTAGCACTCTACCACTCCAGCTACAGTGCCACTTCCAGTTTTTGAGTGGTTAACTGGAGACAAGAGTCTCATGGGGACTTATCTGCCTAGGGTGGCTTTGAACCTCAGTCCTGAGATCCCAACCTCCTAAGTAGCAAGGATTACAGGCATGGGCCACTGGCACCCCACAGAAATTATGTTTTTGTACAAGCACTAGGGCTTGAACTGAGCCTAAGCACTGTTCCTGAGGTTTTTGTGCCCAAGGCTAGCAATTGAACTACAGCTCCACCTGCAGCTTTTTGGTGGTTAACTGGAGATAAAAGTCTCACAGACTTTTCTGCCCAGACTTGCTCCAAATTGTGATCCTTAGATCTCAGGCACCTTAGAAGTTAGGATTACAAGCAGGAGCCACTGGCACCTGGCTCACAATATTCTTCTAAAACATTTCTTTAAATTTCCATTAAAAAATTAAGTTGTTTGGTATCATAGCAATGTAAGTTATATCTCTCTCTTAAGGGAGAATTGGAATTGACTTGTTTTAGTGCCTTTCTTCAAGAAGAATGGCAACAGTAGATTTTTCTTTGATATTTGTATCTAGATCGCAAAGAAAGCAAGCAGTCAAAGATCTTTACTAAGTTAGTAAAAATGTTTTTCTCCTGATAGTTGGGAAGGTGAACGTAACAATTCATTTTTCTCTATTTATGCTATGTAAATTGTTACTGTGAATGCCACATTGTATTCTATTTTATGGCTATCTTGAAATTTAAATAATTGTATACTGTGGAAAATGGGTTGTTTATGAACTTTTCAAAACTTGATCATCATTCACTATGAACATCTCTATTTTCTTTTCTTTTTATATATTTTTTCCCTTATTGATGTCAAAGTGATGTACAGAGAGGTTACAGTTTCATACGTTAGGCCTTGGGTACATTTCTTGTACTGTTTGTTACCTCCTCCCTCATTCCCCCTCCCCCCAAACGTCTCTATTTTCTTAGAATACATTTCAGTGTAATATACTAGACCAAAGAAATACGAGTTAAATTTACTGAGCCAACCAAGGGACATTGCAAGCATTTTTAACAAAAACTTTATGAATTTATACTTGCATTAAAGCATTTTAGCTTTTTAGGTGAGGTCTTGCTCTATTGCCTAGGGAAGCTCACACCACTGTTCTGTCTCTCCACCTGCTTCTTTAGTCTTCTAAGGCTAAAGGTATCATGCCTCACCAGAAAACACTACAATGCTTTAATCACTCTCATTCTAAAAGACAAAAGTGACATTTTGGGGTTTTTCCTGTACGTCTTTAATTAATTAGTAAAGTTAAACATGTTTCCACATTTAGTGACTACTTGCATTTGTTATTTTGAAAACTGTCTATGTATAGCTTTTGTCATCTCCTTCCTTGATCACTTCTGCTCCAAGAACTTTGCAATCTAACTCATTACACATTTCTCTATGAAAACTTACAGTAATATTCCCAGTTGACCAAAAGTATACAAAAGTTTTTTTTTTTCCTAAGGATTGTAAAGACTTTTTAAACCCAGCATATTAAGGATTCTCAATGATTTTTTTTTGCCAGTCCTGGGGCTTGGACTCAGAGCCTGGGCACTGTCCCTGGCTTCTTTTTGCTCAAGGCTAGCACTCTACCACTTGAGTCACAGCGCCACTTCTGGATTTTTCTGTTTATGTGGCACTGAGGAATCGAACCCAGGGCTTCATGCATGCTAGGCGAGTACACTTGCCACTAGGCCATATTCCCAGCCCCTAAGGATTCTCATTGAAATACAGCTTAGATACTTTGGATTTAAGGTAAGAATTAATGTTCTTTTACCATTGAATTCTTCAACTTCTAGTTCTGGAGCCACCATGTAATACTGCTCACAAAGCATCTTGGCCGTTTCATATGCATCTATAAGAGAGAAAAGTTTCACTTCTGCAGCAATGACATAGGTACAAACATGTAAAGTAACAAAGGCAAACTGCTTCATCTTTTAAAACATAGCCTTTTGGCTTTGTTGTATTACTATGACTAAAAAATTCTCTTATCTCTTTCCTTAAAGTGTGTGTGTGTGTGTGTGTGTGTGTGTGTGTGTGTGTGTGTGTGTATGCCAGTACTAGGGCTTGAACTCAGAACCTTAGCTTAGCTTTTTTACTCAGTGCCAGTGTTCTACCATTTGAGCCACAGCTCCATTGCCAGCATTTTGGTGGTTAACTGGAGGTTGGAATCTCAGATTTTCCTGCCCGGGCTGGCTTCAAACTGTGATCCTCAGATCTCAGCCTCCTGAGTAGCTAGGATTACAGGTATAAGCCACTGGTGTCCAGTTCCTTAAAGTTACAGCCATATTAAAAAGAGGGTAGGAACAATATAGCTAGCTTTACAGCAAGTACACACATTTAACTTTTAAATATTGCTAAAAGGTCTTTTTCATGAAAACGAACCTCATGCTGTCTGACTAAACTGCAGCAAGAGGATATATTTGTAATTATAAAAAAATACTGCAATCAGTCCTATGATTTGGCAGTTATCTGTAAATGAAACATCAATAAGGACTTTCTCAGTGCTTGGGTTGCCATGAGACACATAATTTCCGTTATTGGTGGCACCGACATCACTTTAAAATGTCCATATTAGCTAAAGCTAACAGGCTGGGGCTGATAGAAAGTCAGAAACATAAGTATCTCATGACACAATACCTTTTCTCTTGAACTGTAAACTATCAGAGAGAGGAGAGAGAAGTGGAGAGAAGAAGGAGAAGTATGGAGAGAGGAGAGAGAAAGAGAAGGGGAGGGAGAGAGAGAGAAGAAAAAGGAAAAGAAAAAAATCTGGCTTCCACAATCCAAAAGTATGTGCTTACTGCCATGTATTTTAAAAAGGAAGAAATTGCTACTTTATATTAATATGAAAAAAGAAAAAGAATAAAGAATCACTAGGACAAAAACCTTAAAACCAATCTGAGGTCAGGAATTGTTTCCTACACTTGTTTTATTATACCCAGAATTCAGTATAGTGCCTGGCTAGATGTTTAATGGACATTCTCTGATTTTATAAATTATAAACTCACTTATCAGTGTAAAATAGGCCTTCAGGTGATACTGAATTTTAAACCTGAGCTAGAATTTCAAATTATACTAGATTTGTAAGTTTCTTTTCCAGGCAGTAATAAACCTTAACAATTATCCTTTATAAATACTTCATAAAAAGAGAATCAAGACTCATTCCTTTTGCATTAGCCATACCACCAAACAATGCTACATCTCCACCTAGTGACGTGAGAGCCAACCATGAACTTCCATGGTCACAAATCATAAAACTGAAAAACTGTTTCAGTGTTAGTGGCTCATGCCTGTAATCCTAGCTACTCAGGAGGCTGAGATCTGAGGATCGCGGTGCTAAGCCAACACAGACAGAAAACTCCAAGAGACTCCTATCTCCAATAAACTACTCAGAAAAAGCTGGAAGTTGCACAGTGGCTTAATTGGTAGATCACTAGTCTTGAGCAAAAGAAGCTCAGGGACAGCACCCAGGACCTGAGTTCAAGCCTCAGGATTAGCAAACACACTAAAAAAAGAAATTAAGAAAAAACCCAGCGCTTTGTTATTTATATACAAAGGTAATACAACATAGCTCCTCCAGATACAGAATAAAGATACTTAAATATGGAACTTCCTCTCAACAGAAAACAGGAAGAGAAACTAAATCCAGCAAATGTGTTAATTCCACATAGCATTAGCTTTCTCATTTGCATGATTGTGATAGCACTGAAATACAATACACATATACAATGCATGGAAGAGAGTGAGGCTCTAACAGTAACTACTAACTTCTAAAAGCTCTTCAAACAGATCAATTTCTTTCCAAAGTTATCTTTCCTTCTTACTGCTGTTTTTGTTGTTATTGCTGTGGCTGTTTGTTTCCTTGCTTGAGTTTTTTGGTGTGAGTTCTGTGGGTTGAACTCAGAACCTAAGGTACTGTCTCAAGAGCATCACTTTCAGCTCTGTAGTGGTGAAGTGGAGACAAGAGTTTCACAGACTTTCCTGCCCCAGTTGAACCTTGATCCTCAGATCTCAGCTTCCCCAGTAGCTAGTATTATAGGCCTGAGCCACTGGCACCTGGCTGCTATTATGTCTTTTCTATCCCTCATTGTTTTATCTTATCAGAGCCAGTCTAATGACCCTATCTTTGGTGCAAGAGTAGGAGCAGAACCCCTTAATGTAAGAGCAGTGAACCTCCAGGCCAACCATGATTTGTAGTCATGGGCCAAAATAAATAAATAAACAACGCACAGCCAGTGAAACTCTTCGTTTAGAATTTTAGGATGAGGATGATCAGGCAGGAGGACAGAAGCCTAAAGGGCTTGCTAAGAGTTACCACAGACTGGCTGCAGTCAAGTCAGTGAAACTACAGACAAAAATGAGAAGGTGGAGCAGGCAGAGAGGCAGAGAGGCCTTGGGCTGGGAATGTGGCTTAGTGGTAGAGTGCTTGCCTAGCATGCATGAAGCCCTGGGATCAATTCCTTAGTACACAGACACATACACATACACAGTACACATACACAGAAAAAACTGGAAGTGGTGCTGTGGCTCAAGTGGTAGGTAGACTGCTAGCTTTGAGCAAAAACAGCTCAGGGACAGTGCTCAGGCCCTGAGTTCAAGCCCCAGGACTGGCAAAAACAAAACAAACCTAAGAAGGTAGAGAAGCCATGACTTGGCAGTTGCAAGGCACCCAGAAAACAATTTTGCTTTCTGGCTCCCAACTTGAATACCTATAGTGCCAACTGTCAGGGGCCCTACTAGGATCTTTTAGTCAATCTGTTTCGGAAACTAGCATGAGTGAGTGAATCTCTGTTAACTGGCAACCTGAAAAGCCCAAAGTGAGAGCATACGACATTATTTCTGAACCAGAATAATGTCATGTTCTCAGGAGACCATTTGTGTGCTATTATGCTAAGCAATAATAGCACATAGGAACAACACAGGCAGGTTAACATCGTCGCAGTGAGAGCCGACTTTTGTACCAAGTATTTAAGCTTGTACCTTTAAAATGATCTTACCGCAGGATTTTCCATTTGATTTCCTGGTTTCTTACAAAGAAAGGAGGGAAACGGGTCACAAAAGAAGGCCTCTCCCAAAGGATAATAGGACCTGCTTTACAACACTAATTCTAGCATTTACTACCCTGAGTCTATAATTTGCAGATGTGTAAAGGTAGATATTAATGTGCTAAATAAGCCACAAGGAGGCATGCTTCAGGGTTCTGAACATTCAATTCATGTTATAAACGATGCACCCTACTTTTATACGTTTATACAACTGTCTAGTCAAAAATAAAAATATTGTCCCTACCCTTTGAGAAAAAAGTTTTCTTGTAGTCCACGTCATGATATCTGTATGGGATCAGTGTTAGCTGATGGAAGCACATAGACACATATGTGTCCTTTGAGATGGACACTGAGCTATGCTTAAACCATAGGGACTCTTCATAGCTGTAAAAATCATGAGTTAGAGCTACCATTAAAATCTGGAACCTTGCCAGGCGCTGATGGCTCATGCCTGTAATCCTAGCTACTCAGGAGATTGAGATCTGAGGATTGCAGTTTGAAGCCAGCCCAGGCAGGAAAGTCTGTGAGACTCTTAGATCCCATTAATCACAAGAAAACTGGAAATAGAGTTGTGGCTCAAAGTGGTAGAATGCTAGCCTTGAGCACAAAGACTCTCAGGGACAGTGTCTAGGCCTTGAGTTCAAGCCCCATGACTGACAAACAAAAATCCAGAAACTTTACTCTCAACATCAAGTTGTTTAAACAAAAGGAAGGACAAAGTATTGGATACAGAGATGCTGAGTGAGAAGATTAACCAGTCTCAGAGGATGTGGGGAGAAGGTAAAGAGCCAGTACCAAAAAAAAAAGCATCAACTACTCTGAAAAAGAGAAGCGAGTGGGGTAAGATTTTACTAAGAATAATAGGAAGTTTATATGCATTTGTTCTTTTCCTTGGTAATATTTGGAGGTATTAGGAAGAATATTTTACTTAATGCTTCTGGTATGTTTGAGGATGGAGATACCAGGGCCTTTCAGCTAGAAGGCACAACATTAGAGGCAGGTGTGGTGGGACACTCTTATAATCCCAGCCATTAGAAGGAGGTAGGAAGATCATGCCAGCTCAGGCAGAAAAGTCTGTGAGACTATGTCCAATTAACTAGCAAAATGCAGGACACTAAGCTGGGCCCTGGTGGTTCAGGCCTATAATCCTAAGCTTCTCAGTAGGCTGAGATCTGAGAATCAGTGTGATGCCAGCCTGGGTAGTAAAGTCTGTGAGACTTTTATCTCCCATTAAGCAGAAAAAAAAGCCAGAAGTGGAGCTGTGGCTCAAATGGTAGAGCTCCAGCCATGAGCAAAAAAGTCAAGCAAGAGCATGAGGCCCTGAGTTCAAGCCCCAATGCTGGCCCAAAAACAAAAACAAAAAAATCAGGACTAGAAATGGGGCTCAAGTGGCAGAGGACTAGCCGTGAGTAAGAAAGCCAAACAAGAATGCATGACCTTCAGTTCAAGCCCCAGTATGGGCACAAGATACAAAAAAAGATGCTTAAATTCTATAATTATGTGAATTCTAACTTTCCCCTCATGGTGGGGGGGGAGGGGGGAGGGGGGAAAAGGGGAGGTCAGTTTGTGGGGCTTGAACTCAGGGCCTGGGTGCTGTCCCCGAGCTTTTTTCACTCAAGGCTAGCACTCTACCACTTTAAGCCACAGTGCCAATTCCAGTTTTCTGGTAGTTAGTTAGAGATTTGAGTTTCAGGGACTTTACTACCTGGGCTGGCTTTGAACTGTGATCCTCAGATTTCAGCCTCCTGATTAGCTAGGATTACAGGCATGAGCCACCAGCGCCCAGCCAGCCTCATTTTATTTTATTTATTTATTTATATATATATATATATTTTATTATCAAACTGAATTACAGAGAGGTTGCAGTTTCATACATTAGGCATTGGATACATTTCTTGTACTGTTTGTTACCTCGTCCGCCAGCCTCATTTTATAATAAACAAAATAGATAATGGTGGCAAATCAAAATCTAGAACAATATTTAAGTAATGATTCTAAGTGCAAATCTGACGAAGTAAAAATTTACATTTTGAGCATTCCAAATTACGCATATTTTCCTCAACTATGTAGAAGATTCATAATTGGATTGAGTGGATTGGGTCTACTATACAGATTAACCACAATGCTATGTGAGCCAGAGTAAGTAACCCAGCATTTGTTTCCTTTCTTACCTTTCACTACGTCAGCCACATTACATGTGGGATCGATACTTCCGATGTGTTTAGGGTGAGCTGGATTGGTGTCACCGCCAAAGAGAAGTGCTAAGTGAACACAAAAAAGAAGGGAAAGGATTAACAGACAGCAAGCCGGGATGTTTAGGCAGGGAAAGAGACTGGCAAGTCCTAAAAGGATTTGACCTTGTGGGACTCATTCTCACAACCATAGTGACTTAGACCATTTGGTGGGTGAGCAACTCCAACATCCAACCAAGGAGGGATGGTGGGTTTCAAGACCCAGTATTTACAATCCAGGGGCAGTAGTACATGGCAGGTGTCCAATCCTTTCTCGCCCAGCCAATGTGATTTGGATGACGAAACTTACTTTCATCCTTAGCCAAGTTTACCTATCTATCTTCTAAGGACTACTCTGCACGTTTATTCCAACATTCGGTAAATATTAAGAACACAAAGTCTGCACCATTTGGAAAGGCCTGTGAAGTATCTTTTACTGGCAGCCTTGCAAATGCCTCCACCAAAGCAATTATTTGCCATGGTCATGGCCAAACAGTTTTTAAATAGCTTTCAGGTGATTTCCCTATATGCAAGATTTGTAAAAGTTCATTTCTGAAGAAAAGCCAGGACAAGTCCCAAAGACGCAATCTTAATCCAAATGTTTATAGGGCTACGATTTTGGAGTGTGTGTGTGTGTGTGGAGGGTAGGAGGTGCTGGTCCTGGGGCTTGAACTCAGGGTCTAGACACTGTCCCTGAGCTTCTTTTGCTCAAGGATAATGTTCTGCTACTTGAGCAACAGCTCTACTTCTCACTTTTTTTTTTTGGCAGTTTAGAGGAGATAAGAGTCTCACAGACTTTCCTGCCAGGGCTGGCTTCGAACCATGATTCTCAGATCTCAGCCTCCTGAGTAGCTAGGATTACAGGTGTGAGTGACCAGTGCCTGGCTTACTTATTTTTTTGTTGTCCAGTCCTGGGCCTTGGACTCAGGGCCTGAGCACTGTCCCTGGCTTCTTCCCACTCAAGGCTAGCACTCTGCCACCTGAGCCACAGCGCCCCTGTTGGCCGTTTTCCATATATGTGGTGCTGGGGAATCGAACAGAGGAGCTTCATATGTAGGAGGCAAGCGCTCTTGCCACTAGGCCATACTCCCAGCCCCAAGAATTCTTTCTTTTTTTTTTTTTTTTTTGGCCAGTCCTGGGGCTTGGACTCAGGGCCTGAGCACTGTCCCTGGCTTCTTTTTGCTCAAGGCTACCACTCTGCCACTTGAGCCACAGCGCCACTTCTGGCCATTTTCTGTATATGTGGTGCTGGGGAATTGAAACCAGGGCCTTATTTATAAGAGGCAAGCACTCTTGCCACTAGGCCGTATCCCCAGCCCAGGGCTTATTTATTTTTAAATCAAGCAAAAGTTGGGCATAATTTAAGACTCCACCAGAACTGCTTAACTAAAATAGGAGAGCTTTTAAATTATGAAACATTATAAATATAGGCATCGGGACAATATATAAATAACACTGCAATTGGTTAAGAGGAAGAAAAACAGAAGTGTATAGCTTAACCAGTGATATCAAAACCAGCACTTAAATATGTATGTTTAGATTAGAAGGAAATCACAGTTATTTAAGTATGTTAGTTGAATAGTATCTAAGGATCTAAATTCTTTTTCCCTGTATATTGTCATACATTTCTGTTTTTTTTAAAGGGTGATAGTGGTGCTGTCTCTGACCTTCATAAATAGCTTTTAAAAGTCATTTTTAATCAAGAATATTAATTTCTTTTTAGTAGATAGCATGTATGGAGGAAAAACTAAACTAAAAATGGAATTTCTATAATAAAAATTTCCTATAGCAAAATGTCTGTGTAGTAGTAAATTAAATGTAAATCAATAGGAACGCTTTTGGGAGAAATCACCGGTTACCTTTTCAAACCATTTAAAAATCCAACTTACTGTGTTGGTTAATAAGCATGCGGAAAGATATGCGGTTGGTATAAAATCGATCCAGAAAATATTGGATGTTACTGCTAATGAACGGATCAAACCCAAACTTCTCCTTGTATTCGATCACTCCTTGTGCCATTGTAGGAACCACATCGTTATGTCTATTTCTCACATTGATCAAAACTTGTAGAAAGCTGTGTGAGAGGAAAGCACAGTCTGGTCAATCTTTATATCCCATAGCATGGTGCATACAATTCCCAGCTCTCCCCAGTCTAGTTATCTGCTAGTGTTCTAATAGGTCAAGACACCAATCTCATTAAGTAGTAAAAGGAAGCACTCACAAAAACTCAAACCAAAAAAACTCCTAAAGTATTAACCAAGGTTTGTTTTTTAACCACATGAAACTTAACATAGAAATTTGCTCTTCAGAGATGCAAAAAGTAAAAGGTACCATACTAAAGAAAAAAAAGTTCAAATATCTTGGTAGGAATACACTAGCTTTCGGTATAAGTGGCTACAGAAAATACAAGTTCTATAAATGCTTTTGAATAAATAAATGCACATATCAGTATTTCTTTTGACATGAGGATACTCTCTTGAAAGTCCCCAAGAATTGATTAATAAAGTCTCAAAGCAATAGCCTCTTCCATGAATTAAAAATGGAAAACTAATTTTGAGGATTTCAGCCAAATACATTGTCACTTCCTAATGATTTTGGAGAAAATAAAGCTCGTGGATTCAATTCATGTAGTGTAAACATAGTAAATGACAGCAGTGGCTTGCAGCTAGGAAACCACTGTGTCCGGGCCTATACCCCAATATTTGCCACTTTCATATTGCACAGATCCATTAGACAAACACTCTGGCAAAGACAAAAAAAAAACAGCTCAGGGGATTTCCCCCTTCATATTTTAATTAATCCCTTCAGATGACTTGAGCTAGCTACTTATGGTTCAAACCAGTCATTCTGGCAATGTGCTGTACTGTAAAGAACAAGTATACTACAGGAAAGGAACTAGTACTTCTAGGTCCAGTTCTATTAGGAACTTTCACAATCTCTCTGTTTCCTTCTCTGTGAACTTAGAAGTCTGGATTACAGGTCTCTTAAAGTTGTTTGAATAATGTGGTGTTACCCTAGTTCTTTTTATGGAATATCTATATATCAAAAGTGTCTGTGACACAAATAAATGGATTACCTTTACATTAAAAAAGAAATTTCTCATCTGGGGCACTGGTGGATCATATTGATGATCCAAGCTACTCAGGAGGCTGAGATCTGAGGATTGTGTTTCAAAGCCATCCCAGGCAGAAAAGTCTATGAGACTTTTACCTCCAATGAACCACCAGAAAACTGGAAGTAGTACTGTGGCTCAAAGTGGTAGAGCACTAGCCTTGAGCGGAAAAAGCTCAGGGACACTGCCCAGGCCCTGAGTTCAAGCTCCATGACTGATTAAAAAAAAGAAATTTCTCAGCACAATAGGCATTCACGTATACATACATGAAGCAGGAAGAAATTATGATGGAGAAATCTTATTTCTCTCAGAAGGTGGGGGTGGGGCTGGGGTTTCCTAGCTGAACAAAAATGGAAAAAAAAAAAAGCTGGGCACTGACTGCTCATGCCTGTAGCCCTAAATACTTGGGATGACTATAGTTCAAAGCTAGCCTGGCAGAAAAATTCAGAAAACCCCCTCTGTACCAGTAGCTGGCCACAGTAGCTGACACACATGTGTGTCACCCCAAGCTATGTGGGAAGCTGAGATTGGGAGGATCGTAGTTCCAGGCCAGTTCAGGGAGAAATGTCATAAGGATTTCCACAGAGGAATGCTAGGTGTATTCACATGAACTTAAGATCCCACAACAACAGGATGCCGAAAGCACAGGTTGGTGCCCAGGCAGGAAGTGAGACCCTGTCTCAAAAATAACCAGGGTAAAAGCAAGGATGGAAGTGTCATTTAGTGTTAAGTGTATCAGCCTCACAAGCATGAGGTCATGAGTTTAAATTCCAGTATCACCAAAAAGAAAAACAAGTCCCAGGTACACAGGAGACAAAGATAAGAGGATCTCAAACCAAGGCTTGCTCAGGTACAAGTACAGACCCTATCTGAAAAACAAACAAACAAAAAAGGCTGAGGCATGGCTCAAGTATCAAACAGTAGATCTCTTCCAAGCAAGCATAACATCATGAGTGAAATTCCTTGTACCTTAAAAAAAAAAATATATATATATATATAAGAAAAGACATACATTCCATCACACTGAAATTGTATCTTGTGTACAACGGCAGTAACAGTATTCAAGGTATTAAATAAGAAGCCTGGTCTTTTACGCATCTCCATAATACAACTATTGTCCTTTTCTGGGCTCAACTGTAATGACCCACTGGAAAAATTTTAAATGGTAAAGATTTGGGTAAATAACTCATGAACATACATAGGCCACTGCATTTTTTTATTTTAATTTTATTGTAAAGCTAATGTACCGAGGGGGTCCTGTTACATAAACCAGGTAATGAGTAAATTAATTTTTGATCAGTGTTATCCCTCCCTCATTTTCTCCCACTTTTCTGCCTTCCAATCCCCCTACCTCCAGGTTGTAAAGTTCATTTCCAACATAGTAAGTATCAATGCTGAATTGGTTCACCCTTTGTCCCATCATTTCTGTGAATTCCCCTTTCCCACTCCATATCAGATAAAACTTATATAAAGACAAAGGGTACAGAAATAAAAAAAAACAGTGACAAAAGGAATAAACCAAAGGGAAAAAGTGAAGAAAAAAATAATTACAAACCGTACAAAAAAAATTCTTCTTTCCATTTCTTAGAGTTTATTTCACACTGCATTCTTAAAACTACCACTAGATGGAACATTTACTGCAATGTTTATAGTTGATGCCCAGTTTACCTTGACTAAAGTACTAAGAAATGGGCCTTGAAGCATTCATTTGTAGTGTCATTACTCCTTATATACTACAATCAATTCTTAGTTCAGTTTTTTTTTAAATCCAATACTGAGTCATTCATTATCTACTAAGAAAATTAATGTTTTTTGTCTGAATTATAATTCTTGTGTCTTTTTTTTTTTTTGCCAGTCCTGGGGCTTGGACTCAGGGCCTGAGCACTGTCCCTGGCTTCTTTTTGCTCAAGGCTAGCACTCTACCACTTGAGCCACAGCGCCACTTCTGGTCATTTTCTGTATATGTGGTGCTGGGGAATTGAACCCAGGGCCTCATGTATTCGAGGCAAGCACTCTTGCCACTAGGCCATATCCCCAGCCCTAATTCTTGCATCTTAATGGCTTGAGTTTCATTTAGGAAAACATCCTTTTATGCATATATATATACATATATATATTATTTTTAGGTAAGTGGTACCATACTTACTTATCCAAGACCTGTGGGTCTTCGGGGCTCTTGTTTTCATATTCTAGAAGTTCAAGGAAACTCTGCATATACCTTAAAAAGAAGAGTTAATTGTGTTAGCTATCTGCTCACCATTCAATCCACTTTTCCCTATTTTCAAGAGCACTCTTAAATTTCATCCTACTCCCACATATATTCCAAGTGTGTCAGAAGAAGTTGGAGGTACCTGTATCACTAGTGTGGGAGTTATCCCATTTTTCCCTCTGAGTAATCCTATTTCTCTTGTCAGAATTATGAGTTTGTCCAGTAGTCTAGGTATAAGTCAATGGCTGTGGTATGTATTCCCCTGAACACAGAGACTGGGCTCAGGAGTGGACATACTGTTAGCATTTCCCTAGCCTCAGGTCCTTAGCTCCTCCCACTAGCCCCCAGATCCACCCATACCTGAGAGAGAAAGAGAGAGAGAGAGAGAGAGAGAGAGAGAGAGAGAGAGAGAGAGAGAGAGAGAGAGAGAGAGAGAGGCTGCCACCTGGGTAAGGTGCAGACGCCATGTAGCTCCCTCTCTCGTGGGAACTATGGCCCCACTAATAAACCTCCTTATGGACCTTCTTCTCCTGTCTCCAGGGCTTCCACGGTCTCATGTGTTTAAAATTATCAGGTCAAATTGTTGTGCAGTAAATTAAATCAGATAGAAAACCAGTCATGAGAAAATAGAGAAGCCACATTTTGAGAGGTCAATTTGGGGAGTCTTTTTTGGACTATTGGGATGCTAGTGGACTGTGGTTGGCCAATTACAAAAATCTACAGGCCCAAACAGAGCTTGCACCAAGCTTTTAAAGAACTTTTTTTTTTCTTTTTGCCAGTCCTGGGGCTTGAACTCAGGGCCTGAGTGCCATCTCTGGGGGCTTTTTATTCTAAGGCCACTTCTGGCTTTTTCTATATATGTGGTGCTGAGGAATCAAACCAAGGGCTTCATGTATAAGAGACAAGCACTCTACCACTAGGCCATAGTCCCAGTCCTTAAAGACAAACTTTTCAAGACAAAGGTCACACGTTGGGTGGAGACCAAGCCTCAGCCAAGCAATATACTTAAACCCAGCACCAGGAGCAGAGCTCCCCTGGGGCTACATATTCACCAAGGCAGGGCCAGACATCTGCAATTCAAGGGCTGGCTTAACCACCTCTAGGCCTTGGAGCTGAGTGGACAGCCCCCACCCCCATCTCTTGGCAGGCTCTAGGATGTCTGTGAAAACAACAGGCCCCAGCACCTGGTCAGACACTGGGATGGCTAGGATTCAGTTTCTACACTTCATTCCCCACTGCTCTTTGTTTTTTAAATTTCTTCATTGTCAAAGTGATGTACAGAGGGGTTACAGTTTCATATGTAAGGCAGTGCATATATTTCTTATCCAACTTGTTACCTCCTCCCTCATCACCCCCCATCCTCCCCCCTCCCCATTTCCCTTACCCCCCCCATGAGTTGTACAGTTAGTTTACAGCATATAGTTTTGTGAGTATTGCTGTTGCACTGACTTGTCTTTTATCTTTTGTCTCTCCATTTTGATATTCCCCTTCCCTTCCCTAGTTCCAACACACATATATGCAATATCCAGGGTACCAAAATCAGTTACAGTGTTAGCAGAGGTAAAACCATGGGGAAGAAAGACAAAAGAAAAAGGCATAATTTCTCGTGCTATGTTGAAAATAACAGTAACAATGATAAACCACTTTTTTCCATAACTTGGAGTTCATTTTGCTTAGCATTATCTTGTGTGTTCATATATATATAGCTATTGAGCTATTGTGATCTTCTGCTAGGACTATCCTAGACATGTACTAATTATTTCTGATCAGAAAGAATGACATTGCCCCATTTGTAAGGAAATGGAATGATTTGGAAAAAATCATACTAAGTGAAGTGAGCCAGACACAAAGAAACAAGGACCCCACTGCTCTTTATGTACATGAAATCAAATATTTGTTTTCCTCACTTCAAAGTCACCCTAAGAGCCAGGCTGGTGGCTCATGCCTGTAATCCTAGCTATTCAGGACACTGAGATCTGAAGATCATGGTTCAAAGCCAGCCTGGACTTGATACTCTTATCTCCAATAAACCACCAGAAAACAGGAAGTTGCACTGTGGCTCAAGTGGTAGAGCACTAGCCTTGAGCTGAAGAGCTCAGGGACAGTGCCTAAGCCCAGAATTCAAGTCCCACAACTGACAGAAAAGATAAAATCACCCTAAGAAGTCTAACATGGCCAACTCAAGTGATGCTCTCTGTCCTGCCACACACAAGTGAAATCACACATCCATCCTTTTCCAAAAGAGATACACCTCTAAAGAGCAAACTCTAAAATGGAGAGGAATCAAAGATTATGCTGAGATTCCTAGCCTGAAAAGCAAGAGAACTAAAGAGCTAAAAGGGTGGTAGTAGTCCACAGTATGTTCACATAAAATTCACTTTTTTTGTGTAGGTCCTGAGCACTGTCCCTGAGCTTTTTGCTCTACCACTTGAGCTACACTTCTGCTTCCAGCTTTTTGGTGGTTAATTGGAGATAAAATTCTCTTGAACTTGTCTGCTCAGGCTGGCTTTGAACCATGATTCCTAATCTCAGCCTGCTTTTAGTAGCTAAGATTACAAGGCATGAGCCACCAGTGCCCAGCTAGAAAACTCACCTTTTTAAAGCAAAAGAAAATGACAAAGGCACACAAATGAGTGCTCTTAACTGTGATGATGTGACCTTAAGTATTAACTCAGAAGGGAAAATGCTGAAAAACTTTAAAAAAAGGAAAGCAAGAAAAAGAGAGAAAGGCAGAACGATAAAATGATAAAAGTATTATATATTATAAAATATTATCGTATCAATGTAAACTTCCTACATGGAATAATCATATTTTGGTTTCCTAAGAGTTATTTCCAGGAGACCATGCTCAAGTATTTAGGGGCAAAGGGTTATAAGGTTTACCTCATCCCAAATAGCTCAGGAGAAAGAAATGTGTATAACATGTCCATCTAAATTAAAAAAACATCAGAGAGATATTCTCCAAAGGATACTTGTATTTAGTTGAGAATAGCATCACAACGGAAACAGGGGAAAATGGCACTGCGAACTCCCATCATGCCCTGCCTGGTAAACTAGGTATATAGTTTGTTTTTTTAAATCTTGCCTTGAAGGGGTTGAAGGAAGCCAAGATGTTTCAAACAGACATGAGGATTACATCAGATACTGTCAAACAATAATCTTGGGTCATAATGACTAATAACAAGAGTGGCAGTCAGAAGTTGAATCTACTGGCCACATGTCCTTGTAGAACTGCTTTTTCTAGAACTCTACAATGGCCTCTGTGCAGGCTTGTGGTTCTGACACAGTCTTGTGACAGTTACTCACAACTCTTTCTTCAAAACATCCTAGCTTTATTTATTTGGGTTTTGTTGTTGTTGTTAAGCTTGACATAAACAACTCCACTTTAAATCTGACAACTTTCGTAGGGTGTGTGTGTGTATATCCACACATAACAGACACATATACAGAGAATATGATGAATGTGAGTGATGATTACAGAACAAATGTAGCCAAATGTTAACACAATGCACTCTACTAGTCTTGCAACCCTTTTCTGAAGCAGGAAATTGCTTTTCAAAATAGAATGAACAGGAAGAAATGGCAAGTGCCCATGTGCGTGGAATGGATAGGGAAAAAAATGGAGAAGAGACAAAAAAAAAAAGAGGGTGGATACAGTGATTTGTCTGTGTCTCTATTTTGCCAGTTTGGTATAAAGAAGAACATGTTTAATGTTCCCCAGCCCTTTCCTGCCAGGTTCTAAAACCCTTTCCTGAATGAGAGGACTACCTCCCATTGTTCATGAGGAATTCCTTTCAATCAAGGAGCGTCTATGCTAATCATGAGATGACTTAGGGTGGAACCCCTAGATAAACTCAGGGACACTCACCCTAGTAATTAGAGGGCTGGGACTTTACCCTTACCCTGAACCACTGGGAAGGGCGGAGTCTGGAGATCTAGCTCCATAAAAATTATTTTCACAAGGAGATTCTGAAAGCTTCTAGGCATCTGATCCCTAGGGATCAGGAGACTTGTGCACAGAGCACAGACCTCCCATACCTGGCACACTGTGTTTTTTTCAGCTAGGCTGCTCCAGAGTTGGGTCTTTGAAAGTACGACTATAAACATAAGCAAAGTGCCCCTGGGTTCTGTAGGCCATAGCAAAATGATCAAACCTAATTTACTTAATTTACAGCCCATCAGAACTTGACCTTGAAAGGGGGGGAGCACGTTCTTGAAGAGCTAAGGAGCCTTTAAGCTGTGGGATCTGTAGTAACTTCAGATACTTAGGATTTAACAGAGTTGTGAAACACCCACTTGGTGTCGGGAGAATTAGTTATTGGTTGGAAAACATTTCAGGGCCAGCAATTTATCTTGAAATCTTTGAAGCAACTACAACCTATATAAGCAAAGCAAAATGTACGGTAGTAACCACCTCTCAGAACAAGTGATTTGACCTTGCCTACCTAGAGTTCCTAGTGGCCTGAAATAGTGATTTATACTTTCTGCAAAAAATCTGATGGTCTTTTTTTCTTGCCAGTTCTGGGGCTTGAACTCAGGGCCTGGGCACCATCCCTGGCTTCTTTTTGCTCAAGGCTAGCACTCTACCTCTTGAGCCACAGCGCCATTTCTAGCTTTTTCTATTTATGTGATACTGAGGAATTGAACCAGCACTCTTACCGCTAAGTCACATTGCCAGCCCCATTTTTTTGGTTGGTGGTGAGGCTTGAACTCAGGGCCTGGGCACTGTCCCTGAGCATCTTCATGCTCAAAGCTAGCCCTCTACCACTTGAGCCATAGTGCCACTTCTGGCTTTCGAGTGGTTAACTGGAGATAAAAGTCTCATGGAGACTTTTCTGCCCTAGCTGACTTCAAACCACGATAATCAGATCTCAGCCTCCTGAGTAGCTAGTATTACAGGGGTGAGCCCCTGGCACCCAGTCACAGTTGATATTTTTCTACCCAGCACCTACATTCCCACAGCCTTGGCCTCTCTATGTCCTGTATCTTTTTCCAGGGACTTTTACCTTGCTTTTATAACAAGAGTAGACATGCAAATGTTTTGCAAATGCATGCAAATCCCTTTCTAAAAACACAGCACCTGTTCTTACATCTGACCACTCACAGATTCCACCCAGTTTATGAGTGGGGAGTTCCATCTCACAAATTCCAGTTCTTCAGTTAAGTAATATATACTTTATGTTTCACAGCTATAACTGATCAAACTTCGAAGTTTTACGGTGAAGACTTGCCATACTTTCTACAGGGCAGACAAAGCACTGAACAGTTTCTATTTTTCCAATCTGACCTGCCATTTTCCTTAAAAATGATTCATCTGTTTGTGCTACAAGGAATACTACTGTCATGGAATGTCTCATAAAGGAAGACAAAAGAAGAAGCTAAAGCCGATACATAATTAAAATAGGAAACATCTTAGTTGAAGGAAGGCAGGCTCACTCACCCAGAACCACTAGATTTCAAGGCTTTGCTAGCATTCTCTACTTTTCTTTTTTAAAATGAGAACTCACATCTATACCCAGAAAAAGAAGATTGAAAAGGTCAAAAAAGTGTCTATTAGGGCTGAGAATATTTTCATGAAAACAACTGTAAATGAGCAATTGTAAAAAGACTTTTAGGCTGGGAATAGTGGTAGAGTACTTGCCTAGCGTGCATGAAGTCCTGGGTTCCATTCCTCAGTACCATCAACAGAAAAAAGCCAGAAGTGGCGCTGTGGCTCAAGTGGTAGAGTGCTAGCATTGAGCAAAAGAAGCTCAGGAACAGTGCTCAGGCCCTGAGTTCAAGCCCCAGGATGGACCAAAAAAAAAGACCTTTAATGTCATGGGAAACACAGTAATCCTGATTGAGTCATATTCCTACACAGGTAGTATATGTGCATTCTTGTGGAGAACAGTTACAATGCCAAATGCTCAGTGCATGGTAGGGAAGATACACAATAAGCCACAATATTTACTTACCAACTCTGAACCAATCGCACTGAAGGGCGGTTCAGTAAGTTATCAGGTAAAAGATTAACTTCTCTCATTGTATTGGCCAGCCGCACAGGAAGTTCCTTTCGTAGAAACATATATGAAGTTTTCTCACATGCATTATCTCTCCCTAGTAAGAGATGAAAAACGATATACAAATTCACAATTAATATTTGGAGAAATGAAGTGTTTGTGGGGTAACACAGTTACTACTAGTTGGGAAAATGAAGTGATTCTGCAGTCTAAAGTTTCTGAAATATCAAGTTTATGAAAATAATTAGAAGTGAAAAGAACATTTATTTCATGAAGTACCCTTAAAAACAGTTTCTTCTTCTTTTTTTTTTTAAACACAAATACGTTCCTAGTAGTGTTACCAGTAGGAACAGAAAAGTGACCTAGGATATAATCTGAATTTGTTTTCAAATAAACACTACTACTTCTGTACTTGGCAATTTTCCCAAATGTGTTTCTCTAGGAACATAGTTCTACCACTCTGAAAGTAGACTCAAAAGGCTCTGTGATTCTAAATGACAGGCTCTGACTGCCATGCAGAGATCATACATACCAGAGAGACCCGCCCACCATTGGGTACAGTAATCTAGTAAGGCTTGTCTAAGAGAAAAAGACACTACACTGACTATAGAAGGTAGGGGAGACAGTGCAGGCATAGCAATCACATACCGAATGATCTCACTCACATGGAGAACTTTAAAAAGTTTATCTCATAGAAGTTGAGAGTAGAATAGGCTCCTAGAGGCCAGAGATGGTAGGAAAGGGATTGGGGAAGCAAAATTTGATCAAGTTATAATTAGCTGGGTACTATTGCACAATATGGTGACTAGAGATAACAATTATGTACTCTGCATTTAAGAAACTAGAAGAGGGGCTGGGGATATGGCCTAGTGGCAAGAGTGCCTGCCTCATATACATGAGGCCCTGGGTTTGATTCCCCAGCACCACATATACAGAAAATGGCCAGAAGTGGCGCTGTGGCTCAAGTGGCAGAGTGCTAGCCTTGAGCAAAAAGAAGCAAAAAGGAGGAGAAAGATGGCGCCGAGACAATAGGGAGGCACCCCGACTCGCACCAACTGAATAGCGAGCTGGGAACTCCAACACCCAACACTCCACCAAGAACCCAGCAAAACCAGCATCCAGAAGCAGTGGAGAAACGCAGGAAAACAAAAAGGAGCAAAAAAGAAGAACCGAAAACCTACACGGAGCCGGAGATTAATCGGGGCACCCTCCCCCCACCAGCCGGCCCTGGCCCAAACAGGGTCAGGCTGGGAAAGGGAAACCCGGCGATTGGCAGACAGGTTGCCAGGAGCGCAGAATCCATATAGCGGGAGACCCCACGGACACAAAGCAGGGTGCGGACCAAGACACACCCAGCAGCAACGAGAAGTTCGGGTCCACACCGGATTCGGACAAGGGAACCCAGCGCGGCAGAAAGAGGGAACGGGGGGAACCACCACGACACTTCGCCAACCCCCGAAGGGCCAACGGCGGTGCGGGACACACACACAAAGCAGCAAAAGTGAGTCCCCCATAATCCCTTCCCCCAACGGGAGACCCAAGCCCGACAAAGACGATATATCTCCCTCCCTCCCCCTCCCCACTCCCGTGGGAACAAAGATTCCCCAAATCAGGCGGGAAGCTCCCAGCAGGCACTGGGAAGCCAGTCTAGCAGGGGAAGGGCGGAACAGCCCCAAGCCCCCAAAGGTTCCTGAACTGGCAGAACCGGCCCCGCCCCCTTCCCAACAGGGGCCAGGGACGGCCGGCAGGGCAAGCCCCACCCGAGGCGCCTAGACCTTGCGGACTCTTACAACTAAAATCACAGGCGCTGGTGGGCAATACCAGCCCAGCAGGGTCACCTGAGCCTGATCTCGTTCCCCCTCCTCGAAGCGGAGGCGAGGTCTGAGGGTGCCAAGCCACACCCGGACAGTCGATCCCACTGGGCCCCACACATACTGCTTCCCCCCCCCAACGGACTCGCGGGAGGGCGCAAGCACAACCCAACAACCCAGGGCTCGCTCTGGGAGGCAGACCCCACTTAAGTGCCTGTTGTAGGGGACTCACAGTGCACAGGAGGGCGGGGCCCCGGCGAAAGCGCCCGCTCTGATAGGCGTGCCCTGCACTGGTGGGCGGGGCCACAGCGACAGCACCTGCTGACGCAGACACGCCTACACAGAAGGGAGGGAAGATCTACACAGACTTCCAGATGCGCAAATCACAAAGAAACATAACTCAGTTCATCAAAGGACAAGCCAACTCGCCAGCTCCAAAAAGCAGCACGACTGGAGAGGAGATGGAGAATAAAAAAGCAAATGAGGACATGTTAACAGGAATGATCGAAACCGTCAGAAATGAAATCAGAAAACAATTCCAGGAGTTTAGAGCGGAAATCTGGAAGGACACCCAGGAAGCCAAGAAAGAAATGGAAGCAAAACTGGATACAATGCAAGCCTCGTTTAAAGAAATGGAAGCAAAAATGGATACAATGCAAGCCGCCTTTAAAGAAAATCTCCACACCCTGAGAATTGAAATGCATGAAAAAATAGATTTAAAATACAACTCTTTAAAGGAAGAAATTTCCACGATCAGAGCTGATATGACAACCATGAATAGCTCTCTGACATCCATAAACTCCGCAATTGAAACCATAACACAAAGAGTGGACCATATGGAATCCAGAATCTCTCGCCTGGACGATGAAGCAGCTGACAACAACCAGAAAATGACCACACTCCAAGAAAAGGTGAAGCTTCAGGGAAGATTACTCCAGGAACTAATGGACAAAGACAAGAGATATAATCTGCGTATAATTGGAATAGAAGAAGGAGCCGAATATCAGAGCAGAGGGCTTAATCATGTTCTCAATAAAGTTATTGCAGAAAACTTCCCCAATCTCACAGGGGACCCCATCCAGGTAACCGAAGCCTATAGGACACCTGGCAGGCCAGACCCCAGGAAAACCACCCCAAGGCACATAATATTCAAGACTACAGACCTCAAGATTAAAGAGCAAATTCTGAATTCAGCCAAAGCGAAGAAGGAAACTTTTTTCAATGGGAAGAGGATTCGAATAACATCCGACTTATCCACACAAACTTACCAAGCTCGAAGTGAGTGGAAGAACACCATCCAAGTACTTCAGAATAACAATTTACAACCTCGGATCAAATATCCAGTGAAACTGGAGTTCACATTCGAAGGGAGAACCAGATCTTTCCACACCAAAGAGGAGCTAAAGGAGTATGTGAATAAAAAACCAGCCCTACAGCGAATATTAAGAGGGGAAGCCCACCCAACAGAGATCGTAAAAGACACACAGACAGATTCAGAAAGAAACTTCAATAGCCAAAGTCCAGCAGAAACACAAGCTCACTAAAGACAAGAAGAAAAAAAAAAAAAACAACAGGAAAAAACAGCCCAACAAGAAAATGGAAGGAGAAAAAACACCCTTATCCTTGATCTCTTTAAATATAAATGGCTTAAACTCCCCGATCAAGAGGAGCAGACTGGCAGAATGGATCCGCAAGCAAAAAGTTGACATCTGTTGTCTACAAGAGACCCACCTTACAGCAAGGGACAAAAACAGGCTTCGAATGAAAGGATGGAGCAAGATCTACCAAGCAAATGCACCCACCAAAACGGCAGGTGTAGCCATCCTGATCTCAGACAAGCTGGATTTCTCTTTAAAGTCCACTCAAAAAGACAAAGAAGGACACTACATATTGATACAAGGAAAAATCCAGAATCAAGACATCACGGTGATAAATGTATACTCACCGAACAAAAGAGGCCCGACATATGTCAAGCAAATTCTCACAGAATTACAGAGCAAGATAGATGCAAACACAATCATAGTGGGTGACTTTAATACTCCTCTCTCTCCAAGAGACAGATCCAACACCCAGAGGATTAGTAAGGGAGCTGAGGACCTAAATAACACCATTGCCCAAATGGATCTAACAGACCTATATAGAACCTTCCACCCTACAGAGACCCAATACACCTTCTTTTCAGCAGCCCATGGATCATATTCCAAAATAGACCACGTCATAGCCCACACAAAGAACCTCAGCAAATACAAAAGAATTGACATCATCCCATGTATTATATCTGATCACAGTGGATTAAAGGTAACCCTCAACAACAAAGGATACCACAGAGCCTATACACACTCTTGGAGGCTAAACCCCATGCTGCTATCCAACACTTGGGCCACAGATCAAATTAAAGATGAAATCAACGAATTCATAAGCCACAATGACAAAGAAAACACATCACAAAGAAACCTATGGGACACAGCTAAGGCAGTACTGAGGGGCAAGATCATTGCACTCAGTACCCACATTAAAAGAATGGAAGCAGAGCAGGTGAATACCCTCACGATGAAACTAAAACAACTGGAGAAACAAGAAATGACAGAATCTAAAACGACTAGGAGGGGAGAGATTACAAAGATTAAAGAAGAGATAAATCTGATTGAAAATAGAAAGACCATTCAACAAATAAATAAGACTAAAAGCTGGTTCTTTGAGAAAATAAACAAAATTGACAGACCCCTTGCAAGACTCACAAAAAAAAGAAGAGAAGAGACTCATATTCGTAAAATCAGGGACTCCACAGGAAAAATTACAACAAATACACACGATATTCAAACAATCATAAGGAGCTATTTCCAAAACCTCTACTCAACAAAAAACAATAATTTTACAGAAATGGATCAATTCTTAGAGAAGTACAAACTGCCCAAACTGAACCAAGAAGAAATAAATCAACTAAATAAACCAATAACTTACAGTGAGATACAGGAGGTAATCAAGAACCTCCCTACTAAGAAAAGCCCAGGCCCAGATGGATTCACCAATGAATTCTACAAAACCTTTAGTGAGGAGCTAATTCCAATACTCCTCAAACTCTTCCGCGAAATAGAAACGGAGGGAAAAATCCCGAACTCATTCTACGAAGCTAATATCATACTCATCCCCAAACCAGGCAAAGATCCAACAAAAAAAGAGAACTACAGACCAATATCACTAATGAACACAGATGCAAAGCTCCTCAATAAAATATTAGCTAACAGGATCCAGAAAGTGATCAAGAATATCATACATCATGACCAAGTAGGCTTCATCCCTCAGTCACAAGGATGGTTCAACATCCGTAAATCAATCAATGTAATTCACCACATAAACAGAACTAAAATCAAGAATCACATTGTTATCTCAGTCGATGCCCAAAAAGCCTTTGACAAAATACAACATCCATACCTATTAAAAGCTTTGGAGAGAACAGGAATAGATGGAACATTCCTCAAAACAATAAAAGCCATATACAACAGACCAACTGCTAATATCATATTAAATGGAGAGAAACTTAAATCATTCCCCCTAAACACAGGAACAAGACAAGGATGCCCACTCTCCCCACTTCTGTTCAACATAGTACTGGAATCCCTAGCCATAGCAATAAGGCAAGAGGAGGACATCAAAGGGATCCACATCGGCAAGGAAGAAATCAAGTTATCCCTATTCGCAGACGACATGATCTTATATCTCAAGGACCCAAAAAACTCAGTACCCAAACTCCTACATCTAATAAACCAATTTGGCAAAGTAGCAGGATACAAAATCAATCCACAAAAGTCAGCAGCTTTTCTGTACACCAGCAATAGACAAACAGAAAAGGAAATTATGGAAACGATTCCATTTACAGTAGCCAAAAAAAGAATAAAGTACCTAGGGATCAACTTAACCAAGGACGTGACGGTCCTATTCAATGAAAACTACAAAAATCTAATAAGGGAAATCAAAGAAGACACAAGGAGATGGAAAGACCTCCCATGCTCATGGGTAGGCAGAATCAATATAGTGAAAATGGCCATACTGCCCAAATTGTTATACAAATTCAATGCAATACCTATCAAAATCCCAGCCACATTCTTCACTGAAATAGAGAAACCAATCCATAAATTCATATGGAACAGCAAAAAACCTAGAATAGCCAAAGCAATTCTAGGCAAAAAACATAGTGCAGGAGGTATCACCATACCAGACTTCAAGCTCTACTACAAGGCCATCATAACAAAAACAGCATGGTATTGGTATAAAAACAGATCGGAAGACCAGTGGATTAGAATTGAAGACCCAGAAATAAAACCGCACTCTTACAGCCAACTGATATTCGACAAAGGAGCTAAAGACATACAATGGAATAAACATAGCCTCTTCAACTACTGGTGCTGGGAGAACTGGGCAGCCATATGCAGAAAACTCAAAGTAGACCCAAGCCTATCACCATGCACCAAGATCAACTCAAAATGGATCAAGGACCTCAACATCAGACCTGAATCCTTGAAACTACTGAAGGACAGAGTAGGAAAGACACTAGAACTTATAGGCACAGGAAGGAACTTCCTGAATAGAGTCCCAGGCGCACAACAAATAGGGGAAAGACTCAACAAATGGGACTACTACAAATTAAAAAGTTTCTGCACAGCTAAGGTCATAGCCACCAAAATAGAAAGACAGCCAACGATATGGGAAAGGATATTTACCAGCACAGCAACAGACAAAGGCCTGATATCTGTCATCTACAGAGAACTCAAAAAACTAAGCCCCTCCAAGCCCAATAAACCTATTAGGAAATGGGCAAAAGAGCTAAAGAGAGACTTCACAAGAGAAGATATAAAAATGGCAAAGAAACACATGAGGAAATGCTCAACATCCCTGCTAGTAAAGGAAATGCAAATAAAAACAACCCTGAGATACCACCTCACCCCAGTTAGAATGGCCTATACTCTGAACTCAGGAAACAACAAATGCTGGAGGGGCTGTGGGGAAAGAGGAACCCTTCTCCATTGTTGGTGGGAGTGCAAATTAGTACAGCCACTTTGGAGAACAGTATGGAGGTTTCTCAAAAAGCTCAATATAGACCTACCCTATGACCCAGCCATACCACTCCTAGGCATCTATCCTAAACAGCAAAACCCAAGATATCAAAAGGACATTTGTACTTCCATGTTTATCGCAGCACAATTCACAATAGCCAAAATTTGGAAACAACCCAGATGCCCCTCCACAGATGAATGGATCCAAAAAATATGGTACTTATACACAATGGAATACTACATAGCGATTAGGAATGGTGAAATATTGTTATTTGCAGGGAAATGGTCAGAACTCGAACAAATAATGTTGAGTGAGACAAGCCTAGAACACAGAAAACAAAGGGGCATGATCTCCCTGATATATGACTGTTAACAAAGGGAGATGGAGAGACAGTAGAGACCAAGTCTGTGAACACTGTATATGTGCTTGATACATTGTATACTGCATATGGGTCTACCTGACCTAGACAAGGGATGGGAAAACAGGTTGTAAGATATCACAAGAAATGTACACACTGCCCTACTATGTAACTGCACCCTCTTTGCACAGCACCTTGTAAAAAAAAAAAAATTTATGTTCAATTGATAATAAAAAAAAATTTAAAAAAAAAAAAAAAAAAAAAAAAAGAAGCAAAAAGAAGCCAGGGACAGTGCTCAGGCCCTGAGTCCAAGCCCCAGGACTGGCAAAAAAAGAAACTAGAAGAAAGGATTGTGAAAGTTTTTACCCCAAAGAAATGATAAACATTTTAGGAACTTTAAGTATTGTGTAATCTATACATGTATTCAGCATTACACGTTAATCCCTTTAGTATAATTACTATGTATAATTTTTTTTTTGCCAGTCCTGGGGCTTAGACTCAGGGCCTGAGCACTGTCCCTGGCTTCTTTTTGCTCAAGGCTAGCACTCTGCCACTTGAGCCACAGCACCACTTCTGGCTTTTTCTGGTTATGTGGTGCTGAGGAATGGAACCCAGGGCTTCGTGCATACTAGGCAAGCACTCTACCACTCAGCCACTCTACCACTCAGCCACTATGTATAATTTTTGTGTTTAACTTACCCATTTACAATTTAGAAAAAAGTCCAGGGAGATTGTGGAGATAGTATGAAATGGTTTGCATAAAATTTACATAAACAGGGCACTGACAGAAAAGGTACCTATCTGAAAGGAAACCGAAGCCCCTTTCCCTGCTGTTTTAATCTATAAACGGGGGATCAAGGGGCTGGGAATATGGCCTAGAGGTAAAGTGCTCGCCCTGTATACATGAAGCCCTGGGTTCGATTCCTCAGCAGCACACATATAGAAAAAAGACGGAAGTGGCGCTGTGGCTCAAGTGGCAGAGTGCTAGCCTTGAGCGGGAAGAAGCCAGGGACAGTGCTCAGGCCCTGAGTCCAAGCCCAGGACTGGCAACAAAAACAAAACAAATAAACTGGGGATCAACCTGTGTAAGACTAAATGTGATGACATGGTACAGAACCTGACATGGAGCAAGCAGTCAATAAACACACAGGTGCTTCTCCTACTCTTGGAGATACTTAGGGGTTCAACTCATTACCCCTGCAATGGCTAGGGCTCCCTGCTCTAACATCAGGGGCAGACTGGAGAGGGAAAGCAGAGCTCACTGAAAAACTCTTTCCTTATTCTTCTTCTGTGTGATAAAGGCAGCAAATGAGAGAGTCCAGAAAGCCACTTTCTAACACTTTCAGTTACATTTTGCTTTCTTTCCTTTCCTCTCTCTACTGAATAAGACTTGAAAATAAAAGAACCCACTCTTGAACGTCATCTGTAGAACCTTTCTTCCTACCTACTTAGACTCTTTTTCCATTTTCAAAAAAAACACTTAAAATGAAAGATTACAGTCTTAAAACAATCCATACTTGCTGCCTCATTCTAGGTGAGTAGACTGAAGGTTTTCAGTAGGTAAATCTTCAACAAATGGAGGATTCTTTCCATTTTCCCCTAGCAATCTGACTACAATGAGCACTTTAACCACCAAATGCCCACTCCATGTAGAAGGGTAAGGGGTGCGATGCTCCCAGAAATGAGCATCCAACAGCTACTCTCTGTATATAATACTGGTTGTTTTGCCTCAAATAAGATGTGTTATTAAGGAGTGGGAATATGGCCTAGTGGTAGAGTGCTTGACTTGTATACATGAAGCCCTGGGTTCGATTCCTCAGCACCACATATATAGAAAAAGCCAGAAGTGGTGCTGTGGCTCAAGTGGTAGAGTGCTAGCCTTTAGCAAAAAGAAGCCAGGGACAGTGCTCAGGCCCTGAGTCCAAGGCCCAGGACTGGCAAAAAAGATGTGTTATTCCTAGAAGGTTCTACATCAATATAATTTTAATTTAAAATGCACCACTAGGGCTGGGGATATGGCCTAGTGGCAAGAGTGCTTGCTTCGTATACATGAGGCCCTGGGTTCAATTCCCCAGCACCACATATACAGAAAACGGCCAGAAGCGGCGCTGTGGCTCAAGTGGTAGAGTGCTAGCCTTGAGCAAAAAGAAGCCAGGGACAGTGCTCAGGCCCTGAGTCCAAGGCCCAGGACTGGCAAAAAAGATGTGTTATTCCTAGAAGGTTCTACATCAATATAATTTTAATTTAAAATGCACCACTAGGGCTGGGGATATGGCCTAGTGGCAAGAGTGCTTGCTTCGTATACATGAGGCCCTGGGTTCAATTCCCCAGCACCACATATACAGAAAATGGCCAGAAGTGGCGCTGTGGCTCAAGTGGCAGAGTGCTAGCCTTGAGTAAAAAGAAGCCAGGGACAGTGCTCAGGCCCTGAGTCCAAGCCCCAAGACTGGCAAAAAAAAAATAATAAAAAAAAATAAAATGCACCACTATATGCTGATAGTTACCATAGTATGAAGTCATAAAATGAAGGACCAAACATCTAAATTAAAATATCAATATAGATTATTTTTCACATGCCAGAAAAAACATTTTGCATACTGGTTAAATAGAAAGGACTTCTTTATTTTATTTATTTATTAATTGAACACAATTTTTTTGACAAGGTGTTGTGCAAAAAGGGTACAGTTACACAGTAGGGCAGTGTGTACATTTCTTGTGATATCTTACACCCTGTTTTTCTTTCCCTTCTCTAGGTCAGGTAGACATATATACAATATACAATTTATCAAGAACATATACAGTAGCCACGTGGCCAAGCCCAAGAAAATTCGCCTAGGGCTTTAAATGTAATGTCGATATTAGACAATATGTCGACAGTAGTCTTATATGAACGTACATACATAGCTTTTGAGCTATTGTATTCCACTGAGTGGTCGATTTTTGACCTTTATATGTTGAGTAGTTGTTTGGTTTTAGTTATATACTGTTGGGTCGCTGCCCCAATCCTGTGGGAAATACCATTTGACAAGCAGTTTTTGGTTTCACAGACCTGGTCTCTACTGTCTCTCCGTCTCCCTTTCTTAACAGTCATATATCAGGGAGATTGCATATGCCCCTTTGTTTTCTGTGTTCTAGGCTTGTCTCGCTCAACATTATTTGTTCGAGTTCTGACCATTTCCCTGCGAATAACAATATTTCACCATTCCTAATCGCTATGTAGTATTCCATTGTGTAAAGGTACCATAGTTTTTGGATCCATTCATCTGTGTAGGGGCATCTGGGTTGTTCCCATATTTTGGCTATTGTGAATTGTGCCACGATAAACAAGGAAGTACAAATGTCTTTTTGATATCTTGGGACCTGTTGTTCAGGATAGATGCCTAGGAGTGGTATGGCTGGGTCATAGGGTAGGTCGATATTGAGCTTTTTGAGAAACCTCCATACTGTTCTCCAAAGTGGTTGTACTAATTTTTACTCCCACCAACAATGGAGAAGGGTTCCTCTTTCCCCACATCCCCTCCAGCATTTGTTGTTGCCTGAGTTCAGAGTATAAGCCATTCTAACTGGGGTGAGGTGGTATCTCAGGGTTGTTTTTATTTGCATTAGAAAGGACTTTTTGCTGATCCTCAAATTTGAACTCTGCTCCTGGGGGCTGCCCCAAGCTTTTTTTGCTCAAGACAAAAGCTTTTGTGCTCTGCAACTTGAGCCACAGCACATCACATCTGGGTTTTTTGGTGGTTAATTGGAGATAAAAGTCTCATACTTTATTCCCCAGGCTGGCTTCAAACCTCAACCCTCAGATTTCAGCCTTCTGAGTAGCTGGGATTACAGGCATGAGCCACTGGCACCCAGCCTAGGACTTTTTTTTTTTTTTAACACAAAAGTAATGTTCTCATTATAGAATGACAAATACTTAATTCTTTGATCAAACTTTAGTCAGGCTCCTTTAAGCCCCATCTTTGACTAGGCCCTAACCTTGCTCTATGGCTACTTAGGCCTGTTTTAACAAGAATCTTGCTAGGTGTCTTTTTTTTTTTTTTGGCCAGTTCTAGGGCGTGGACTGAGGGCCTGAGCACTGTCCTGGCTTCTTTTTGCTCAAGGCTATCACTCTGCCACTTGAACCACAGCACCACTTCTCGCCACTTCCTATATATGTGGTGCTGGGGAATCAAACCCAGGGCTTCATGTATACAAGGCAAGCAAGCACTCTTGCCACTAGGCCATATTCCCAGCCCAGTGTCTTTTTTTTAATGCAAAAATTCCCTACCCTTGGTATCTGATTACCCTTCTATCTGATCAAATTCCTTATTCCTTACCCTGGATAGCTTAACTGTCACTCTTCAGCAGAATCCAGCTGAATTGGTCTAATAAGAATCTCCCCAGGGGGGTCAGAAGAGAAAAACTGGGAGAAATTTAAGGAAGAGGTAACAATGTTCAGAAAATATATATATATATTTTCATATCCTGAATTATGTAACTGTAACCCCTCTGTATATCACCTTTATAATAAAAAAGAATCTCCCCAGCCCGAATTCCTTTTAATCATTTTCTACCCATTGACAGCCTCCCAACCCCCTCCACTCTGCTCTACTTTTTCTTGTTACATTAAGAGTGGAGACCAAGCTGGGCAGCATACACCTGTAATCCTTGTAATCCTAGCTACTCTGGAGGCTGTGATCTGAGGATCGGGGTTTGAAGCCAGCCCAGGCAGAAAAGTACCTGTGAGACTCTTATCACCAATTAACTACTCAAAAACCAGAAGTGGCACTACGGCTCAAAGTGGTAGAGCTCAAGGATCATGAGGCCCTGAGTTCCAGCCCTATGACTGACACTTCCCCCTCAAAAAATATTTGATACCAGTCTCTCCACTATTACAAAATCCACTACAGTGGTCTCTCTTGAATCAATTCTTCCTTATCGTTTTTTTTTTTTTGGGGGGGGGCAGTCCTGGAGTCCTGGGGCTTGGATTCAGGGCCTGAGCACTGTCCCTGGCTTCTTTTTGCTCAAGGCTAGCACTCTGCCACTTGAGCCACAGCGCCACTTCTGGCCATTTTCTGTATATGTGGTGTTGGGGAATCGAACCCAGGGCCTCATGTATATGAGGCAGGCACTCTTGCCACTAGGCCATATCCCCAGCCCCTTCCTTATCGTTTTAAGGAAGAACATGAATGATTTCTTCTCTAATAGGAAGAAGGAAGTTCTGGAATAGGGAAGAAGCATATGAACACTACAGCACATCATTGGAACTAGGAATATCAATGTGAATCCACAACTCTAAAAAAACTTGTCTGAGTTTTATTATGTAGTAAAAATTTCTATCTTCTCAGAGGCTGAGATGTGCGAATCATGGTTTGAAGTCAGCCAGGACAGGAAAGTCCATGAGGTTCATCTCTCCAACAAGCTGCAAGTGGAGCTATGGCTCAAGTGGTAGAGTGCTAAAAAGCTAAAGGACCAAAGGGGGATACTCTTGGAGGAGGAACACAAAGGCACAACTGAATTATCAAAATGAACTCCGGGAAATGGAAACAAGAGGTTTTTCTTTTTTTCTTTTTCTCTTGTTTGTGCACATATCTGTCTTTGGGAGGGCAAAGGGAAGGGCGAGACATGGAAGGGACCAAGGGTGAACAAATGCAGCAGTGGTACTCACTAGACACTATGTGGAAAATGAACCACACAATTGTGGGTGGGGATGGGAGGGAAATCTGGGTGAGAACAAGGGAAGGGAAGACACTGTCCAAAAAGAAATGTACCCATTGCCTAACTTACATAACATAACCCCTCTGTACATCACCTTTATAATAATAAAATAAATTGAAAGTCCTGGATGCTTACAGTGACCAGTGATGCCTCTAGGCATGATTGAAGAGAAGCAACTTCAGCCTGTCACAAACTCATTTTATCTGGCTTGATTTCCCCATTGGCACCTTACAACAACTCAATGGTAGCTTCTCATAGATAATACTTTCAGAAGTTTGTATTAAAAATAAAGAGCAAATGAACATTCTCAAGTTTTGCCTCTTACATTCTAATTTAGCATTAGAGAATAATTCTTTGTACTTAAATACCTTAATTATACTCCAGCTTAAACAGGAGGATGTGTCTTTTTAGTTAGTTCATTAGTGAATCTAAAAATAAATATGAAATACCTGATTTTTTGAAACCTTTCTGTAGTTCTCCTCATATTTTAGCTTAGATAATGACACTAACTCTTTAGCTTTAATATAAGGGGTCTAACAACCCTTTGGTTTCATATTTTTCTTTTCTTTTTTTTCTTTCTTGGCTAGTCCTGGGGCTTGAACTCCGGGCCTGGGCACTGTCCTTGAGCTCTTTTTGCTCTACCACTTGAGCCACAGCGCCACTTCCGGTTTTCTGGTGGTTAATTGGAGGTAAGAGTCTCACGGCCTTTCCTCCCTGGGCTGGCTTGATCCTCAGATCTCAGCATGCTGAGTGGCTAAGATCACGGGCATGAGCCACTGGAATCTGGCAACCTTTTGGTTTTAAATAAATGTCCTCATAAGTTTTTTGTTTTTATAAGCCTTCTGTCATGTCACATCTTTTCCAGTTATCCTTTCCAATTAACAGACTTCATTTTTTTCCCTCACTTACTTGGCTTCTTAATGTTCCTTAGTTTTGGGTTTCTACTTTTATTCCACATTTCTCTCTATACTTCCTCTTATTCAAATATAGCAAGTACAAATTTCCCTACTATACGTACAAAATATGACAAAGAGATCAGGGGGCTTGGAAAATTCTGATGAATTAGTATAAGTAAGTCATTAGCTCAAATATACTCCTGAGTATTTGGTTTTTCTTCCTAGTTTCACGGTCATTTAATTTATTCTCTTCTCTTTGTTGGGTTGTTGTGTTTGGTGCTAGGGACTGACCTCAGGGTCATACACATGTTTTGCCCTTGTTCTATTACTGAGCCACATTACTGTGTCTTTTTTTTTTTTGTACTTCGCCTTTTCTTTTCTTGATTTTTTTGCTGGTCCTGAGGCTTGAACTCAGGACCTGGGTGCTGTCCCTGAGCTTTGGTCCTCAAGGCTAGAACTCCACGACTTGTACCATAGCTCTACTTCTGGCTTTTTTTTTTTTGGACATACTTCTGGCTTTTTTCTCATAGACTGTCCTGCCTAAACTGGCTTTGAACCTTGATCCTCAGATCTCAGCCTATTGAGTAGTGCCGATTACAGGCAACAGTGATTTTTTTTCTCAGATCATGATAATTGATTTCACATATTATATTCTCAGAGTGTTATCTTACATTAAAATTTGAAAACTATCTATTTACTCTCTCTCTCCCTCTCTCTCTCTCTATATATATATCTATACATTGCTCTCTATCTTTCTACCTACACACATATTACCAAATTTTATAACATTGTGTCTGGGTAATACAATGAGTAATTTTCAATGATTCTTCAAAAGGAACAATTTCTCTGGGTACTGGTAGCTCACATCTGTAATCTTCACTAATCAGAAGACTGAGATCTGAGGATCAAGGTTTGAAGCCAGCTCAGGCAGGAAAGTCTGTGAGATTCTTACCTCCATTAAGA
This sequence comes from Perognathus longimembris pacificus, assembly GCF_023159225.1. Lineage (NCBI taxonomy): Eukaryota > Metazoa > Chordata > Mammalia > Rodentia > Heteromyidae > Perognathus > Perognathus longimembris. Next base: position 98,215,985 of record NC_063188.1, read on the forward strand.
ACCAGAAAACCCAAAGTGGCACTGTGGCTCAAAGTGGTAGAGTGCTAGCCTTGAACAAAAGAGCTCAGGGACAACTCTGAGTTCAAGTCCTATGACCTACAGAAAAGGAATAATTTCGTGGGCAGGGATGGGAGGGGGAAACTGGAGAAAAGCAAAGAAATGGGTAGCATTATGTATGTATGATCATATAAGACAAGGATAAGCAAACTCTATTGTTGACATTATATTTAACGTTCTAGGTGAATTTCCTTTGGCGTATTCCACATGGCTACTGTATATGTTTTTGGTCCACTGGGTATTGTATATATGCCTACCTGACCTAGGGAAGGGAAAGAAAAACGAGGGTGTAAGATATCACAAGATATGTACACACTGCCCTATTATGTAACTGTACCCCTTTTGCATAACACCTTGTCAACAAAATTTAATTAATAAAAAAAGAAGAAAAAAAAGAAATGGGTAGTATTTTCCAACAAAAGAAAGAAGTGTATTCATTACTTGACTTATGAAATGATCACTCCTTTGTACAATACCTTAATAACAATAAAACTATATTTTAAAAAGAAACAATTGCAAGTATGAATGGAGAATTCTCAAATAATAGTGAATAACTTCCATGAGAATCACTTTTTTACAAAGTTCAGAACTAGAGGTGTGACACAAGTGGTAGAGTTTCAGCCCTGAGCAAGCAAGAGCAGAGGATCTGAGTTCAAACCCCAAAAGAAAAAGAAAACTTTGGTTAGATTTTCAAACTAATTGTTTTACTTCATGCTTTTTTTTTTTTTTTGGTCCTGGGGCTTGAACTCAGAGCCCGGGTGCTGTCTCTGAGCTTCTTTTGCTCAAGGCTAGCACTCTACCACTTGAGCCACAGAGCCCTTCCAGATTTTTCTGGGTAGTTTATTGGAGATGGAGTCTCATGGACTTTCCTGTCCAGGTGGGACCTGAACCACAATCCTTAGATCTTGGCCTCCTGAGTAGCTAGGATTACAGGTGTGAGCCACTGGCATCCGGTGACAGTTTTGTTTGGGAAAGTTTGTTCTTGAATTGAAGTCACAGCCATTACAGACTTCACTATGATCCCAGAAGCTGTACCCTCTGATTTGGCAACATCTCTGACACTGTCCCAATCACTAAGTTCTATGTCCTGAAGGTCCCAGAATTTTCCAGAAAAATTAAAGACCCATTAGCATATACTTGGAACATTTTTAAATATTCAATAATATTTTCTGGTTGCTTAAAGGTATCATTCAAATACCTAGTAAGTTTAAGTATAAAGTTAGCAATGCAAATAAAATCCAGAGGTTAACGGTAAGCTTGGTTAGTAATGGTGAATTCCTCTTACAGGTCAATTTTATTCTCTATATTCGGTTATTGGTATTCCAATCTTTAAAGTTAAAGAGAGTCAAAAGAGAGGTAGGTAAAAAAGTAATAGTCCAAGGGATTAATAGTCAATATAGTATATCAGGCCAGAAAGTCGAAAGAAGAGATAAGGACGTGATCAAACTGATCTCACTCACAGAGCTGTGATCAGTCAGCTAGAGCATGTGAGTAACGACTGCTTCCTAGGCAAAGCCACAACAAGTCCACATCCATGTAATTCTACAAGAGCAAAAAGACCTAATCCTAACAGTAAATTAGTAAAGTTAGGTCTGGGAATGTGGCTTAGTGGTAGAGTGCTTGCCTAGTATGCATGAGGCCCTGGGTTCGATTCCTCGGTACCACATAAGCAAAAAATTAATTAAGAAAAGAATTTTTAAAGGGGCTGGGAATATAGCCTAGTGGTAGAGTGTTTGCCTTGTATACACGAAGTTCTGGGTTCAATTCCTCAGCACCACATATAAAGAAAAAGTGGGAAGTGGTGCAGTGGCTCAAGTGGTAGAGTGCTAGCCTTGAGCAAAAAGAAGCCAGGGACAGTGCTCAGGCCCTGAGTTCAAGCCCCAGGACTGGCAAAAAACAGAGCAAGCAAAAAAAAAAAAGAATTCTTAAAAATTAGTAAGTTTACAGGATGCCTTGCTGTCATGGAAGCAAGACTCATTAGGTAAAGGTCACATTGTACCCATCTCTGAGGTTCACTGAGGCAAATGCTTCCTGAACAAAATGAAGGGAGTCTGGAGCCAGTCACATCCATAGCACAAATAAGCTGCAAGTACTATTTCTTGGAAAATGATCAGTTCGTACTGAGGAGACCTTCAGCCAAGGAATTTGGAAAAAACGTTAACATTCAAGGTTAACAGCTCCCTTCACGGTTCTTATTTTTAGCTCCAAGCTCATTTCATCCATGAAATGCCATGCTACTAACTCATAATAAATTCCTAGCCAATATCCAGGGAGCACCCACCAGGTGCCATGCCTCGTGCTGCACACGATCTCATCAATGCCGCAATCCTATAGTTAAATGTTATCATTTCTATTTTGTAGATGTGAGAGTACTAAAGTGTAGTGGAATTAAGCCATTTGCCCAAGCCCACACTGCTGGTGGGCACTGAAAATTAAGATCTGATGTTACAGGAACAGCTAGCTAATGAGTGGAACAGTCCTTTCATCACCCAGGGCTTCTACTTTCTTATGTGTAACATGGGCGGGGGGGGGGGGGCGTTAAAGATGGTCATTAAGCTAAAGCTTCCACTGAATGAATAGGATAAAACTCTCATTTGTGCCTCTAAGGTTTACAATTCTATCCCACACTCATCCTGCCAACTAATGTAAATTCGGAGATAATTCTGGAGAGCACTGCTAAGTAAACAGTCAAGGAAAGAAGGTAGAAATCAGGAAAGGAAAAGGCGATGCACAGGGTGGCTCTTTAGCCACTCGGGAGGCTGAGACAGAAAGGAGTTAAACTTCAAGGTCAGCTTAGAGAAAAAGTTTGCAACATCTCCTCTAAACCAACAAAAAGCTGAATGTGGTCATGTGTGCTTGGCATATCGGCTACTGGGTGCCAATGGCTCAGGCCTGTCATCCTAGCTACTTAGGAGGCTGAGGTCTCAGGATCATAGTTTGAAGCCAGTCCAGGTAGGAAAGTCCATGCAACTTTTATCTCCAAGTAATCACAGAAGAACCAAAAGTGGTTCTGTGGCTCAAGTGGTAGGGTGCTAACTTTTTTTTTTTTGCCAGTCCTGGGGCTTGAACTCAGGGCCTGAAGCACTGTCCCTGGCTTCTTTTTGCTCAAGGCTAGCACTCTACCACTCGAGCCACAGCGCCACTTCCAGCTTTTTCTGTGTATGTGGGGCTGAGGAATCGAACCCAGGGCTTCATGCATGCTAGGCAAGCACTCTTGTCACTAGGCCATATTCCTAGCCCCCAGGGTGCTAACTTTGAGCAAAAAGGAGCTCAGCAATAGTGCCAAAACCCAGAGTTCAAGCCCCACGACCTATTGGGGGGGAACCAAACTAAAGCCAAAAGGGACTGAATGCCAGTGGCTCATGCCTGTAAATCCAGCTATTCAGGAGACTGAGATTCAAAGGATCATGGTTCAAAGCCAGCCGAGGCAGAAAAGTCTGTGATATTCTGTCTCAAAAAATACAAAACAAACTAAATCAGAAAAAAATATGAGGGCCAGAGATGTGACTCAAGTGTTAGAGCACTAAGCAAGCAAGCAAGCCAGAGCAAGCAAGAGCCTGGAGTTCAAACCCTGGAACCACAATGAAAGGAAAGCTGGAGGCACAAATCAAATGGAAGAACACCTCATGAGCAAGCTTGAGATTCTGAGTTCAAAAAGAAAAGGAAAAAACACATACATTTCCATTCATTCTATGCTCTCAATAAAAAAATGCTTCCAAGATATTTTGAATAAGGAACAATTGGGCTAACACCTCACACATTCCCAGAAACTACCCCTATTTCAACAACCTTGAAGAGAGAGGTAAGAACAGCAGAAAAGATTCCACGAAAGTATAGGATGTGTACTGGTGGCTCACACCTGTAATCCTGGTTACTCAGGAGGCTGAGATCTGAGGATCATAGTTCAAAGGCAGCCTGGGCAGGAAAGTCTATAAGACTCCTATCTCCAATAAACTACAAAAAAATCTGGAAGTGGTGCTGTGGCTCAAGTGATAAAGTGTTAAGCCTTGAGCAAAAGAAGCAAGGCCTGAGTTCAAGCTCCAGGACTGATGCACACACAAATTACAGGATTCACAGAGTCTCACTAGTATATATAAAATTGTGTTGTTTTGATTTGTTTTGTTTTTGCCAGTCCTGAAGCTTAAACTCCAGGCCTGAGCACTGTCCCTGGCTTCTTTTTGCTCAAGGCTAGCACTCTACCACTTGAGCCACAGCGCCACTTCTGGCTTTTTCCATATATGTGGTGCTGAGGAATCAAACCCAGGACTTCATGTATATAAGGCAAGCACTCTACCACTAGGCCATATTCCCAGCTGAAATTGTGTTCTTATCACAGCTTCTCATTTACCTATGAGCTCCTCCTTAAAGACTGCGACTATGGGCTGGGGATATGGCCTAGTGGCAAGAGAGCGTGCCTCGTATACATGAAGCCCTGGGTTCGACTCCCCAGCACCACATAAACAGAAAACGGCCAGAAGTGGCGCTGTGGCTCAAGTGGCAGAGTGGTAGCCTTGAGCAAAAAGAAGCCAGGGACAGTGCTCAGGCCCTGAGTCCAAGGCCCAGGACTGGCAAAAAATAAAATAAAATAAAATAAAAGACTGCAATTATGCCTTGGCCAATGCTTCTCAAGTTCCATTGCATTCCAAATCTAGAGTATTCAATGAGCACTAATGGATATAACGACTTAAGTGTTAACTTTCTATACCTCACAGATTGTCCCCTGAAGTGGTTGGTAGCTTGGGATCTTGGGCGAAAACTTCACTGGACCTTCCACTGTGTTTCTTAACTCTGGAAGAACATGACAATCATCCAGGTCACTCAACATTGTGAGTGCCTAGAACCTACCCTGAGAATGGCTTAAGTGTTTTAGATGTGAGACAAGTTCTATTTCTTAGGAGCTCCCAAGAGGATTCTCCAAAGTGGCTAAGGCTGAGACCCAAAAATCATTAAATGTGGGGAAAAAATCTTTTAAAAAGTCCTCAGTTTCTAAAATGGCTATTAAACATTCAAAGATTTTCTGTTTACCCAGGTCATTTCAGTCTTTAATTCCATAGCTGAGTCTTGTTTCAGCCTCGTAGGAAACTGATCACAAAACTTTCAGTCTATAAAACTCTTTTTTTGCCCTTTCTTTTTTAAGATGATCCCAAATGAAAAAGATTAAAAGGAAAACAAAACAGAACAAACTCATGAAGGAAATGGCTGTGGTAATGTTTGTGAAGTGGTGACAAAATTGTAGGTACCTTCCTCCAGTTTGTTTTGATTATGCATGCCCAACCCAACACCTAACCACCTCAGCTAAGAAGAGGTGGGAAGATGATCAAGTGGGTAGAGTTACCTACAATGTGAGAGAGTAGTTCTCATCTACACATAACTTCAGTCTCTTAATTTCTTTCTTTTTTGTTTTTGCCAGTCCTAGGGCTTGAACTGAGGGCCTGGGCACTGTCCCTGAGTTTCTTTTGCTCAAGGCTAGCACTCTACCACTTGAGCCACAGCACCACTTTTGGCTTTTTTTGTTTATGTGGTACTGGGGAATCGAACCCAGGGCTTCATGAATGCTAGGCAAGCACTCTACCATTAAACCACATTCCCAACCCCTCTCTTAATTTCTAAGATGGGCATGGCTGTTGTGAGAATTAAATAATACCTGGTATAAAATTACCAGGTATTGATCAGTACTTCCTTAGATGCCTTTTGCAGTTGTCCTTTACTTTCCTTTTGGGAAAGTTTCACTGAAGCGAAGCTCAGACTAAAACAGAAAGAAGACTGAGTACAAAGGGCAGGGATCCCATCTACCATTAAGTAACGAATGTGCAGACAGCGAGGAATTGAGAGGCTATGTAGGGAAGCAGACTCTGAGACAAGTACAGGGATACCAATAGGACAATGAACACTTTGCCTTCTATTTAACTGCAGAAATCAGGAGAAATTAACACAATTTATGCAAAAACCCAGCAAGGTATCAAGAGATTTCTGTGGCCATTGCTTTTTACTACAGCAGATTCAAAAGAAACCTTAGCTAGAAGGCTAAGCATGTCCTGATTTATGAAAATATAACTTGTTTGGCAAAGAGAAGTATGTTACAAATTTCAAAGAACCCTACTGTTTTCAGAACAATGACACATAGAAAAATATTTATCTTCATGGTGTGGGAAAAGTATTAAGAGCATTGGTAATTTATTTGTAACAATGAGACTATTCTACACAAAATTCCATTACAAGGAGAACTCAAATGTTCAAGGAGAATCCTAGTTGAAGTATAAGAATGCAAATAAAATCATAGAACAACTGGAGGTGATTCTCGGGGAGATAATTTACCACTCCTCTAGAACCGAAAGTGTACAATTTGAATACAAATATTAACCCATTGAACTGTTTGCTACAGTTTGTATGCTTATTATGGCAGAAGGTATACAGTCTCAGAACTCAGATGAGACAGTGACCAGAAGTAGGTTCTCCTTGAGTGATAGGAAGGACACTCAGTCCTACCAGGAAGAGAAATACCGAGGTAAATTCACGCTGCCATAAAAGCAAACTAACTAGAGCTACCTCAGTGCTAGTAGCTTCAAGGCCAGTTTATATGATGATGGTGCAAAGCATGAGATCCCCAGCTAGCACATCCACAGGCCCTAGGGCACATTTCAAGACTGTGCTTGCTAGTTAATATGTTCATTGCCTAATTCATCAATCCATCCAAGGAATTCATACAAATGATTAAAACTTCAGATTTCAGAAATGACATATTCAAAGGCACTTTACACTCAAAAGGAATGCAAACAACAAGCCCAAGCAGGGGGAACAAAAACTTCTAGTTTCTCAGGTGTCCATTAAGCAATTAAAACCATAAACCTGCATTTTAGCAAGATTGTGGGGAAAATGGCACATTTCAAATTTTGCTGACATGGGAAGGGAAGGTAGTTTCATGGCAGAGTGTTTGCCTAGCATGCATGAAGCCCTGGGTTTAATTCCTCAGTATCACATAAACAGAAAAAGCCTGAAGTGGCACTGTGGCTCAAGTGGCAGAGAGCTAGCCTTGAGCAAAAGAAACTCAGGGATGTGGGGCTGGGAATATGGCCTAGTGGTAGAGTGCCTGCCTCCCATACATGAAGCTCTGGGTTCAATTCCCCAGTACCACATATACAGAAAATGGCCAGAAGTGTACATGGCTCAAGTGGCAGAGTGCTAGCCTTGAGCAAAAAGAAGCCAGGGACAGTGCTCAGGCCCTGAATCCAAGCCCCAGGACTGGCAAAAAAAAAAAAAAAAAAAGAAACTCAGGGATAGTGCTCAGGCCCTGAGTTCAAGCCCAATGACAGGCAAAAAAAAAGTTTTGCCTTGTAAATTAAAGCCATATAATCCCTCAAAGCCATTCGCATGGTAATCCTACTCAGATATAGATACACTATAGGTAAGAGACTTAGCAACCCCTAAAACTCAAATTCCAAGGCTTCTTGTTAGTAGCATACAGGAGAAACAACTTCGAGTAAAAGCAAACCAGGAGCCATCACTGCCCAGTTCTTTAAACAGGAAACTGAATTCTCTTAGACCAGAAGTTGGTAAACTTTCTTTAAAGGACCAGATAGTAAACATTTTTGCTTTTGTGTGCTCTATAGTCTCTGGCAATGGTTCAACTCTGCTATTGTGGAGAACCAAAGAGCCAGACTATATGGAATGAATGAGTATGGCTATGTTCCAGTAAACCTTTACAAAAACAGGTGTCGTCAAAACCCAGAGTAGACAACACAAAGACTGATCCCAAACATCAATGGACTTTTGTGGATAATGATGGGTCAATGTAAGTTCATCAGTTCTAATACCAGTTATTGGCAGCTCATCAATGTCTCACATTGTCATAGTGGGTCGATGGTTGTAGAGGCTGTATTTAGGGGACATAATGAAACTCTCTGCACATTGTGCATATTTTTACTGTGAACCTAAAGATCCTGGGGTTTTTGAGGGGAGGGCCTGGGAGTTTTGTTTTCATTTTTGTTTTTTGAAATACTAGGGCCTAAACTCAGGGCTTCACAAAGCACTCAACCATTTGAGTCATGACCCCAGTCCCTGAACTTAACGATAATCTTAAAAATAAAGTCTATGGGCTCATGCTTATAATCCTAGCTACTCAGGGGGCTGAGATTTGTGGATCATGGTTCAAAGCCAGCCCAAGCAAAAAAGTCCGTGAGGCTCTTATCTCCAATAAATTACCAAAAATGCCAAAGTGGAGCTATAGTTCAAGTGGTAGAACACTAGCCTTGAGCAAAATAAGCTAAGGGACCGCATTCAGGCCCTGAAAGCCCAGGACCAACACAAAAAAACATGTTTATAAACTAAAAAACAATGGCAAACAGGTAACCAAGCTAGAGGTGGATATTCTTGGTCTAAGATATTCCTAAAATGAAAGGATTTCCCCAACCCTGAGAGAAAATTATCACAAAAATAAAATTATTAGATGCTTATACAACATAAAGAAGAGAGCTGAGAACAGTAGTAAACCACTGTATTCCCAGAACTAGAAAGACTGAAGCAGAATGATAGTTCTAGGCCAGCATGGGTCACAAGATGATTGAGACCATTTCAAAACAAAAAGAAGCTGGGTGCCAGTGGCTCATACCTATAATCCTAGCTACTCAGGAGGCTGAGATCTAAGGATCACAGTTCAAAGCTAACCTGGGCAGGAAAGTCTGTGAGACTCCTATCTCCAATAAACCAAGAAAAAGCCAGAAGTCATGCTGTGGCTCAAGAGGTAGAGTGCTGGCCTTGAGCAGGAAGAAGCTCAGAGACAGCTCCCAGGCCCAGAGTTCAAGCCCCAGGATCAGCAAAAAGAAAAGAAGAAAAGGAAGGAAGAGGAGAGAAGAGGTTAAAGAGAAGGAGAGGGAAAGGGAAAAGCAGGTAGGCAGGGAGGAAAGAGAGAAAGAGAGAGAGAGAGAAAGAGAAAGAGAGAGAGGGAGAGAGAGAGAAGAAACTAGGAAACATCAAGCTAGTTTCTGATTCCAGCCAGTAACAAAAGCTAAGGTTTCCCAAATCTTGCCAATATTCCCTTTTCTTCAAAAGCACACAAAACTCATGTTCTCCAAAGGCAATGAAGCGAGATGTCCAACTTTAAATGCCTGAATGATGTCCTGGGGCCTAATAAACCTCATTTTGTTAGAAACACAGATCTATTCGATTTTAAAGTCCCCAAAGGCTAGTTCTTTCCTTCAATGTAAATACTGATCAAGATATAATAAACTAAGTTTGAAATCTAGACCCTAAACGACACTGTTCTCATCCTCTTTAATTTGAAGTAGTTTGCTTCTGTTTCCAAACAAGTTGGCCTCATTTTTGCCAACCCATCAGAGCAGAAATACAGCTGTTTACAGAAAAGGTTTGTCATGCACGCGCACGCGCACACTTACACACACACGCACATACACAATATATTCAGAAGCAAAAATGAGAATATTTTCCCTTTTCCTAATGTAATCTTTAAAACCTTTTTATCTTCTCCAGGAATGAAATTGAAACTGCTGGTCCCCCCAGTGGTAGGCTTGAAGGAACAAAAAAGGATTTTTTAAAAAGTTGACTACACTAGTGGCTGACACCACTAATACTCGCTACTCAAGAGGCTAAGATGGCAGTTCAAAGCCAGCCCTGGCAGGAAAGCTTATGAGACTATTATCTCCAATACACTACCCAAAGATCCAGAAGTGGAGTTGTGGCTTAAGTAGTAGGGCACTAGCCTTGAGCAAGAAGTTCAGGGACAGCATTCAGGCTCTGAGTTCAAGCACCAGGACAGGCAAAAAAGAAAAGAAAAGAAAAGAAAAGAACCCAGAGACATTGCTAAAGCTGTCATTTGAAACTGAAGTCAACTTTCCAGTGAGTATTGGAATCTTAAAACACATACGAAAGGAAAACAAGGGTCCTGGGCCCCTAAACCTCAAAGCAGTAAGACAGGGGAACTGTCTGCTGACTTAGAGGTAGGGCTTCTGCCTTCTAACAACTAAAAGCCTTAAGGTTTGCAGAGCCAGTGTGATTAGGGTAGAACTCAAACTATGGGGTTCTATGAAAAGATAATAAGGTTGTCAAAGAGCCTGCTTTTCTACTGGTTTTATTTGGGAGATGCTATATTTAAATGTGAGGACATTGTGGAAGTTTAAACTTACATAATAACTGACTGAATTAAGGTAACATAATGTTTAATGACCTCTCTGTGGAGTAATCATCATCTATGGAGCGCTCACTCTGTGCAGAGCAAACTGGGCTGAGGAGCTGAGGGAGTGCCCACCTTCTGGAAAGAGTCCACTTTAGATGAAATGAAGAGAAACAGGAGCAAATGTCTTTCATAAAAGTGTCAGTCACTAGGAAATAAAACCAATGGAAATAAATCTGTAGGGAGGGGCGAAAGTGATTAAAGAGAGAACCAGGAAGATGAAAAGAAAGTCCAAATGAAAATATGAATCATTTCCTACCAACCTTTTCAACATTCAGAAGGGTCCAGTTTTAATTCATGTCATAATAGCCCAAGTCTTTTATAACAGTCCAAGTCTTCTTCTATCACCAAGAGAACTTTTTATTCAGAACCAAAATGAAAACCTAAACTGTAATTAAAAGAAATATAGTTTTGAAAAAAAGAGAAAAAAACCTAAGCAAAGGTTATGTGCAGCGTAGCAGAAAATAAAGTATTAAAAGAAAAAAAGTATGGATGTGTATCATTACAGAATTAACACATAAAAGAAAAAAATGGGGCTGGGAATGTGGCTTAGTGGTAGAGTGCTCATCTTGCATGCATGAAGCCCTGGGTTCAATTCCTCAGCACCACATACACAGAAAAAGCCAGAAGTGGGAAGTGGCGCTGTGGCTCAAGAGGTAGAGTGCTAGCTTTGAGCAAAAACAAGCCAGGGACAATGCTCAGGCCCTGAGTTCATGCCCCAGAACTGGCAAAAAGAAGAAAAAAAGGAAGAAAGGAAGAAAGGAAAGAAGGAAGGAAAGAAAGAAAGAAAGAAAGAAAGAGAGTGAGAAAGAAAGGAAGGAAGGAAGGAAGGAAGGAAGGAAGGAAGGAAGGTTGGTTCACAAAGCAAAACTCACCATTCCATTGCATTTAGAGAAACATCTAAAGCAAGATAATTCACAAAGACTGAAAATAAAACAGGAAATACAAACAAGAAAATAGAGAACAAGAGCTCAATGTCAAATAAGATTGAATCTGGCCAAAAAGCAACCAACTAGTTTTAAAGGGCATCATAGTAATGGTAAAGGATACACTCTTATTAAGGACATGACAGTTCACAAGCATCTAACATAGCTTTAACCACCATAAAACAAAAACTAAGACATGCAGAGAAAGAGAGCATACTTAGGAGGCTTTAATTTCTCTTATGTTTTATCCATGACAAAACAAGTAAAACCTATACAAAACCTAACTAACATTAACTAATATGGTAAATATGATAGTTACTCTAACTTGAGACTATAACCACTTTTTAGAAAATCCACAGGAAATGACTATAAGCTTTGGCTGCAAAGATAAACATCAATAAATTAAGAGCATAATTCACCTAACATTCTCTGATAACAGTGTAACAAAATTAAACTTGTCTTCAGAATGTATCTCCACTTAAGCTCACAAAATTACCCTTTGTTTACAGAATACAAGTCTTTTTTTTAAATGCTGGTACTGGGGCTTGTACTCAGGGCCATGGCCCTTTCTTTTAGCTTTTTCATTCAAGGCTGGTACCTGACCACTTGAGCTACACCTCTGCTTCCTGTTTTTTTTTTTTTGCTAGTAACTTGGAGATAAGAGTCTCAGGACTTTCCTGTCCAGGCTGGCTTCAAACTGTGATCCTCAGATCTCAGCCTTCTGAGTAGCTAGGATTACAGGTGTGAGTCACCTGTGCCCAGCAAAAATCATTTAAGATGCAGAAGAGATGGGGGAGGGGACTGAACACACATTAGCTGATCAGTGATATGAGGAAAGAAAGATATAAACAACTTCCCCCATCCCCCCAAAAAAATCTAAGAAAAAGGAAAAGCATCCAGTTTTTTTTTTTTTTTTGGCCAGTCCTGGGCCTTGGACTCAGGGCCTGAGCACTGTCCCTGGCTTCTTCCCGCTCAAGGCTAGCACTCTGCCGCTTGAGCCACAGCGCCGCTTCTGGCCGTTTTCTGTATATGTGGTGCTGGGGAATCGAACCTAGGGCCTCGTGTATCCGAGGCAGGCACTCTTGCCACTAGGCTATATCTCCAGCCCCCCCAGTTTTTAAAAAATGAAAAAAAAAAACAAAATAAACCTTAGGAAATCAGAGGGGATTAATAAAGTCAAAGTAGACATTAATGAACTAGAAAATAAAAGTCATAAAAACAAAAAAAAATAAATTTAACTAAATGAACCATCAGCTAGTCTAATCAAGAAGGAAGAAAACAAAGATAAAATTAGGAAATAAGGAGGATTGTATTCATACACTGGAAGACCTTGGAGTAAGACAGGGGAAGAGACAGACAGATTACTATCTGATCTGTCCAAACTGACTTAAAAACCTTGGTGGCTTAGTGGTAGGGTGCTTGCCTAGCTTGCATGAAGCCCTGGGTTCGATTCTTCAGTATCACATAAACAGAAAAAGCCGAAAGTGGCACTATGGTTAAAGTGGTCGAGTGCTTGCCTTAAGCACAGAGAGGCTCAGGGAAAGCACCCAGAACTGAGGTCAAGCCCCAGGACTGGCAAAAAAAAATTTAAAAAGAAACTTGGATGATGAGGGTAATTTTCTAGAAAAAATATTATCAAAATGGATACTAAAGAGACAGAAACCCTATACAGACCAATATCAGAGAGAAGAGAAAGTGGAAAAAGAGTATTATTCCTCAAGGCACAAAGAGCATTGTAGTAAACTTCAAAGAATAGATAACTGAAAGAACAAATTGATGTTAGAATAAAAAAGAAAACATTATCTTTCTGAAATGAGCTTGACTTTGATGAGAAAACTTAACAGCTTGTATTATACATATATCTACAGACAAATAACACTCATGACATCAATATAATGGATCCAGAAGTTTATCAAACTATTCTACTTCTCTGCATGTTTTTTTGTTGTTTTTTTTTTTTTTTTTGCCAGTCCTGGGGCTTGGACTCAGGGCCTGAGCACTGTCCCTGGCTTCTTTTCACTCAAGGCTAGCACTCTGCCACTTGAGCCACAGCACCACTTCTGGCCGTTTTCTGTATATGTGGTGCTGGGGAATTGAACCCAGGGCTTCATGTAAATGAGGCAAGCACTCTTGCCACTAGGCCATATTCCCAGCCCTCTCTGCATGTTTATATGCCTCCATTATTGTAGAAACTAAAATAGAAAGTAATGTTTACACAGGGAGAAAATAATTTCTATCGAGATATCATTTTTTTGACAGCCACTCAGGCCTATAATCCCAGATACTTAAGAGGCTGAGATCTGAGGATCTGAGTTTGAAACTAGCCCTGACAGAAAGTCTGTGAGACTCTTATCTCTAATTAAACACCAAAGTTGAGGCTGAGATCTGAGTATCTCGGCTTGAAGTCAGTCCAGGCAAAAAAGCCCATGACACTTAGCTCCTATCAACTCTAAAAAAAAAAAGCCAGAAGTGGAGCACTTACCTTGAGCAAAGAAGCTTAGGAACAGGGCCCAAGGCCCAGACTTCCAGCCCTAGGACCCCCTCCCACAGAGTTTGAAAACAATGTGATAAAAGTCTAAAACTTAAGAGCTCTCAGAAACTTCTAGTAGGAGGGTAAACAGAATCTGTATAAAAAGGAATCTGACAATATTTACCCAAATCACAAATGCGCATCCTCACTGTTACAGCAATCTTATGTTTAGGAATTTGCCACACGTGCACACACACGCGCGCACATACACACACACATGCTCATAGATATACACGAAATTTCAATGTATATAAATCTCAATGTATATAATAATTCACTGGAGCACTTGTTGTCATAGCAACAACTGGAAACCTCCTAGCCATCAATAGGGACTTGGTTAATTATACTACATCCATATAATCAAATTTTCAGATGCCATAAAAAAGATGTTCTTATATAAAAAGCTCTCTAATGTATTTAATTTAAAAAGCAAGGTACAGATAAAGGTGTAAGATGCCACTTGTACAAAAAGGGGAAGCTAATAAATAGAAATAGGAAGTGGGTTTTTCTCCCTTTGTCCTCTTGTAATTTTTAAATTGGGAACCATGTGACTGTAATCTCAAGGTAAAAAATGTATTGGTAGCCTGGTGCTGGTTGCTCACATCTGTAATCCTAGCTACTCAGGAGGCTGAGTGAGATCAGGAAAATCATGAGATTCTTTATCTCCAATAGACCACCAAAAAACTGGAAGTGAAGCTGTGGCTCAGGTGGTAGAGCATCGCATTCAATAAAAGTGCTTAAGGATAGGGCCAGGTCCTAAGTTCAAACCCCACTACCCGCATGGGAAAAGAAAAATGTATGAGTTTAAAAATCTCACCCTTGAGGGAAAAACTAGGAGGGAAGGGGGTAACATTGTCCAAAAAAAGTATTCTTTACCTGACTTATGTAACTGTAACCCCTCTGTATATTACCTTTATAATAATAAAACATTTTAAATCATATCCTTTTAATGTACTACAGTATTAATGTTATAAAGTAACCAGCTATTAAGAAAACCTAGTATTGCTAGGTTTTAGGCCTTATTTCCAAAAAAGTTTGCTTAAGAAACCTGTTATTTTAAAGGGCTTACAGAAATAGAGCACATGGATGAAAAGCGGACAGTAGAGCATCTAGTTGCTTTTTATCCATGAGGATGCTTTAGAATGATCCAGGATCTTCTTTTTTTTTTTTTTTTTTTTTTTTTTGGCCAGTCCTGGGCCTTGGACTCAGGGCCTGAGCACTGTCCCTGGCTTCTTCCCGCTCAAGGCTAGCACTCTGCCACCTGAGCCACAGCGCCCCTTCTGGCCATTTTCTGTATATGTGGTGCTGGGGAATCGAACCTAGGGCCTCGTGTATCCGAGGCAGGCACTCTTGCCACTAGGCTATATCCCCAGCCCCACAGGATCTTCTTTAAAAACAAACAAACACCAATGCCCTGTACCCCGCTCCCAGAGACCACTGACATCAGAAATTCACGAATGTAGCCATAGGCTGATAACCACTGGTCTCAATATTTTAAAATGGTGAACACTGGTTTCCAGATACTGGTTCCATAGGATTTCCATGATAACACTAGCCCCCATCATGGTTTTCCTACTCAAATAACATTTGCCAGTAGCCCTGTAACCATGGGTAGACATTAGCTACCCACAGAAATAAACTACCAAAGTTACTAGAGCTATCACAAGTTTTGAGAGTAGAAGGAATCAGAATTAAGTTTAATATCTATAAATTCACTCATCTCATTTTTGTTTTTGTCTGTCCTGGGGCTTGAACTCAGGGCCTGGCACTGTCCCTGAGCTCTTTTGCTCACAGGTAGCACTTTGAGTCAAGGCACTACTTGCCCACTTCCCTCTTCTGGTGGTTAACTGGAGATAAGAGTTTCACAGACTTTCCTGCCCTGACTGGCTTTGAACTGCAATCCTCAGATCTCACTCTCCTGAGTAGATAGGATTACAGGAGTGAGCCACCAGGGCCAGCCATTTACCCCAACAAAAGTGATTCTGATGCCTTCAGAAGAATCTCCTCTAAACCATTTATTAGAGACAGAAAACGTATCTATTTATAGCAACATTTTCATTCTAAACTTTTAAGTCAGGACCTGCTTCAAACCTTTAAATTTCTATAAGTAGCCAGAGGTGGTAGAGTCTGGTAGGGCTGGGAGTATGGCCTAGTGGCAAGAGTGCTTGCCTTGTATACATGAAGCCCTGGGTTTGATTCCTCAGCACCACATATATAGAAAAAGCTGGAAGTGGCGCTGTGGCTCAGTGGTAGAGTGCTAGCCTTGAGCAAAAAGAAGCCAGGGACAGTGCTCAGGCCCTGAGTTCAAGCCCCAGGACTGGCAAAAAACAAAAATAAATAAATAAAAGTCTTTGGGGCCCACGACTCATGCCTACAACCCTAACTATTCAGGAAGCTGAGATCTGAGGTTCTTGGTGCCAAGCCAGGCAGACAAATCCAACAGTCTTCTCTTCAGTTAACCAGCAAGCTTGGAACTGGAGGGATGGCTCAAATGGTAGAGCACTAGCTTTGAGAAGGGAGGAGTAGAAGCTAAGCAAGAATGATGTGAGGCACATCATAACTGGGACATGGTCTGATAAATGCACAAACATCATAGAGTGCACTTACACATCACTATAGTCTAAGGGACCACTATTGTATATGCAGTCTATTGTTGATTGAAACATCATTATGTGGCACATCACTGTATGTATGTATGTAGGTATGTATGTAGCTAGGTGTATGTCTGTAAATAAATTCTGAGCTGACCAAATAAAGCTATCTACAAGTTGAAAAATAAAAGAATGATATGATGCCCTGAGGTCAAGCTCCAGTATTAGCACCAATTAAATAAAAAGGAAGGAAGAAAAAAAAGAGAAAAGAAAAGAAAGGCAAAGCAAAGTTTTGGGGAGTAAAGTTTAAGATCAACATTTCACCAAACTCTGACTTTTCATAGTCACTCTCTGGCACTCTGCTTTCTTTTCTTTTTTCTTTTCTTCTTTTTTTTTTTTTTTGCCAGTCCTGGGGCTTGAATTCAGGGCCTGAGCACTGTCCCTGGCTTCTTTCTCCCCCACCCCCTGGCTTCTTTTTGCTCAAGGCTAGCACTCTGCCAACTTGAGCCACAGCAGCACTTCTGGCCTTTTCTATATATGTGGTACTGAGGAATTGCACCTAGGGCTTCATGTATACGAGGCAAGCACTCTTGCCACTAGGTCATATTCCCAGCCCCGGCACTCTGGTTTCTAAAATCATTTAGCTTTGTCTTAACTTTGACCTATATCTCACTTCCTAGCCCAACTGTTTTGTTTTGCCAGTCCTGGGGCTTGAACTCAGGACCTGAGCACTGTCCCTGGCTTCTTTTTGCTCAAGGCTAGCACTCTACCACTTGAGCCACAGCGCCACTTCCTGGTTTTTCTGTTTATGTAGTGCTGTGGAATTGAACCCAGGGTTTCATACATGCTAGGGAAGAACTCTACCGCTAAGCCACATTCCCAGCCCCCCAACTGTTTTTTTTTAAAGCATTAAATGCATCACATTTTGTAGGTCAGGTCTTTCTGTAATGCCCTACCTACTACTACTTTTTATACCCAACTGATACCATCCCTTGACATTTACATAAATTCATTAAACAGATAACCCTTATTTTTCCCTTGAGAGCTTAGAACTTCTTTGCTGCTCCATTCAACTTTAGGGATGCTGGGTTCCATTCTGATAGCTGGCTGTATACTTCTGTTTTACCTTTAGGTGTTTCACAATCACATTCAGTCATGGTTGGAGCTTGAAACAATATCCTTCTGGGGAAACATGATTCAGTTAACAGAAGGTGGTAGACTCTATTCTCCTCTCAGCTAGGCCTAAAGCAAGTTGGGGGGCCCAACAAACCATGGAGCTGCCTACCAGCCCTGCCCACTGCATGGAAAAGAAAGTGGATGGGACAGTAAAGGAGAGGAGTACAAGGGCCAGAGCTATCCTAGACGGTAAGCTGAGCTAAGAGCCCAGGCATGGGCTCTCATCAGCAGCTAAGGCATTTGCAACCCTGGCCCTCTGCTTCACCATAACATAATGAAGACTGTATGTAGTTTGAGTCCTGCCAGTCCTGCTGTACACCACCACCTTATAGCAAAAAAGAAACAAAATGCCAGTCTAATTTACTCAACCTCCAGGTGTTTCTAAACAGCTCTTACCCAACCAAACTAAAATCTCCAACTAAAAAAAAAAGAAACAACTGTTTCAAAGCCACCCACCCACATCTCATCCTGAAGTTTTAAGGACAGTAGGGTTTATGTGAAGTACCTTGGAAGCTAAGGATGGCAGGTTTGGGGAGTCCTACATGGGATAGGAGTCCCTGAACGCAGTTGCTGCGTTTCTGGCTTTAGATCTCCTGCTGGGGGTGAGGGTGTCAGGCCCTGCCACTCCACCACGTCCCCAAATTCCAAACCCAACCAAGTGAGAGATCCCAGGCATCCCCGAGCTCCACCCGCAGTTCCCACGGACTTTGCCCCGAGACCGAGGAGATCTGGAGGGCAGGCCGAGATGGCGGCGTCCCCTGCACCACCACCCCCCCTCCCAGCTCGAGGGGGGCCATGACCCAGCACTCACCAAAGTCCAAGAACTGTTTGATGGAGAGTGGTGATGGTGAAAAGCGTGAGTAGCGCTCTATCTGCTTGGGCACGGGTTGTTTTAGCAGCCACTGGAACAGCCGCATCTTCTCGGAAACAGGACACCGACCTGCCGAGACGTCAGGAGGGCCTCAGGGGCCGGCACCGCTGAGCAGCGCAGGTTGGGGACAATCAGCAGGGACGCCCCTCAACCTATTTCTGGGCTTCCACACGGTCGGAGCAGCCACCGCCACCGCACCAACAGCAATAGCAGAAGCTCACGGGCCGCAACTGCCCGCTCGCGGCTTCTTAGGCTCCACCCTTTGGGGGCGGGGCTTGTCGCTGCACGTACACAGTACGCGGGTTCTCAGAGCGCCGGGGGCATGCGGGCGAACGCGATTGTTGCTGATTGGCTGCCGCCCAGGCTTTCTTCGGCTCCAGCTGCAGGGGAAGAAACCTTATACTTCCCTAGCTCATGGTACTCTTCCTGGGCCGGCACTTATCAGGGCTCCTGGCCCCACCTCTGGGCAGGTCCTGAGAGACCAAAAGGTAGCTCAGGTGCTGGGAGACTGAAAGGACACTAGGAGGCCACCAAAACAAGATCTTACTGCGTTGCTTCAGGCCTTTCAGAGCCCCCAAGTCACCTCTTCCGGAAGGCCTTTCCGGGATCGACGGATTGCTGCACGTTATAGTGTTTCTTGCATCTTGACACTTTGATTTTCATGTTCTGTTCTTAATTGCATTGGTGTTTCACGGCCCCCATCATTACTACCACCTTTGGACTGAATTAAATCCAGGCTCACCAGTCCTTTTAAACCCCCCCCCCCATGATTGACAGAGCTCATTGTGATGTCACTATTTCCTAGTCTCAGGAACCCGCCCTCCCAACCTCCACTTTTGAGATTGTCACATCCCCGGCTCAGTATCCTGATCCTGCTGCCGGCAGACCCACCTGGGCTGATACCTTTTAAAGTAAAATGTAAAGAAACGGATTTGGTTTCATGCTCCCTACCCCCACACACACCACCACTACCACCCTTGGCCAGGCCCATCATAATATCACTAACACTATCTGGTGTCTCCCTACTGCCCCCCCCCCCCCGTCCCCTAGAACACAGCTGGACAGGATTATAAAGTCACTGACAATATTCTACACTCCACCACCACCACTAACATTGGAGAAAATCAAATATAAAAGTCACTGAGACAAGGCTCTCCTTCATATTCCTTCACCTCCATAAGACTATGGTTTCATCACCATACCACTACCACCTACCACTTTTGGGTAGGAGTCTAGACTGATGCTATAGTATTCTTTGATATATGAGACAGGCACTAATCCTAGCTACTCAGGAGGCAGAGATCCAAAGGATCACAGTTCAAAGACAGGCAGAAGAGTCTTCCTTTAGCCAGCAAAATGCCAGACTGGAGGTATGGCTCAAGAGGTAGAGTGCCAGCCTTAAGCAAGAGATCTGAGGAAGCAAGTGAGGCCTAGAGTTCAAGCCCAAGTACATGAACACACACACAGAGTGACTTTGAACTCATGTTTTATTATATGAAACCATTATTTCCTAATGTATATCTATAAAATAACACTTGCTTTGATCATTTCCACTGTACCTTGAGTTAATTTTTAGTAATGCATAAATACCCATCAGAAAGAAAAATGTTGTATTAGTTAAGGAAAGGTAAAAATGTAACTGGAAACCACACCTTTGTTCTGATTAGACTGTTTTTCTCACCTACTGGTATTATTTGGATGCAGCTTTTAGCTTTTGTGCTTCATTGGGTATTTATGCACTCAACTCTTTGCTTCATAAAATCATTGAACTTCATTAATGAAAAGAGAAATGACCTATACATACATTCAGAGATATCTAGTGGTCTTGCTATGTTTCTGGATTTTCAAGTACAATTTGATCATCTAGGTGGACTACCTTGTCTTTTGTATTCAAATCAAAGTAAACATACTACCAACCTTTTCAGCTAGCAGCTTTGCCAGCAAAATTCAGCATAATAGCTGTGGGCAAGGAACAAACACATAAAGGAGACCAAGACCTGTAATTCCTTAGTGACTTTCTCAGGTGCTACC